>NC_054744.1:24157141-24469141 GCF_018143015.1 Lytechinus variegatus | reverse complement strand
TGAGACGTCAACGATCAGCAAGATGAATAATTTGGACAAGAAATGTTAGGAAACATAATAATTAGAACAGGAATTATTTGTCTGTTTGTAAAAAAAGGATTCTCACCTTATCTGGTACTTCTATTTTAGCATCAGCATCCGTGAGTGATTCAATGACATCAGTATGGCCTTGAGCTGCTGCTAGATGTAATGCTGTACGATCACGCTATGAAAATAAACCACATAAAAACTGGTTACTTATACATTTTCATCCTATTTCTTCATACATGTACATGTATGTTACTAATTATTCATTACCACCCCCGCCATCACCATCGGCATCATCCCCATCAACAACATCATCATCTTCTTCTTCTTCTTTTTCTTCTTCTTCATCATCATCACCACCACCACCACCATCTTCAGTCCTCCCAACATCATCATCATCTTCACCGACGTAATCTCCTACCACGACCTTGACCACCATGATTATATAGATGCAACTTTCATTATCATCACCATTTTTATCACGAACACCGCCACGATCGTCATCATCAAATCCACCGTCAAAGCCATCTCTAACCTCACCACCACCGCCATCGTATCATATCCACAACCATCGTCAACACCACAATCGTTATCATCACCATCTCAATCATTATTAACACCGGTGCCATCATGCTATCCATCACCACCATCGTCATCTTCATTCCTACCACATCTTCACCATCGTCATCATTACCACCATAATTATCGCCATGTTCATCGCCATAACCGTCAACATCGCCATCACCACCTGTCCACTACCACTACTATCATAGCCATTACCTCAATAATCACCGTCGATAATCATCACTATCATGATAATAATCATCATTATCATCATCATCACCACCACCAACATCATCGCCATGATTACGAACATAACCGTCAACACCACGAGCATCATCGCAATGCCTCCATAATCATCATTATCATCATCATCATCACCACCACCACCACCACCATCATCATCCCCAGTATTGCCGTCACCATCATCACCATTACCACAACATCAACATCATTTCTATCACCATTACCATTTAGAGGTTACATAATAACCATATCGTCACCGTCACTATAATAATATCTATCTTCATTATCATCATCACAATCAACATCTTCATCATCATCACAGTCTCGACCATTTTCCACTCCGGCATCGCCATCCCATATTCATTCCTTCCAATAACAGCATCGATATTGGAGTGATCATTATCACCACACCACCACCGCCACCACATCATCATCACCGTCATCTCCGCCAATATGCCATCTTCTCGATAACCATCATCGTCACCATATCCATTTCCACTAACCACCACCACATCATCATCATCATCAACCTCCCAATATCCAGATATCACCACCATCATCATCATCATCAACAACCTCCTAATATCCAGATATCACCATCATCATCATCATCAACATCTCAATATCCAGATATCACCATCATCATCATCAAACTCCCAATATCCAGATATCACCATCATCATCATCAACTTCCCAATATCCAGATATCATGATCATCATCATCATCATTAACCTCCCAATATCCAGATATCACCATCATCATCATGAACCTGCCCATATCCAGATATCACCACCATCATCATCATCATCAACCTCCCAATATCCAGATATCATGATCATCATCATTAACCTCCTAATATCCAGATATCATCATCATCAACCTCCCAATATCCAGATATCACCATCATCATCATCAACCTCCCAATATCCAGATATCATCATCATCAACATCATCAACCTCCCAATATCCAGATATCATGATCATCATCATCATCATTAACCTCACAATATCCAGATATCACCATCATCATCATCAACCTCCCAATATCCAGATATCACCATCATCATCATCATCAACCTCCCAATATCCAGATATCATGATCATCATCATTAATCTCCCAATATCCAGATATCATCATCAACCTCCCAATATCCAGATATCACCATCATCATCATCAACCTCCCAAGATCCAGATATCACCATCATCATCATCATCAACCTCCCAAGATCCAGATATCACCATCGTCATCATCACCACCACCAGCTCCATTTCCATCACCATCGATACCAACGCCATCATCATCTCCACCATCATTTTTATGATCATCTTCACTATCAGACCATCATTGTCATCCTCACAACTATTCCCATACCCATATTATTGTCGCAGTTTCCTGATTTTAAATCACTACGACGAAATGACACATCCAAATTTCCTCAATTCAATCAATGTCGTTACCCCCAAAGCCAATTTCCACAAATAAAAGTGGGCGCCAGAGACATGCCATCAGTTGCAATTCATGCAAGTTTAATTCTCCAAGTCTTCCAATCAATTGCAAATTTACAATAAAATATACACTCTAAAAAATGTTTACACAATATTGGGTAAATGGGAAACATGCATGTTGTTGGGTAAAAAGATACCCAATATTTGGTAAATTTTAAGCAATGTTGTATTGAATTAGCCCAATATAAGGTAAAAAAATACCTAGCAAACATGCATGTTCCCTTTTTACTCAATATTGGGTAAAATTTTACTCAGTGTTTTTAGAGTGTATGCTTTTTGCATCAAAAAGTTTACATTGATTGCTTTAGCTAAAATTGGCCTACCTGTATCACTTACGAATTCTGCAATTGACTTTTTTCAATTCAGTGACTGCAAATGCAAATGGTTTTGTGAAATGGTGGACCTACCTCATCCATGCAGTTGACATTGATCTTCTGTGCGATCAGGGAGTCTACCAGCGCGAGGTCCCCTGTCCTCGCAGCCTCGTGAAACTGCTTCTCCACGGGAAGGACTATGGTTTGGTCAGGGAACATAGATCATAAAAGAAAGAATGTTTCACGAGCAAAAAAAATAATAATTTACAAATCTATACTTTACAAAGTTTATCACGAATCATCGTCTACAAATATGCAATTTTCTATGTTTGTCTACTTCTGTTCTCTATTTATGTTAAATGTATCGAATGTACATAATGTAATGATTTGTATTGTATTATTTCTGACAAAAATGAATACAGATTAAAAAACATATGAATACAATGACTTTAGAGGTATTTTTGTCGCATGCTAAGGAGCTCTACCTCCATTACGTTCCTGTAATTAATTAACTGATTTATGATTCCTTAGAGCTACATGGAAAACAAAATTTATGTTTCTATTCATGTTGACATTAACTATGTTCATATTATAAACATTAGTTTTCATCAATTGTTAAACGTGCATTGTGGGCAACAGGTAGTATTAAAAAAATATTGAAGAATATGGTTGGGTGATTAAACAGATAAACGTTTTAAAAAATAGGGATTAGGATTTCTATATGATCAAGATACTTTGTTGAATAATAAGTCATGATCGAGTATATTATCATTAATAATCTTTTTTACTATTATGGTGATACTATGTAAAAGATGATAAATGAGTAAGAATAATACTTACGAATCTCCTCCTCGTCGTCATAATCTTCCTCCATATTCGACTATTATCGTCACAAGCAGGTAAACACAACAAAAATGTACGTATATATTACACCAGCTGGTCCCATATGCTCAAATCTGTGTCATATATAAAACCACAACTTGCAACAGAGATTATATTCACATCGAGAATAAACAGGCATATAAAATAACATATATAATCTTTTGCCTTTTGTTAAATCAGAATTCCTCTTTCCACGTCCGTGCGAAGTCCTGTGGGAAAATTTGTCCTGTGATTTATGCTTAAAAAAACAGTTTTTAAAGAAATTTATATGCTTTGGTGGTGTATACATGCAGAATGATATATTATTGTACACCAGGGTTTAACTAATGCACTGAAGTGTGCAATAGCTGGAGAAAATTCCAGCGGAGTTGTCTATTGTATGTGCAAACAATACAATTATTTGCATATGAATAAAGTATTTGTTGCGTTTGCCTATAATAGAATTGTTCGTTCGTATCGAGGACTATGGAGGTGGGTCGAGTGTCTGAGAGAGGGGGGGAGGCGGAGAGAGAGGGAGAGAAGGGGAGGGAGTTAGACGTCGAAAAAAATTAGTGATAAGAAAGAAAAATAGAGGGGCGAAAAGGGGGATGTTGGGATCGGGAAAAGAAAAGGGGGAGTGGAGATCTATCTATCTCTGAGAGGTTATTCTTGGTTTACAGCTACTATTATACATTTTTCCGTTTTTATGTTTTGTTAAAACAAAATAAACGTGTGTAACAATAGTGCATATAACATTTTTCATTAATATTTTATGAAAATAAAAAGCAGTGAAGATAAAATCAGTACCTCAGCTCTCATGGAGCCAGGAATCGAACCCGGGACTTCCATGGGGTCCCATGGGGTATCATCATCACCACATTCAGGGTTTATATCACCTGGCCTCGCCACGACTCCCGTATATTCCCACCGAAACAGCGCCATCAGTTGTCCTTAAAAAGAGAGTTGAAAATAAAGCTATGAGAAATAATTTGTTCTTTTTTTACACAAATTTATCGTCTAGTTAGGATTCACCTGACGTGTCTGATCGATTCTTTCATGATTGTAACAATGATAAATATCACAGATAACGTGATCCGTAATAGTATTGTCCTTTAATACCACCTAGAATAGGCGTATAGTCGGCATGGTTGGGGGCTGTACGCCCGTACGGTGGGCTCTTCCTCCCCCCTTCCAACCATGAAAAGATTCCAGGACCAAGAAAAAGGTGGAAAAAAGAATATAAGAGTAATTGAAATGGAAAGGCCTGCCATGATATATTTTTTTCGTTAGGTATTACGTCAAAATCTATTAGGAATAAAAGAACACATATTTTCATTCGCATGCCATTTTCTTTTTTAAAGTTTGCTACATGCTATGTAAAATCTTTGACTCATTACCTCAACATGGTCAATGTCACTTCGATTTGTTGTGCAGGTATCTATGTAATAATCGTTATATGATCTCATACGACATTTTATTTTAATTTCCTTTTCGTTTTCTCTCCCTCTCTCTCTCTCTCTCATAATTTTACCTAGGAGTGTATAATTGTCGGTTTTGTAGTGTGGTTTTAGCCGCAATGCCGTGTAACCAAAAGAAAATAAAAATCATACAGTGAATTGCTCAATGGTGTTTTCCGTTTTAAATCACAAATCCTTAACCTGTCATACGTGTCATTGACCAGTTGCCATGATCTCATGGCCATGTATGCGATGATTATCATGACTGAATTAAGATCATTAATTGATCGTGACAATATCAGATCTATTCATTTTGATAAACATGAAACATGAGCGGAATCGGACAATGTAAAATACGCCCCTTTCCTCGGTCAAAATGAGCCAGGAAAATCCCGAGTAACAAGTTAAGGAGTCCAAAGTCAAAGTATATTACTGGAGCGTACGCCCCCCCCCCCCCCCACCTCCCCCTCACTTTGAGAGGCTTGTGGAAAAAATGTCGGATATACGCAAATGTGCACCCCCTTTCTGCACAAAAATCCCATCCATTTTGGAAAATCTTGGATTTTTCCATGCTGCAAGCTATAGATATGATTTGAACGAATAAAGTAAAATCAGAAAAACAAAATGCTGAAAAGTTTATCGGACAAGGAGTAACAAAGTTATGACATTTAAAAGTTTCGCAGTACTTCGATGAAACATTAATGAATAATATGCAATGAGCAAGCTGGTGATTTTATTTCTCCCTTATTCATTGTATTTTATTATATTAAATTGTATTTACTTAATTTTTTCCTCCAAGAATGAACAAGCTTTGACTGACTACTGATTCAACTTGTAAAATGATTATTGTTGAAAATTATTTTGTTACATCTTACAAGGGAGATATTACAAGTATGCAAATATGACATATTAATCATGTTTATAACTTTATGTACCAGTCGTGAGAAAAGGGGAAGTGGGGATATGACGTCGTCGGCCACCCTATATATTGCATAACTCATGATGGCGTGCATAACTGTTTCCCTAAATTGCCAAACTTTCAAATTCAGTAACTTTTGTTATTTGTTATCACATTTTAATAACATTTTCAGCGTTTAGTTTGATGAAGTTTACTCTATTCATTTAGATATTATCATTTTCAGCCCGGAGAACCCTTTCATGATTTAATTGTACTTTTTTATCAAGATAAGCGGATCCTGATGCCATCAAAGTCGTTTAATATAACGATTTTAATTCACAACCGGCTGGAATTTCCAGTCACTTCTAAAAAGAGTTTGATTATTGTTTTCAATGCCCCTTTTTTCAAGGGTTGTTATTTCATACAGGATTTTATAATTGCAAAGTGGGTTTTAGCTTCAACTACACCCTTAGATATTGGCTTATATACTTCAAGAAAATTTTGAAAAATACAACCACCCCCCCCCCCCCCCCGATAAAAAAGGGGTTGGGAAATCGTAAAAACAAGTCTTTTAAAGTAACAGCTAATAAATATATCCTCAACTGTGTTACTTCTGTTATGAAATAGCAAAACATTCTTCCTTTTTTAACCATTTATTTTGAACGGTTCTTGATCAATATGATATCCTGTTGTTTAAAACAAAAACGGCTGCGTGCAAAGCCACAAAACAGGAAATTTCATACAGTTCGAATCGCATTGCACTGTGGACACTTGGATAGTACATGCAGTGTTTGTATCTTGCTATGGATTTGAAATTCAAAACAAATTATGAAGAAAAATAAAAGCATGCTGTTATCATGATGCACCAGGTTTTTACAACAAACATAAGACAAGAAAACATGCTTGAATGTGAGTGTGGTCCAAACATTTTAAGTCATAGCAAGTCAAGTCATTTCATATTATTTTCAAGGAAAAAATCTATGATTAGATAATCCTTAACTGGTATTTGCCGCGTTTGGCCTCAAATTATTTCATTTCATTTCATTTATTGGTTTCTGCAACACTTTTTCATGAACATATTAACAAAGAAAATACAATAATAATATACATATAACTGACAAGCAAAACATACAAAAAAATAATAATAATGCATTTTCTATTAAAACATCGATTATTAGAAGGTTGCAGGGGTTGCCACTATAAGCTGAGCTTGACTGCGTGGCAACCCCAGAAAACGATGATAATTATTCTTACTACATTATCTTATCATACTGATGATAATACTACAAAATACTACGAAAATAAGTTTTCTAAAATGAAAGATGAATAAGTTAAAAAAAAAACGGTCATTTGCCATTTAATAGGCCTACATGTATATAATTCAAGATTTTTCTAAAGTCGTTTAATTCGGGATAAGTAAGCGCCAACATTACAAATATCGAAGTGAAGATGGAGGGCTTTAATTTTAGTAGACAATAGTTCAACAAGATTAACTGTAAAGATTAGCATGTTTTGTGGTTTGGGGTGATCTGGTAGTTATAGTTGATAATGATTTCCGACCGAACCGGGTTATCTTCTTCCTTTTCCCGAGTTCTGAACATAGACAATTAATGGTTTCACAATTATTATATCAATGAGTGATCTGTCGTCGGTATACACCTTAAAAATATTGGGTATAAATGCTCCCTTTGGGGTAATTATGTGTCCGACCAACATTGGGCTTTTCTTTTGAGCATTTTTATTTATCCAGTGTGATGAAAATTTTGCCATTTCTAAAGTAATGGCTGCTTACTTGTTAACCTTACTGGATAATTATGCTTCCCGCATTTGGTAAAATACTACCCGAAATTGGGTGGACACATAATTACCCTCGTGCTGGTTTAACTTTTACCCAATATTTTTTACAGTGTAATTGAAGAGTCACTGTATTGATAAAGGGGTGGCGACTCCGGGGACGAGGGGCGTGCCGTCGTGCCCCCCCCCCCGGCAATCACTGGAGAATCACCACCAAGAAATTTTGAAATTTTGAAGATTTATAAACAAAATTACTTCTTTCTATATAGTAAGAAATCTTACTAAGAATCATAATTTTCGCGCCTTCAATTTTTTACCAAATCCTCGCCCTTTACAAATTGTGTTACTAATTATTAAGGGAACATCCCAGACAGGTGTCTACTGCTCAATTTTCCAAATGTGCGTATATCAGTATTTTGCATGCTTTATCGGAAATTAAACAATCAAATTAATTGACAAAAAATGTATATTACACTTTTCTGCATACCTGTTTATTCCGTTACCACTCCCTTATATCTTACTATTTGTACATAATTTCCTAGGAATTGACTCTTTAATCTTTACTTACAACATTTATACATCAATAATCTAAATAGCTTAGCCAGCCTACATGTAGCATTCGAAACTGTCATTATTGACGAATTTCGTTCAATCAGCTCCTTAACCACATTTATTGGCTCACCTGAACTAATTCGCGATTAAATAAAAAGAAAATTGATTAATTCAATGATATGTACACTCCGCCCTGTCGTTAGGGAAATGTTGCAGACAAATCGATAAGATTAAGATCTAAATCTAGGTTAATAATTTGATTTTTGGCAGGTATACCAAGTAAAAACAGGACGCACCCAGTGTGTTTATAGTCTAGTGGGACATTTCAAATAAATCGTCATGATAAAACAAAAATAGAATAGTGCAGGCGAGCCATGAAAAGATTATACACTCCGACAGCTATGCTCCTTTCCTAGTTTACTTTGAGCTTATCAAAATGATAATGATGATAATAGTAAAGACAATAAAATAACAACAATACTGATCACAATATAACAATAATAATAATAATGATAATGACAATAATGATGATGATGATAATAATAATAATTATGATAATAATAATAATAATTATAATAATAGTAATCATCATCATCATAATAATAATAATGATAATAACAATAATGATAATAATAACAATAATAATAGCAATAATAATAACAGTAATAATAACAATAATGATGATAATCATATTAATAATGATAATAAATCAAAAGAAGATTTTTTTTCTTTTTTATAATCAGGATGTGTTAACTGAATAGATTCATTCATGAATCCAATTTGAATTTGAAGCATTCATAAATCCAGGTGAGGACGTTTTAAACCGACAGGAAATGCGTCCTATCTAAAACCCCCGGTACAGACAAGGGAAACATGTCCCTCTGAAGGGTTAATTGTTTTCGTCATTACTATCTCTTATTTCATAGTTCGTTCACACGGTAGAGATTGTGAGTTTATCTCAGATATCAAGTATATGACCAGAAAAGTAATAGCCATAATGTATGAATTGGCACACGATATGGCATATGGGGAACACTTTACATTTAAAAAGAGAGCGAGCGAAACGAGCAAGTAAACATTTTGACTTTTTTAAAATGATAATATGATTTTGTGATAGATTTTGACATAATATTCACAAAATTATATCATATTTTTCCTTTTCTCATGGGTTTATCGGTCGTGGAATTATTCTATGGGGGTAGGGCAGTGCCCCCAACACCCCCCATACTTCTCCCATCTACTCATATACCAGTGGATATAGGTATTTCAAGTGACAAATTCCTTGCTATGCTCCTGGAGGTATATTGCCTCTGATTGGTCTGAGGCACGCGTCTTCATGAAGGTCCGTGATTCGAAACCCGGATCTTCCACGTCTCTATATGTAGAGTAGTCACATTAAAGCTAGGTCCCATGCGGAGGTAAATAATTGTAACTCGTCTGAAAACAAAATGTTCAATTGTAATTGGTCTCACCAGATTACCACAATTATACCTAACAACTGTACTTTATTTTATCAAACAATTAAAAATTGATAAAACAATGTATCATATTTCAAATATCAGTGACAACACTAATTTAAATTTTGTGACAGGTTTGGGTACTCCAGACTGGAGATAAATAATAAGAATAATCAAATTAACTTTTGTTGGGGCAAATTTGTCCTTTTTCCCCCTTAACATTGGTCTTTGTGAAAGCAGGACAACTGCATCGGTGAGTTTCCCTTTATAAGAATATCGACGTGTATACAATGACCAAATAACAGTGATTTCCCTGTTGTATTCTCTCCTCTATTCAGTCCCATCGCTTCAATATTGTGTCACCTTAATGTCACATCTATCTCTCAGTGACAAGCCATGACCATGACGGGAGAGGAAGGGGTTTTTCAGAGGTTGACGTTCATGAATCATCGTTCTCCTCTCATCATGCTCATCATGCTCATCTTACAGGAATATCGTGCTGTTCTCCCAAATTTCTCACCTTTCCTCATCTTTGTCGACACCCCCCCCCCCCCGCTACAGCCCCTATCTCTTTCTGTGTCCCTTAACAGACTACAAATTTTTCATCCTTAAAGGTAAAACAAGAAATTGTTTTGCATAAAGAATCCTAAACTAGCATAACACTGCAAAAGTCATCAAAATCGAATACATGTGTATATTGTTTTAGTTAAACATTTGATTTTTTGTTTGTTTATTTTGTCACTTTTGTCGCGTAAGAGTAATGGGCCCATGCCCAACCCAGTGATAAGCAATGAGAGGTCGATGATGTCACCCATCTACCATTTCTTTTCTCTTAATTTTTCTTAAGGCATGCAGTGTTTCGTTTTTTGTATAGATTTGACAATAACGAGACACTTTATAAATCTCAAAAACGGTAAATTGTCAATTCGCCTGCTGCCAACTCGTCCACTCACCACAAGGTCTACTTTCATTAAGTCTAATGCCATTCCGTCCATCAACATTTCGTTTAACAACCATTTGGTCCATTAACCATTCGGTCCAATCATCACTTCGTCTAATCACCATTTCGTTTATGACCATTTCGTCTCATAAACCATTTGTCTAATATCCATTAGATTTTCATTCATTTTGCACAATAAACACTTAGTCCAATTAGACTGAATGGCATATATGGACTAAATGACTATTGAACCAACTGGTTATTAGACGGAACGGCTTTAGACTAAATGACAGTAGACCATGTGGTGAGTGGACGAACTGATGGTAGACCAAATGATGGTTGACGAGTTGGCAATTGTACAAATTGGCATGAGACGAATTAAAAATAAACCGGTTTTGACACTTATAAGGTTAACAAGGAATCAATCTTTGTTTTTACAATGATAAGAGCTAGTGACATAATCGGTTACTTCATTTGCATACCGACCAGAATGTGCATATAACTGTTTTGTAAAATCAAGCGAAACTTTAAAATGTCTGTCTTTTTTGACATCCAATTTTTGTGACATTTTCAGCGTTGTGCACTTACGCTTGCCTTCTTTTTTTTTTCTAAATCAATTTGTTGTTGGGTTGAAATCCCGGGTGAAATTGCCCTTTAATTCCCTCTCCCTGTCTTAATCATCACCTCTCCTACTCCCCCCCCAATAAAAAAAAAATCTTGACCGACTATTTTCATCCCCCTCCCCCTATAACCCTTTGGATCCAAATCATAGTATAGATGGGGTATAGTTATTTGATCATGGACTAGTGGTAGGTCCATTATTTGATTTATCTCAAAGTAGAATTACTGCGTCATAAGAGGACATAAAGAATAAACTGTCTATTATTAGGGAGATGGCCGGAAGATGGGGAAAATAAATCTGTGTGATTTACCGCTTTGATAGTGTGGCATGTTCGTCAATGCAAATTCACACCTTATGAAATTCTCTCGGAAAATTCAACACAATGTCCGCTTCAGTTCTCATTTTAATGCGTCTCTTTTCGAATCCACCCCACCCTGCCCAAAATGTTCCGCTATAGCTCCCGAGGGATCCGCCTGAATTCCTGAACAAGGGTAACACAGTCCGAGAGTGTGCGTTCGCTTCAAGAGCGCACCCCTCGCGAGAGCACGCACGAGGGTGCATTGTTACCCTTGCAATCTTTGTATTCCCTCATACACTCAGCCACCATGCCTAGAACACGGCAAGGGGTCTATGCACTGCTGTGACGAGACGATAGTTGAGCAACTAACAGAAAGTTTTACTCACTTTCTTCGATTTTTCTGCATCTTGCAGACTAGCGAAGAAGTTATCACAACACTTTCACACATCTAGTGGAAGTTCGTGTTAAAATCTCTAGGTTCTATAACCGTAAAGGAAGGATATGCCCACCTCTCAACATTCTTTTGAAAGAAAGTGACGGATTCATCCCGGATCCCCCGTTTTTGTACTCCAGGTTTGGAATTTTCTCCATCCGTTATCAGATGAACTTCCAACTCGCATCCGTGCCTTTGGGTTTAATGCCGTCTTTGGAAATAGCACGATCTGAATGAAACATTTGATAGGAGTGCGCAGGAGGACATTCAGAGGTTTGGGGCGATTTTCACAGATACTTCTTTCACCTGTATTTGGGCGAGTATTGGAGTTACACAGAAGCAAAATCCAGTTTACTGTTGAGCTTAGGTGAGCAGAGCTGAGGGATATACTACACTTTAGAAAATTAATATTCATCTTGGGTAACATTTTTTACCACCGCGAGGGTAATTATGTGTCCAATCAATTTTTATGCAGTATTTCATCCAATGCAGGAAGGATATTGTCCAGTAAGGTTAACTGAAAATGGGCAAAATTTTCAACACACTTGATAAATTAAAATGCCCAATGTTGGTCGAACCACAGAGCTATTTGGTTGAACCATGGGTCCATGGTTGGACACATAATTGCCCTCATGACGTGGAGCACTTTTACCCATTTTTTTAGAGTGTACAAGTAAGGTTTCTTGTTGAGTGTGTTTTTAGTTCATGATTTAAGCTAACGTTAATTTAAGCTCAATATTGTTTGTCAGCTGATTGAGTTCAATGTGATATTGTGTGCAATTGTATTAATCTTAAATCAATTCAGATATCTTTCTAGTTTCCTGGCCAATGATGATGCACGCACATCAAACTCAAAGACTAATCTTATTATTTCGTGGAGGAGAGTTTATAAAACGGGATCGGAAGTCTATGCTGGAATCAGGGTTTCAAAACCTCGGGATCGAGGGGAGAAACCCTGTCGATGTATAGACAATGATTGACGAGGTATAACAAACATCACGGGGAGGCATTAGTTGTAGTAGCAGGTAACATCTCTATACCTGATACAAGAAGACAAAGCATGTTTGTTTTGATTTTGACATGAGAATGTGTTTTAACATGGCTTCTTTTTGTCCATGTGCAAGCCATATAGTGGCATCGACAGGGGGTAATCAACGGAGGATTGCAGGAAAAGGCAACAAGATCAGCCTTCCGTTTCGTCTCTATCATGTAGGAGACCTTGTGAATTGTTTGTTATCGAGATTCAAATCAGATTGGACTACACTGGTCTCACCCGGTGATGATGCCTCGATACAGTCACACCAACGACATCCACTCCAAACCAACCGATGATCTGTCATTGGAAATAACGTAGTAGCGTTGATCGATCTGGAATGGTTTTGCTGGTGTGGTTGTTGCACTATACCTGATTACTTTTACAGGCTCGTTTCATGCTGAATGACACATTCTGAAGTTTGCTGGATTCTCTTCTTTTTTTTGGGGGGGGGGGGTTGTAGGTGGGGGAGGGGGACCTTGGTGAACCATTTCCTATTTGTGTTTATTTTTAACTCTATTTTGACCCCCCCCCCTCCAGAAAATGCAAGCGGCTTGATTATCCAGACATCACATGCAGATATTCACAAGGATACATGTCAGGGAAATCATTCCTACCTAGGAGCTCCTTGTTCCTACTTGCATTTTCCTGATAGCAAAACTGATTATTTTGCTGTTGGATTGGAAGTTATTTATTTGAGTTCAATTATGGTATGTCGTAATAATATGCTGTTATCTTTGAAATTTTTCAAAATTTGTTGTTCATAATATATTCTTATACTGACAGCTTTTAAGAATTACTTTGAAGTTTATGTTTTTTTTCTTCTTCTTCATCGGATGTTTATTCGTCTTCTAGTATAGTCTAGACTTCATGCACTTTTCCACGTTTTAATCTTCCGTGCCTATACAAATTGTAGCATATTTTGGTTTTAAAAAAGTAATTGAGTTCGCCAACCAATGAGCTATATATAGCTCCCAACCAGACCCTTGGCCCTGTATAGGGGCCTATAGATTTGTATTTATTGAGAAGACATCGTCATTAGTGATTTCACAAAATCATTATAGGTTTTCTTCATCTTTTATTATTAGTCCCCACGCTTCAAAGAAAACTACGCAACACATCAATGCAATCGATTCTTGTCTTCACTGCATCGCAGTCTCCCTTTCGGGTTTCCATAAATATGGTCAGGGACCATACCTTGTGGTGGAATTCATTTTCTTTCCTTGTGTAATATATTATGCTCACGTAATGCTTAATTGTTATAAAAACTAGTCCTTTTATCCAAAAAACTAACGTCTATAGGTCCACCCCTCTTTCATCTCCGGCGCAGGGGAGCCTCTGCATCCTGTGTATTTGTCAAAGAAGTTTTTGCCCCCTTCACGACACCCGTTCGGCAAACATCTCAAGCCGAAGCCTTTTCTTCGGGAAGCCCGCCAACATTACCACTTGTTGTATTACCGAATCAACAGTTATTTGGGGGTCCCACCGAACAAACATTTGTGGTAGCGGGATTAGCAGGGGAGGTGGAAGCTCCTTAGCATACAATAGAACGATGGGGCAGAAGCTGCCGTCTCAAGCTTTACAAATGACAACATCGCGGAGAGAAGAAGAAGGAGCAAGAGCCCCATTGTTTTGGGATTTGACAAACTTTATACCAATCAATTTCTGCATCGTGGTAATATTGGCCTAGCCCTACAGTCAGATGTCTCTGAGTTTGGGTGTCTATGAAGTTGCAATAAACTGCAGCGATGATGCTGGTGATAGATCATATGTTGCTATTGTGTAGTGTACATATTTTTAAACCAATAGGCCTATACAATACACAATAGAGCTCAAGGGAATAGTTCTTGTCGGGAATGAAGCTCTACATATAGCACAATAAATGCCCTATCGACCCTAATTCTTTGTGACCTAGCATAGCCACTTGTAATCCCATGATTAAGCAAATCTAAGATATCTCTGTAAGAATTTAATTTTCATCTCTTTGAAACATTTTAAATTGAAAAATGCAGTTTCAATCGATCTGTGAGAGGACCATCAGTGGGTTGTTTGCCTGTGTTTGTGTACACCTGCTTGAAGGGGATGAAAGATTTGCAGTTCTTTTGAAGTTGGAGCTCAATAGAGTAACCATTAGGGGACACCACCACCAAGCTGATCTCTATTCGAAAATGAGAATTCATGAGGGGGGGGGGGTGACCAGGAGGTCAGGAAGCGTTTTGACGTTTGTCAAAGGCACAGACCTTCAAATTCTGGCAATATCATTCACTATTAATATTCTGATTTTACTTGAAAGTGGAAGTGGATGTTGAGTATCGGTGGATTTTCGAATAATTAGATCATGGACCTGTATAGTATATGATTAGACCGATAAATCGCACTGGTCAGTGGTAACACGACAATGGGTCAGTTTAGAATTGGCTCCTGTGGCGGGATTGTTAAAATGCATGTAATTTACGATTTGACCATGAAAATAAATTAATGTTGTAATAATTCGTTGGATTTTATTTACAATAGAGCTAAAAAGCCTCGTTCCCCTCAATAAGCCAAACAACGCTACCAGTAGTCATTATAATGTCAGTAGAATGAATGTATAGATCTACAATTTTAGGATTTCGACATTCCAAAAATATTTGTCCCGTCACAAGGGCACGGAACAGGTGACCGTGTAAATGTTCCACATAATCATGTTTGATGATCTTTAAATATGGTCTCGGGGGGGGGGCTCTATGGGAATTGATAGCTTTTGGGGTATGATGGAAAAGAGCAGTGGCATAATGAACCAACAATTTTGAGGGGGCGAGAAGTGGCGAATCGGGCAGAATTTGTAAAAAGTTGCCAGCGAGCGAAGTGAGTGAGCAAAAATTTCGATATTTCAACTACGAAAGTCAAATTTTGTGATAGATTTTGACATAATACTCATAAGATATTATTTCTCTCTTTTCTCTTTCCTTTTCTCTTTATTGTTTCTTGGTCAAGAAAAATTTGTGGTTATCCCCAAGCGCCCCCCTGAAAAGCCAAATAAGTCTGAGAAAGAGGTTTGCAACGTAATAGTAGTGGAGTATAGTATGTAAGCTCATAGCCACATAGGCCTACCCTAAGTGATGACGGGTGGGCAGTGGCGTATCGTGTGTCACTGCACGGGGGGGGGGCAGCAACAATTTTTTTGTTTTTATTGAGACCTAAACAATGACATTAGAAGCTAATGTTTTTTATCAATAAAAAATACCTGTCTGACCAAACAAACAATACGAGAGCGAAGCCCGAGCTGATATATATATAGATATTCACCCCAAACGGACATTTTAAGGACTATTATTTTAGCATATCTCACCATAGTCATATAATGCAAACGTC
Source organism: Lytechinus variegatus (assembly GCF_018143015.1). NCBI lineage: Eukaryota > Metazoa > Echinodermata > Echinoidea > Temnopleuroida > Toxopneustidae > Lytechinus > Lytechinus variegatus. Next base: position 24,452,786 of record NC_054744.1, on the reverse strand, counting down.
TAGCGCTTGATGATTTTGTTAAATCATCATAAAATTACACCTTAACATATGAAGCACTAATTCATTGTAATAATGACTATGATACGTATTTCACTAATCAAATATTGCGAGCGCGGAGCGCGAGCTGAAAACAATTAAATTCAGACATGAAGAGGGACATTCTAAGACTTGCTTGTAGATATTCACTGAGACCATACGTATCTCACTAACCAAATGATGTGAGCGCGAAAGCAAGCTGAAATTTTGTGACATTCAGACAGACCAGAAAAATTAACATTTTAAATATTTAAGGACCGTTTTTAGGAATTCCTGAAGAGCAGACATATCTTACTAATGCCAACGTAAGCACTGACTGGAAATGTTTTATATTCAGACCTTATAATTGGGGCAATATGTCACTATATAAAACAATAATAACTTAAAGTGCAAGGAAATTATTATTTGGTGTATATTGACGGGATGTTTTAGTACAACGGGCTTATATATCTCATTAAACAAACAGACAATGCGAGCACCAGGAATGATAAACACATAGGCCTATAGGCCCATTGTTTCATAAAGTTATGAAAAAATTTTTGTTATGTAATATAATCCGCCTCCCTCTTGTGTAAGGGAATCGTCTTCTCAAAATACTTTCAACAAGCGGCAGCCTATAGACATTGAACAAAAGTCACATCATACTGAAAAGAAAAATAGGGCTGCATGGGTAAGCCACCACCAACCCCACCCCCTCCGGGATCGACTTCTATGGATACCACAGATACTGACTTTTTTAAGAGACCCAACTCTCAGGATGTTACCTTAACTGTTACATACTACATTCGTGATCTTCCAATATCTTCAGCCAAAAGCCTATTTTCATCCTCGTTGGTCCAATTAAGACCAGGTTATAGAAGAGCAAGGAATCTAAAAGAAGGATGCTAGTCGGAACTTGAGATCCAATTTCAGAATGTTGCGCTGTAACCCGTCAACAAGAAATTATGCAGTTACAGTTACCCATCCTTTTGGTACCATGGAGTTCTGACATGGACCCTCCTAATTAAATTGCTTTTTGAATCCTCTAAATTGGGAATCGTTTTCGCCGCGGGGAGCATCTTGTCAAGTATTGACGCAAATGTCTAGTTTAGTCGTTAGAATGTGTACTCTCTCTCCCTCGTCCAGTCCTGCATCATCATCTTTACCGTGTTTAAAGTGGCAATCGAAGCTGAAAATAATACAGATGACTGAAAATGTCATCACATAAGGAATGATAAAGTTATTACCTTTTAAAATGTTTGCATTATTTCGGTGACAGAGTTGTACTCCCATTTTCCTGCATATGCAGTTAGCTAGCTGATTATGTCATATTGATGGAACTAGAACAAGTAAAACAAGAGAGCAACACATTTTCTTGATTTGAATTGAAGAAAGTTTAATGAGAGACGGTTAATTTCTTATGATGAGGCCATCATTGAAAAGACCATGAGGGGAAGGCCAAGTTCTGAGTTCTTACATATGGAGAGAGAGGGTTTGAGTTTCCCAGTGTAGGCGCACATAAGGTTCAGCTCTGTACTCTATTTCTGGAAGAAAAAACCGAGTGAATCAACTCATCGGAGAGAGTGAATGAAATTCACGACTGACTTCCACTCGTTGAGTGAGTTTCACTCTTTTAACAAGTGGACTCTTTTGATGCGTTCATCGTTCAATCTAAATTCATTCCATATTGAGTGAAAACTGACAAGTCGGATGAATAGGTAGTGAAACATGATCAAAATCAACTCCCGTCCGGGTGGAATGTGTTTGTGGTATGGGACAATTTGTGTTTGTACGTGTGTCCAATGGGTAGGAGCATTCATTTTAGGACCATGGTCGGAGCGATGCTTTATCTTTCACGATACAATCTGAGGAATGAAAGTTCTATAATGTGTTAGGCATATGTCAGTCATGGCTTAAAAACATAAATACCAGTTCTGGTAACGATCTCATAATGAGTTTAAGCAGAATCCAGTAAAATGACAGCAAACTGAGCAAAGTGTTCATGTGTAGGGCCTATGAATGAAAAATAATTTCCAAACCAAAAGAATAGCAATACACTGGAATCTGAACCCGGAGTTTGAACTACATTATTATGCTTATCTGTGTTAATGATTTTTCAGTGTGGCCATTTTCAGCGTAGATCTCATTATTTCGAGGAGTAAGATTTATTCCACGATATCGTGACAACCGCCATTGATTTCAAAGATTTTCTCTTGAAATCATCATTTGTTACAATTACAGGCGCAATTTACTGCAATTACCTTCAATCGTATTTCATTCAAAACTGTTTGACCTTGGGCTGGCTAACCAATAGGCCCTTGGTCTGACAATTTGTTTCAGCATTAATTGTGCGGACGTAAGCTTTATCCTTGATCCCATGGTCGAGTACTGTCCTGGGATTCGCCTCGTGACGACATCGCGTTAATGGGTAAGGGAACGCCTCGACCATGCACGTGGGAGCAATTCCCGAATTCGCCTGATTGTGTCAGAAGTAATTGCACTCTAAACTTGAAAGATAGTTTCTCCAAGATATAAACGTTTATGTTTGACGGTATAGGTGCAGAAGGTCTCCTTATCGAGGATGTACAGAGTGACAATGCAGTAAGCCACCACCTTGACAGGAGGACAGGACATTGTCCAGCACATCCAGTTTGAATGTGTGAGGGAGAAAATTATGGATGCCACGTAACCCTATCCCTACCTCACCCCCCCCCCCCCGCACATACTCTCATCCAGACATACTATTTGGTGTTCATCACAGCATAGCATGGACCTACAAGGTCCATGCTATGCTATGATGAACACCAAGGTCCACGATCACATTGATTGCCTAGTGCTCTAAACCAAAATGAACCAGGTTCTTGTAGCTCCATGATTATTTCCTACTGCGATGTCTTCTATGCAGCATGATGAAGGGATGACATCTCATCCCAGACCCAGATCCCAGCCTTCCGCGAGGAAAAAAAGACCACGAGTATTATCAACAGTCAAGTAGCAGAAAGCTCAAGAGCTGCACTGGGACTCTGGACAAACGGCCCGAGATACGAATTACCAAGAGAAATTGTGTTATATTGCTCTTGAACTTTTCACGTAGTGTATAGTTTACAGAATAGCTAGCCTTAGCTCTAGAGACATGAACGGTCCTTGCTCGTATGATGTATGGGTCACACTATATGAGTCTACCTAATAGTTTATCTTTGACTCCATAATCATGATATGCCCTATCAATCATTAATTTTGATTGGCATGGGGATTGGCTAGAATAGAGTGGGAAGCTGGGACCTTCGTTCCTATATTGCCATTGCGGCAGCGCTATAAGAGTGGGCGAGTGATCTTTCTCCGTGCTCGACAGATCGTACGAATCTTCAAGAAAAGTTATCTCTGAACTTGAGAGAGCACTCCCCTCCCCCACCCACCCCTATCTTACGGATAATCGACGATCTTTAGCCGGCCAATTTTCCAAACCAAATATACTTTCACCCTTCCCCTTTGCTGTCCGATTAATCAACAGCATTTGGCACCTGATCAAGAGGAAGCCTCACCTCGTCTCCCTGTGTTGGTAAACAAGCAGTCTGAAATATTGATGAAGACATAAGCATTTAAACTGTTAAGGGGGATCTTTATCATGGAAGGCGGCATTTTATTTCATGAAAGCGCTTAGGTAAACTTGTGGAGCTATTTTGACTGAATAAGTTGGCTATTTTCTTGTTAATGGCATCCATGTATAATAGATAATCTATAAACCAGCATTATATGAAGTGAAGTTTCGCATTGGTCATGATTGGATGATAGTATGATAAAGACATCCTTGATGGGATAGGCTTGATGATATTGATATTCATGGAATGGTTAGGCCTACGTAGTACCCTATTTGTCAATTTCAAAATGCTATATTATTCTACCAGGGTGTCAAAATGATCATATTTTAAAAGTAAAGTTATCGTATGGCACCCGAAATACCGATTATTCATGTGAGAGCTATGTTAACCTGTGGGCCTCCAACGTGACCATAATGTCCTCTGGAATCACAGACTCACCCCGTTCTGGCCAAGTGTTTATTTTGTTTGTCATCGTGATTTTCTTTTGAAAAATAATTGCGAACAAAGCGAGCGAACAATTGTAGCTGTTCGAATAGCTGTCCCACGAATCATGAATTTTTTATCCTCTGAATCACAATACGATTTGATTTTGTCAAAATCCAAGCCAAAATCTCATTAACTGTTATTCATTTAATATGGTAAGTGAATTCTGAACAATGGAATAGTTAGTTTGGATATCTTGGAAGTTATATGGATAAAAAAAAAACACATGATGAATCACAGTGAGAAGAGAATCCCAGGCCAGGGAATGCCTCAGCGTCGAATCGGGTCAATGTTCTATCTGTAGAGGTGAAAAAGAGAAAAGAAATTGATACCCCCCCCCCGTCTCCCCACTCCCCATTCTTTCTTCAATTACTTAACTCTTTAATTAGTTAGTCCTAAGTTTGTTCAGCATTTTGCTTGGTGAATTTTAGTCTGTTTATTTAGATATAAATATTTTCAGCCTAGAGTACCCCCTTTAACACCTGGGTAGACAACGTCTTGCCAAAGAACGCTAGGCCGCGGTCACCGGTGGGATTCGAACACACAACCCTCTTATTACAAGGCGAAAGTCAGAATGACTACAGCACACAGCACATACAACATAACAATGAAGCAACCATTTCATCAACATTGTCTCACCAATTTTACGAAACACTCATATTTTAACCAACATGAACTGGTGAAGGTTGTTTAACATTATGACAAATACACCAACTGTTGTGTAAAAGTAAACAAAGAAATACTTGACCATATAGTCCGTATTATCAAATAACAAAAATCATGGAAGTGAGTAGCTCAACAACCTTTTCTGCGTCCCACTTTGCACGATGTTTTCATCGAAAATGACATCGTGAGCCCCCTTTAGGTTTCTGGATAGTGACTCACGATTCCCTTGAGATAGATTGTTACTTTTTTTCAAGTTAAACTTCAAGATTTGATCTCTCTATCTGCCAAATTTGCTCGGCTAAAACACGGCCGAAAAGGGGGAAAGGGGCTGGAAAAGGAAAGCGGAAATGCACGAGAAATTTGACAGAAAGCAAGGAATGGTGGATACAATCTTTCTGTCTCAATCCGCGTCTCTGCCCCCCCCCCCCATTCCCTCTATCCTCTATGCACCACTCTGCTCATTGCTATTCATATAAATTTTTAAAGATTTTCTGGGGGGTACATTTTCCGACGGAACCGTATTGAATGTCAAGGGCAATCTGTGTTTTGGGAAATTGTTTTTTACTTAAATGAATCCCTGATAAACATTTTGCGCCTAATTAACCAGTTTATAGGTGAAATCCTGTTGTTGGGACTCTCGACAAGTCTCATAATGAATATTTTGCTCTTATCGAATGTGGACAGCACACTCCCTAAGAAAAGAGTGCATTTTCACTAACTTTCCACTGCCCTTAAAGTAGTGACGGAAATGATCATTCAATCTGGAGTGAAGTTAGAGTTAACATATTGCAAGAACGAACATTTCACAGAAATTTCACTTGGAACAGTGAGATTCACTCAAAAAGTGAGTCTCTTAATCTATTGAGTCTCTTAATCTATTGAATTTTATTAGTACTATTCACTGGTGGAAAAAAAAAATCTTAAGACGATAAAATCATTTCTAAGTGTTCGCAAAATCAAAGGCCAAGTCCACTCCAACAAGTTGAATAATCAATATTAAACTTCCAAAGTGAGATGCAGGAAAATCCCTATAAAATTTTGTATTTTACCTCATTCTGCCTAACAAACAACCATTTTCCTCTCTAAAGGGTATTTTATATTCAACCTTTAAACTTTAAACTATAGTTCCATCATTGCCTTATATAGGCTGATCACACAAATGGTTTTAAAGCAATGGGTTCATACTTTTTTTTCATAGCATGATTTTGCGTCGGTTGCGTCACGTTTCAAACTAATTGAGATTTTGATAAACTTCTGTATTTCAACACATTATTAATAAACTCATTGCTGCTCACATGGAAATGAAATAAAGATATTTCAAGGAGAGAGAGAGCAGACAGGCTTTTACTTTTATTTCATTCATTTATGTGGTCTAACCCCACGACCTGTCAAATGCATTATTTCATTTTATATTTCCTCCAAATTGCCTGGAATGATATTCAATGGCGACAAAATACGTGCGATTTCAATGGTAGTCACATTACCATGCATGGTGTCTCGTTAATGGGTTTGACTTTTGACCAATGAATTCGATTCATTATATTCAGGTTACATACCGAGGTTTTTCCTAATTTACCCATTTCTAGAAGACAAGTGAACATGTAGAAAACATCTGTTTGTACTTTGGAGAATATTAGAAGACAGAATTTGAGAATCTTCGCTCAGTTAACGAAATTTAAAATGCATCGGGAATTTTGTCTCGTTTTCCAGAAATTAAGGTCAATATTCAGTGTTAACCTATATATCAGCCACATTAATTCCCTCAAGGATGATTTTTAATCAGAAATAAATGACATCATTGCTTTCATTTTCGAATGATGGGGGTTCAGTAACCGATATGAACAAAATGGATAGCGTCACCGATATGTTTGCACACCTTCATACACAGCGGCTACCTGTCTATAGTGAAATCCTTTAGTGGTTACCAAAGTGTCTCCCATTTGAATGGAATGAGTGTTATCATGGACCTATTACATTATGTTACAGATATAATGTGTTTTCAATCCATCATTACATTCGAGTCCCGCGAAGACGTGAAACCATTTATTCCGGGCCAAAAATAATTATATCTAAATAAATAGTGTAAGTGTTTTGTTTGTCTGATTTCAATTTATTTTGATATTCAAGTCATAAAATATTCAACCAACCTGGTGTGTAGATTTGCTTTATTCCACAGAACACAGAGAAATAGTGCACAATGCATTGCATATAGGCCTAGGCCCTATAGCATTATCGTTGACAGGGGGGGGGGGGCAGAGGGCATCACACACACGTCGGTTCAGTAAAGGGCTTCTGTAATAAAAGCTCTCTTTTTGTTTACCATAATTAACAAATCTTTCTTTCTTCTAGAACGACTTGTAACCTATGTTTCTAATTTCTTGCGACATTGGTTTTCATCTAAACACAGTCATGACAATAGGTCCGTTTCCTTCCTGACTTGCTTCTCTATCGTATGGAAGTCTGAAATTTCATCTTACCCCGCACAACAATGACATGTTTATGCAATGCCCCCTCGTTAGTTGTCACCATTGTAGAAAGCATCTCGCGCGAATTAATCAAATTACTGAACAGACATCAGACTTTGAATATTTGCCGTGATAGCGAGTCAAACAAAATGGTAGAGTTACACATTCTTCCAAATGGTATACAGTTAGTATTCGCTTCGTACCAATTTTTCAGCAGGACAAGAATCGGAACAAGGTTTCCCAACACAAACTCGCATCACCCGATCCGAGGACCAAGGATTGCTCCAAATCCCCACAGGTTTGGGGAAATGTTTAGTTTGGAATGCAATACATCATCAACAATAATATTTTTCGACTTTACCTTTCGATCCAGCTTATGTGTCGCGAATTTCATCACCTTCTCCCTCTCATTTTCCTGGGAAGGTCGGAGGAAAAAAATATGATGAGAAATATTTTTGACTCCCACTCGTTGACACTGACGGCAGGAAATGAATTTTTGCGATATATCACGATAACCAATATCGTGCTTGGGCTTTTTTTTTCTGGAAGTAGTACCCCTCATCCTCCAGAGAGTCTAGACTTCACCCATGTGATACATTGCATTTTCCTATTACATCTTGAAAGTCAAGCCAAGAAACATGGTTTTCAACCTAATATAGGACTTAAGAGGAAGACAATAGTTGATTCGATTTTCTTGTTACTTTTTAGCGAGAAAAGTATTTGATATATAAGTTTTTATTTCTGGCAGACATTCAACTATTTCAGCATGTAGCATTTAAATCATATTTCCTAACTTGTACTTTACACATTTCTTGTAACAATAGTATATTTCTAAAAATAGTTTCCTTTCCCTGAGTAGCATAATGAGCATGTCATTATTAGGCAAATTCTATCCTGTTCTGAACAGAAAGTGAACCGTGAGTGTATATATACATATATATACCACCATAATCATATTTCATTATATAGGCCTATATTTCTTCCTTTTTTCTAACTATATCACCCTTTTTATGTCCTTTCACAGCAGGTAGCTGGTAAAACCACTTTCTGATAGAAATACTTCCTTCTCCTGGAGGATTGTTGATTCCTTACCAAGCAACCAATCACCCATAGCAACAAGATGCTGCGGTCATCTTTGCTTGCGGTCCTGGCGTGCCTGTCGACGGTGGTAGTCGCTCAGTCAAATGTCATCAATGGGTAAGTCAAACGTTTAAACGTTTAACCGATCACAGATGACCGTTTTGGGATTCCACGTGTTATTTCATTACTGCTACTTGCCATGCATGGCCGCCTGGGAGGCTGACGGGTTGTGAAGAGAACATTCAGACGTTAGGTCGGGGAGCAATAGTAGTTTACCATGATAAAGGACAATTCTCATTTACCCAGGGTAGCCAATTCAAGGTCAACCCTTTTTTAATCTTCCAGCAGGCCATTTGTAACATTTTGTCTTTTATCACGAGATATGATTGCAGAATGGCAATTATTCAAAGTTCTCATTATGTGTCAGCCGGGAATCGAACCCCACGACCTTCCCTTCATGATGAAGGCACCATACCACTGATAGACACTTTGCCCAGTTTAAAAGCTGGAAACCCCAAATGATCGAATGCATTTACTGCAATAATCGTGAAAATCAAACGTACGATCAATCGCTAGCCTTTATGTGACGGGACCTTGATGCTATTTTGTCTGAATTATATCATGAAAAACAGGATGACGGGCTGTAGCACTAGGCGTTCTCGGCTCAGCTCAGCCCCCCCCCCCCCCCTCTAGTAGTAGCCATAGAAAAAAGATGTGGAAAGTGGCTAGTGTCCATCAAAATCTTATTGCCCCCGCAAAAAAACTTTCAAATTTGTCCGCAGCCCCTGATGCAATTAGTATTTAAAAAACATAAAACAATGACATATTTAGGTTCTTAGTTCTGTATTCATTGTTTGCATGTGGTTAAGTATAGTTTCTAAATGCATAACAGGCCAGGAATGGATTGAATTAAAACAAAACACGGTTGTCTCCTCGAAGCAATTTTTTTTTTCAAGGGCGGGTATCAAAGGAAATAAAGCCGTGACATACGTGTCAACCCCAATCCAAGTTTGACATGCATCGTCGTGTGAAAACGCTAAAAAACACCTGTTTGGTAGACTCAGTGCGATTATGAATTTTTTACATTTTGCGATGTCCGCATTGATTACAATAAGTCATCAATCTGCTCAAACAATTTGCGGTTGATTTTTCTAATAATTCTGCTGATCCTGTTTAGATTAGGAAAATGAGACGGAATCTACCATACCAGGATGAGACACACTCGCCTTATTAGGAGAGAAAAAGAGGGAGAGGGGGTCTTCGGGCATGGACCCCCTCAAATTATTACGCGACCATTAAAAAAAGAGAAACTGAAAGAAATGGAAGGTAAAAATTGTGAAATAGGTTTTCGTTTCTAAATAGGACCTAAATTGCCAAATTTATCACAATCTCGTTTATCAAAAATGTATTTATTATTTTTATTTATTTATTCATTCATTTTTTTTTGGGGGGGGGGTTGCTCGTAATGTTTCATTTAAAAGGGGAAGAACGCAAGATAAGTGATACCATTCTCTTGTTTACCTCCATGATGATACCAGTGATAGCTCCTACTTCCCTGATGAATACCGCGTCCACAAAATAAAGAGCCGGTATAGGCCTATTTAATTTGATTCATAGTTGTAAATTGTAATAAATCTTTCTGTCCTTGATGTTAAATTCAATCTGGTGTATACTTTTAGATTGCTTTAAATAGAAATGAAAAAAGAACTTGTAATTTACCCAGGAAATACGAAAATAAGAAATGGAACGTTCCCTGATTTCACCTCCATTGACCAGACGAAACTTCCCAGAAGGAAGTGATCAAATGAAAATGGAAGCCATTCGGTATGGTTGCTAGTTGTTGCTACATGGACCTACTTGGTCCATGGTTGCTGTGAACTTGTAATCAACGTATCATCAACCAATCACATGCTTGCATCGCGACTGGGGTGTGTTTTCTTGTCTTTTCGGGTGGGGGAGGAACGTATCATCAACCAATCACATGCTTGCATCGCGACTGGGGTGTGTTTTCTTGTCTTTTCGGGTGGGGGAGGGGGGATGGGGTTGGCTGTCATTATTTTAAAGTAGCATAACTCATTTGGAACAGGTCCTCGATCGCGAATATCTCTCTGCGTAGTTGTGGTGAAGGTCAGTATCACTTTGAAAAATATTTCATGAATTCAATAGAACTTCATTATCTGACATAAATGCCTGTTAGTTTTAGTTAGTCAACTTGTAAGAAGAAAATTGCATAATGTTGCATGTTGGATTTACAGCAAAATGGATGAATACTCACGAATATGTTTCAGTTTAGTTTATTTCCATAAATCATATACAGACATTTACATGCTTGACATAAGTATAACATAATTATCTAGAGTTGAAATAAATGGTTCTTGAGACAGAAATTATACGCAGTAAGATCAAAATAATAATTGGTGGATTCTTTTAAAACGCATGCATCCGTCAGACATGACACTCATCATGGCGCCATGTATTACAATCATTAAAAAAAAACATTTGGATCGATGGTTGATTTAAATTATTGGTTAATGGATTTGTAGTGAGAATAATGCAAGATGTATGATTAAAAATAAATTTGAAATAGGCTAAGACCACAATAGATTAATAGATAATGAATTCAGGTAAAATGTGAAAGCCTATCATAATAGTGTAGGATAATGAAATATCAGCCAATTTGTGGCCACGTTAATGAATTTATATAAAGATTAGTGAAATAGATATATCAACATGGATGCAATAAAAATCAAATTAGCTGTTTCTTTTGAAACGAAATAAGTATCATTAACTTTAAAATTGAATTCGATATAATTAGATTTGATTTGATTTGACAACCAAATGTGTAGGACGATACATAAGCCGGTGGTTTTGAGATTTGTATCCACTTTTCAGCATCTTTTTCGTTTTAGTCACGTGACGTGTGATCGTTACAAATTGGTGTCACGACCCGACTTTATCGCATTCAACACGTCTCTTAAACTCCTGTTGACGGGTTTTGTGTTTACTTCAAACCGAATGTTATTCTGCATCTTCCAAGCAACATAGAATGTGGTGGAATGTTATTATATGTGTTCATACGCACATGATGATCTCTTGTGGGAGATTTTGCGCCTCGAATGTTGATTGTATTTGTTTGTAGAAATGAGGATTTTTATCCTTTAATTTATCACAAATATTTCAGCTCGCCCTCTTCACTCGTTTGACTTATAAAAACGAAATCTCGCTAAAAAGCCCGCCTCCCACTCCCCCGATAATCTTGACAACATGAAAATTCATATTGCCGATATAACGTTTTAGCAAAGCATTGGAAAGCACTATGTAACCATACGTTGTAACCATAGAATTTAGCATAAAACGTTATTTAACACAATTTTTAAAATGATTTCTTTTCCATATTCTGTCGGCCTTATTTAAATCTGGCCCGCAAAGCACGCCGATATTTTTTTTTCACTTTTACCCCCTCTCAAATCCAAGGTTTGGATCGATGCCCATTTCGTCTTCATTATCGTCATTTTGAATAATTGCAATGTAGGAAAATTCATTTCGGGGGGGGGGGGGTGCTGAAAATGAAATGCGAGTTGTGTTATCCAATTAATAAAAAAAAATAGAATCAGGCAGAATTTTGTTTGATTTGACTGAAATGTGAAAATAAACACGTGGTAATAGTAGAAATGAGGCCGATACACAATTTGTAGGAGAATCTCGCACCCCCCCCCCCACTTTTTTTCTAAAACCGTGTACATAAACATAAAAATGACCATAATTATGATGGTGATTTTTTGCATGGTCAGCACCCCCCCCCCTTCAAAACCGTTCCGCGGCCCCTGACTCGTACTTCTCCTCCTCGAAGTCCTGCGATCTCGCAGTCCTTCCTGTATCTGCTCTTATTGGTGACTTTAATCAGTAAAGGAAAACATTCATAATATTATGTTTGTAATGAATGGAATCAGTGCCGACACTCTCACTGACTTAAATAACCAATATGTCATCGAAATGTCAACAGATTAGGTCTATTGGTTGAAAAATGTGACCTAATTTGCATCGATTTCTGTTGACTGTGACCAAGGAGGTATCACCTTATAAAAGTGTTAGGCCCCACCTCCTTTCGGGTGGGGGCCTTTTAAGTTTTATGCATTCACCTAGAATCACCTTCACGCCACATAATTATTAGATCATGCTTTTGTGATCTCTTTAAAATAACATTCCGAATGAAAGCATGTTCAGTCCTATACCCAAAGTACTGAAATGGAAAAAAAAGAATATATCGTTCTCGACTCGTCAACTCTCCATCATCCCTTTTCTATGTACTCACTCGGGAATCACTTCATGACCTTCGACACCAGCATATATATTTTACTTTCGACCTCGAAAGATATTGCCAGGCATGATAAAATGTGATTTGTATACCAAGTTGTACATGTAGTACAGCATATAGCATGTACGACAGGGGTTTTTGTAGGTAGCAGTCAGGAGTGGTATATAGGTACCCTTGAACTTTGTGAAAGATTTATCTCCTTGATAATGGTTTCTGCAGTACCTAATTTACAGTCAAACGAGGAACTTTTGTGTCTGGAGCTAGGAGGCAAGATACATGAGGCAGACGGAAGACAAACGACGGATGAATGTGTTTCAACGAAATACTATCCTGTGTTGCTAATAATATAAGCACTTATTGATTTTAACTTTGATGACGGATTACGGTACGGTTAGCTAATTCCCCGTGATGCGCCCGTATTAACTCCGTATTCAAACCTGCGTATCTGCAAAGAACTCCGTGAATCGCGGGGAACTGCCGCAAAAGTTCCTTGTATTAAAGGGCGAGTCCGCTCCAACAAAAAGTTGATTTTAATAAAAATAAGAAAAATCGAACAAGCGTTACACTGAACATTTCTTCGAAATCGGATGCAAAATAAGCAGATTATTGCATTTTTAAATTTCGCTTCATTTTACAAAACAGATATGCACATCCTGGTCGGCAATGGTCGGTATGCAAATAAGGGGACTAATGACGCCACTCACTATTTCTTTTAAATTAAAATAATATGGCATAATCTATTTTCTCCTCGTTGTTATGTAAAATATTTATTTTATTCCTCCCTGAAGATGTGGATTTACCTGTGTTTTAATATTTGATCAGGCAAGTTGGTCCTTCATCGTCAAATCTGCCAAAATTGAAATATAGTATAATTCTAACTACAAAGAAAAAGAACAAAATAGTGGGAGAGGATCTGAGGGACATCATTGATTCATGGATTATTTCATTTTCATGTCACTAATTTAAAAAAAATTGTACATATAAAATAATAGAAACTTCGAAATGTCAGAGGTTTCTTATTTTACATCCGAATAATGAATTTCTCTCTTGTTTGATTTCTTCTCTATTGAATCAAATCAACCTTTTTTTTCTGGGCTGGACTTGACGATAATATTTCCTACTAAAATGGTCTGGTGCAAGATGAGATCGCGTGTTCAAACTGCTGTTCGTTTATTTTGATGACAGATCGTGGCGTTTCGGCAATTCGCCGTGCTCCTCCCGTGATGATTCCGTATTGAAACACCGTGAATCGTCATCTCTGGGAGCATTTCAGCGGTCACTAAAGACATTTCTTTTCAATAGTTTATTTAATTGTTATGCCTGTATGTATTTTTTTTCTTTTTCTTTCTTTCACATTTTTGATTTTGCTCATTTTGTAAAGCGCTGTGATACAATCATTGTGAAGAGCGCTATATAAAAACTTATATTGTATTGTATTGTTCATCCAACAAGAACCACAAGTTAATGACAGTCTCTTTGTTCGTACCGCAAGGAGCCGTGTTATCACCGTGTCACTTCTGCCACCTTCAAAGCAGTAGCTTTATAGAAGTGGCGATAAACTGACCCTTAATTATTTTGTCATGATTCAGATTATGTCTATCAAGACCTTGTAACGTTCTTTCCAATGTAAAAAGAGACTATTTTGCTAACGTAATTCCAACTCGCAAAGAAAAGAGAGAGCGAGAATGTGTTTAGAAAGAAAAAGTAGAAACTGACCCCCCCCGTTGCTGACATTTTTGACATACCAGGATAGAATGTCAAGCAAATCCCAAAGATCATCAAAGCTATTTCCGATCTATCAACAGATTTATGAGTGGAGGACCCGTAAGAGGTTAGCCAGCAAGAAATCGGAGAGCATTCTGTATTAAAATAAATTTATTGAAAAAAATAATAGTTTTTTGAGAACTGCTGATCGTTTTTTGTATCCACTTTTTCCGCTTTAAGAAATATATTTGATTTGTTTGTTGTGTCCGTCCGTCAGTTTGTATTTCTGTCCCCTCTTTTTAAAGGGATAATCCCGGCTGAGGATATTTATATCTCAATAAATAGAGTAAAATTCACAGAGCAATATGCTGAAAATTTGATCAAAATCGGATGGCAAATAAACAAAGTTATTGAATTTTAAAGATGTGCATTATTCCGGTGAAACAGTTCGAGGCATGTCTTCATGAATATTCAATGAGCAAACTGATGATGTCATGATCCCCACTTGTTCTTTTGCATTTTATTATATCAAACTAGGTTTATTCATTTTTTTTACCAAGAACTAAAACATTTGTATTGACAACTGATAAAGTGCATTAATTATTTATTGCTGCAACTTATTTGTAATGGAGACACATCATTTGCATATGTATAAAAAAAATTAAACAATTATGATTTCATGTAAGCACATAAGGAAAAGGAAAGAGGGGATGTGACATCATCAGCCCACCTAATGAATATTCATGATGACGTGTGATATTATAACTGATTAAAAATAAAATGTATGTTTTTTTTTCAGTAACTTCGTTATCGTTGTTAATCGATTTAGATGAATTTTCAGCATTTTGCTCTGAATTTTATTTTGTTATAAATATCTTCAGCCCGGAGTGAAAAGGGTTGATCTATAGGCCTATTTATACTCTGGACAACAATCTCATTATGAGTTATTTGAGTAATTTTGTAATTAGTGTATTGTGTGGAATTCGTCTTTTATTAATATCGGTGGCGTATATAATGCGCCCCCAAATAAGTCGTAATTATGTAGGTCCATGATGGGTCATAATTTGTTAAAAAGTCGCGAGCGAACGAGAGAAAAAGGCCTTTTAAAGAGTGAAAACCTATGTTTCAGATATATTATGTATGAATAATGTACTACGTTTTACTATTTTTGTTAGGTCTACTGTTTCTTTACCTTTTTTCCCATCTTCTCTCTTATTTTTCTTGATCGTAGAAAATTTTGGGGTTGATTACCCCCTAGTCTTAAAAGTCATATAGGGCATATATCTACTTCTTCTTCTTTAATGGTTTTGACTGTATTAATGAAAATTTAAATAATGATAAAATAAGCCAGGTTACTTTCATAGATCTACATTAACATATTTAAACATATTATTCAATCATATTCACCTTTTTTTATTGCAGCCCAAATGTGTGTGGTATGAGATTCTATTCGTATTGTTGTCCTGGATGGCGTCTTCATCCGAGAACAAAACAGTGTGTGGTCCGTAAGTAATACTTTTCGTTCATTCCTCATACGATTTTTAAATTCATTCTTTCTTTTTAAGAATAAATATTTGGTATAAACAGCGGTTATTCGGTGACGAAGAACGCTATGTTACATCATATTCTGCTTTTCTAAATTACAGATATCGTTATATTTTGCCTACATCCATATGATTCTCATATGCCTAATAAACATCTTTATTATTTCGTTTGATATCCTCAGTGTTTTTATTGTATAGTTTATAACCCTCGATTGGGGATTTTAAAGTCTTTTTCATGAAAAGCATCTCACATTGACTTTCACAGAATTTTATGTGATGGTCATATTATAGTTTCTGATTTGTACGATTCTAGATATAATCATATTTTATTCAATAAACTACTTAAGCCTGTATGACTATGAAGAGAGTTGGAATAACAATTTTTGGTCAAAATATACGTTTATTTTGTTACTATGTGGGTAAAGTCCGGGAGCATTTCATCAACATTTTGGCGTCTGACAAGTTGTCAGATCAAGCATGCTTGATTTTGATAGGGTGAGAAGCCCAGTTCTTATGGTAACTGTGGGATAAAACTTCCAAAGTGTTCTTTCGTGAAACGCTCCTCTGCATGGGGCACGTAGCTGAATCCTCATAGTTATTTCATTGACTTTATCAATCGAAACTTGAATTCTCTTTTGATTTGTAGCTATTTGCAATCGTCCGTGTGGGTCGGGTTACTGTCAGCGTCCAAACTCTTGCTCGTGTCCCGGTGGACAGATCTCAGTCAGTGGATGTGATGGGTACACAGGTAAGCAAAAGAACTGCCCGGACCCCGGGGAACACCCCCACCCTTTCCATTCGTTTGGGGATTTACCTCGTCTATGTTTAATTTTAGATCTTTACTTCATTTCGTAGCGACGATTTAAATTTTTATATGGACCTTTATTATGTTACTTCTCAGACATCGAGATCTGCGCCTCTCCCCGCACAGATGATATACACCCCCCTTCCCATGAAAAAAGACCCCCTGAAAATGTGACAGTGCCGCGCGAGCCGAGGGTGCACCACCCAAAGGTGCACCCCCCCCCCCCCGCGGCCTTTGATCGATTCAGTATTAAATCGATAGCCTCGCGATGGACGATGGTGCTGTCTGCTGCAACGCGAGACAATGAATTTTACATTATTTTTTCCTTGAAAACGGTCGCATTCTGGTTCGTATTGTCATAAGTTTTGTTCATTTTCTTTTACTGATCTCCTCATCTTGGAAATATCATCTACGTTGTATCTCTTCATTCATTGGGCTGCTGAAACAAAATTCATGCCTTGTTCAAGTTGTTGTTATCGCACGCGCCCACTCATTGGATTTTGTGTGATGAAATACTGTTGCACACTCACACAGGCATCAATCATCGACTTATTATTACTTATGACAATAGATCAAGCTAGCACTCCTAGTACCAATGAGGTCCAAACATTACAAGCTAGCTGTTATGTCATCTACAGGATTTTGATTAAACCTTGACCTCCAAACCACCATTCACCAATGAAAAAGGAGGAGAGGAGGATAGTTACACTTAGGGGCCTACAGGGAAACACTCTAGGCGACACCGCAATACTTACCCGTGTTAAGAAACTGAGACTCCACTCACGCGCATTTGGGCAGCCCTAGCTTAGAACTAAGCTTTCTTTCCGTAAAAAATCTTTATTCTTATGATTCAATAAATGTTAATGAATATATAATTACTCTTAAATCGGTACTCACCGGTTCTTTTCTTGAATTTTCTGCCAAATTCCCACGCTTCTGGCTTCAATTCTGCGATGGATTCTGTTGCCATAGACAGCTACACATGCAACTCTATTTATAAATGGAGCGCCCCTTACGAGAGTTGTTAATGCCGCGGAAAAATTGTTAGGCATTTTGGCCTGTGGTCAAGGCGTTCTTTTGTTCTATTTTTTTATAGGTATGAGATCGAAATCACAGCGACTATTCACACTGTTCCATAATGATTCCGAAAGGAGGTGCAGCACCCCCCACCCACATGGGCGCAAATCCCAGGGGGACACTTCCCCCTAACCCAAAATAGTAGGGGCACATTATCAAATGTCCCCCTACTATTTTTGTTCTTTTATATATGATGGAAAGAAATAGGCCTACATCATTTAAATCGAAGTAAAACATGTATTTTGGACGAGACGACCTTCTTTTGGGGGTGATAAACCTTCCTTTTTGTTAGTTTGTTTTTGTTTTTTTTTTTGCCTGTTTTCCAGCCCCTGGTCCCCTACCTTAGATTTCCACCCTTGCCTCCCACTACTCTTGATATTGTTTGCGAATCTGTTTTGTAAATTAAAGGGGAATTTCACCCTGATAAAAAGATGATGAAAATATGAGAAAAATCATTTCAAAATATCGATGAAGGTGTTATTTGACAAAAAATGGAGTTGATAGAATTTAGAATGCTTGATTTATTGTGACGTCTATAACGAGCAGTTGCTCTATCCTAAATATAAAATGCCCAAATTTCCCATTTTTAATGGTCCGTAACGACCCACTTTTTGATAACAAGTATGAATTGATATAGGCCTACTAAAATGTACCATAAAAATCATTATCATGTATTTCTTGACATTTCATTTACTTTTTTACCATAATAATAGCTGCTTGCAAAGGCCTACGCCGTCACAAAAAAACCCGGGGGGCGGGGGGGGGCACTTACATTGACGAGTGGATACCATGCGCGACCAAAAAAAAACGTAAAAAGGATGTCCTTTTCACGATAGGGCACGTTACCTACGTAACGTGATAAGGGTGTCAAAAACACAAAAATAACGAAAAAAGGGTATCTATTAATTCGCTATAGGAAAACCGTCGTGTTTAGGGTCTAATTTGCGGGGATGATAAAACAAAATCAAAATGTTTTATAAAGGATGTCCTTTTTGCTCCAACACTTCGTGTTTAGAGTCCGATTTGCGCGAGGTGTAGAAGGTGGGGTCGTACTAAACCAAATAAGGTAAAGCCGACGACCGAAGGACCCGTAACAATAAAACATTCCTGTACTTGTTTAGGGGTTCATTTCAGGGAATATTTGCCAAGAGTATCGTTTTGTTTCCAATACTTGTTAAGGGTAGGGTTTCACACGCCAATACTTGTTAAGGGGTGCATTTTCAGAATATGGAAATTACGTGTTTAGGGTGCTTTTCGAGACCCCATGGTCGCGCATGGTATCCACTCGTGAATGGAAGTGGCCCCCCCCCGGGCAAAAAAAAAAATCTTACCTTTGAAAAAGATTGGTGGGGGATGGATTTTCCTCGAACGCATACCAATTTTTTTTCTGCTATTTTCATAATAAACTTTAAATGAATTCAACTTTGCACTACTTAACTTTTTCAAAGACAAAATAACAAAATTACATCTCGTCATCATCATCATCACCACTATCATTAGCATCACCATCATCATCACCACAACCGTCACCACAACCATCATCATCACCAAGATAATTTTCATCATCGTCATTGCCATCATCATCTTTTTTTTTCTTTATTTTTTCCCCATCCCTTCTTCTTTTTTTTCTTCCAATATTCCTCCTTTTTTTAGAGCGGCACACCGTCATGCTCCCTCACTGATTATCCGCCTCTATATGCTTGGTGTTGTATAAATTGGCGGATACCTGAATGAAATACTGAAGAGAAAATAAAAGGGAAAAAGTAAGAAGAAAAAGAAGATGAGGAGAAGAAAAAAAGAAAGCCAAACAAATGAAACAAAACAATGTCAAAATTTCGTAATAAAGTCTTCTACATGTACGTCAGTTTAATAATGATGTTTTCATTGAAATGAGAACAAAAAAAGAATTGAAACCATAGGCGGCGGAAGCGGGGACGTTCCCCCCTAAATTTGTTGTTGACCTTTTTTTTTTGCTTGTCAATTTATTTTCCTACGTCCCCCCTAAAATGTTTGGGTTGAGAGCCTTTTTTTTGCTTGTCAAATTTTTTTAGGTTGTCCCCTCCTAAAATTTGGGGCTTCCGCCGCCAATGATTGAAACAGGACTACATTATAATATAGTGTAAAGAAATAGAGGGAAGCTCCGAGACAATAAAAAGGTTGAAAAAGAAAAAAATGTGAAAACACAAAGCTCTCACAACATGAGCATAATAACAAATAATAACAAATAAGCGAGGACAAGTAGCTGAGGGACCCCCCCCCCCAACTCTCTCTCTCTAGTTATCTATCTATCTATCCGACTCGATTATATAAGAGAAGAATTTACTAATCAAAATATTATGAGCAAAAAGCACGAGCTGATATTTTTTATGAATATTCAAAACTGATAGAGAGACGCAATCGAATTATTCGATTGCGACAAAATTGATGATCTGAGAATTTATTGTTTTTAGGAATTCATTAAAAGCATAAAGTTGATCAGCATTAAAATATGGCAGGCGCAACGCATGAGCTAAAGCTTTATAGGCATACACCGATAAAAAATTTTAAGTATTTTTGGTAATCATGAAAAAAATTGATATTTCATGAAAGAAAGCTCAAATCCCGAGGAGGAATATTCTTATGAATTGACTTTAAAAAAAAACTGTGGTAAGCCCCATTTAATATTTGATTATAAGTCGAATAAAACAGTAAAAGCTGACAAACGTTCGCGTGATATTTGGCAACCTCCCCCCCCAAAAAAAAAAAAATAAATAAATGAAAAATAAAAAAAAGTTTTTAACTATAATAATGATCGAAGGTAATTTTGTCTCGCGTAGAACTGGACAAATGAAAAAAAGATTGTCACTAAAAAAATGAAGGTAATTTTGACCCACGTAAAATTTGGCGAGCCCCGGCCCCCCCCAAAAAAAAAAAGGAAAAAAGGTTTTAACAAGCAAAAAAAGGCTAAAAAGGAGAAAGAAGAGACAAGAATAATTATGAACGAAATATCCCCATTACAAATAATGCTGTGATCATCATAAGGGAGGGGTCGCATAACTAGTATGAACAACGTATTTAATTCCAAAATATTTACTACAAATCTCAATAGGGGGATCGGGCAGAAATGCTCACCCCCACCCCCACCCCCGATCCGCCACTGATTCCAATCAATAATGACATTTATCTGCAATACTGATACTTTGGAATCAAGATACTGAAGATTGATACGCTTTACATAAATTATGAACGTCTGACAAAAAGATAATCTACCGATCACCTGACCGATCAGCTGACCAGTTCGCGTATCACTTCGGAGTTGATCACTCGTCGCAGCTGTGTGGAACGCTCACCGAAAATCAACAAAAAGGGCCTGAAATGTAAGTTTAATGATAATATATTTTAATTTGAACTACTTAATTAATACTTTTAATGTCTCCCCAACAACTGAAAGTCATATCACGTAACTCCAATTTGTATTAAGGCGTACATTTACCAAAGTCTTGGGTTGGAAATCAGAACAGCATTGTCTAACCCATATTTTTGGGTAATGTCGCCTATGAGGTCCATACATGTTAATGTTTGGACCTCATTGGTACTAGGAGTGCAGGGAAATGGGGATAGGTTGGTGAAGCAAAGCCAAGGCAAGGGGCATGGGAGGAGGAAAATTAGGATGATGAGAGTCGAGATTGACTCGTAAGGAGAGAAGAAGGAGGGAAGGTGGAAGAAAAACATCCAGGAATGGAGAAAGAGGACAGGTAGAGCCGAGAGGAAAATTGGGATGAAGAAGGGGTGAGGAGTTCTCCCTGTTGGCTTTTACAGAATATTTTAATAAGAAAAAACAAGAAGGAACATAAAGCATATTCAGTGAAAATCCTTTAAAGGTTGAGTAAAGAGATCTTTTAATTTTGATCTTGTGAGATCACATGCCAGCAGCTCCCTCATTTATCAAGTTACAGATATAGGTCTAGAGTCTAGATCAATACTATAGTACTTAAGTATTAATGCCATAAAATTAAATTTTCTCAGAAAAAAATTGAATATTATTTTCTACTTGTGCATGTATTATAATCACACACATCATTCCATTTTAAGTAAAATATATTCAGCTCTCATGAACCGTTTAAAAAAGGGACATTTTGGGAATTTATATATAAATGCGTACCACCATGCCTGATTTGACAGCTGCTCATTTGACATCACAAATTCAAAATTTAGAAAATTGATAATTCTGTTGTTTTATGGAGTTTTGTCAAACATTCAACAACATTTTTTTCTTCTAATTTCTCTATTCATATCAAAATGCCTTTATAGTAAGGATGACTTTAACCTTGCACCAAAACAATCTTGTAACAGATACTGGACCAGGAGACAGAAGTTCCCAAACAACATGAAAAGGATGATGTTATATTAGGCATTTTTTTCAGGGGCTACTTTTCCCAACTGATTGCCTAAATCTGAACTTTGGTAAATTATGAAATAAGGGAGCTCTTTTAGAATTTACCAGGGCTCTTTTAAGTTTTATGAGGGCAAAATCTCCCTGGGCCCCCATGTAATTTCCCCCTTTATTATTATATGCACAGAACTTGGAGCCTGATTGTTGGGCTTCACATCAGTGACAGTAATCTATCTGATTCTTATTTGAAACAAGGTAAACCGTACCATATAGCAATAAAATTTGATGCATCTTCTTTTTTAATCATGTTAGGTGGAAACCCATGTACAGTACAGTGTTTGAATGGAGGCTCTTGTCAAGGGAACTCCTGCAACTGTCCTAATGGCTTCTCAGGAACTAATTGTGGCACGCGTAAGTTCTGTACATTTGTTACTTATATGTATCAGTTTTCCCTATCATAGCTAACCAATATTTTATGTAAGTGTCAGGGGGGGGGGCAGTTACCTTCAAATACCTGGTATTGAATGTTTTCTATAGGCCTAAAACAAAACTTGTCATAATTTCTATCACACGGATTTTAACCAGCAGACAGTTCATGAACATTATTCCAAAAATTGTATTAAATTATTCAAGAATAAATGCAATTATAAACAGAATTTAAATGAAATATTGCTTGAAAAGTCCAAGTTCAGCTCCCCTCTCCCTTAATTTTATTTGTTTTAGAACCCTTCTTAAAGAGTCATTCAATGGTTCAACAAAGCTCAGCAAGGGTTACTTTCATTAAAAAAAAAGGAGTTAACTTTTGGTCAAGTCTCATTCAATGCAGATTATGATATTTCAGTCTTGTGTCCCAAGTGCACGGAGGGCTATTGATTGCAGGAAACTATTAAGAGTGCTAGTGGGTATATCCTTCACTTGTCTGTTACCTGTCTTTGTTATTGTTATGTCTCAGCCTTGTGCAATCCACCCTGCCAGAATGGGGGTGAGTGCAGTGGAGGAAACAGGTGCTCGTGCCCTCCCGGTTTTGGTGGGAGTCAATGCCAGACAGGTAAGAAATTACAACCCTTTGTATAAAAAGTCAAATGCTTCTTGATATCAGTGTTAATATAGCTTTAAATAATGAGAATGAACATTGTTTATGATAATAAAAATTAACATTTCTAGCGCTTTATTAATAAAGACCTAATTATTGTTCTTGTCCAAAATCATCCGGCCAATAAAAATGTATGATTCGGTTGTAGTGAATATATTTTAATAATACAATAGCAGTGGTAATTATTCATGTATGAATCTTTGTGGTAAAAAGCACTCAAGTTTTCAAGAATGCAAGAATGAATGTATTTTTTTCAAGCGACTGTAAAGATTATGTCCATACGTGCAAGGACAAAATATAAGATGGAAATTGGAAGCTCTCCTGCTATGACTATTCTGATGATTAGGCACTATACACCAAGGTTTGTTTATGCTCTAGTTCTAGTTTAATAGATTTGGCCAGTAGCCTTGTTTCTGTCCAGCTACTGTATGTAGGCCCAGGTCTCTGCTACTGCTTCGTGCGTGCATAGTATGTTCGTCAGAAGCCTACCTAAGTAAGTAGGGTTGTACTCTGCATGGATACAGATGAACTTAATTTCATCAGGGAGTGTCATCAATATTGTAACCATAACAGCACTCAACCATTACGTTTATTTCCTCATTATCAACTTTAGAATACAACTTCAGGAAATAGAATTCAGGCATTAATTAATTAAACATTGGCATGAAAGTTTATTTTTTGAAATTGATGAAATAAAGAGTGGTCAAGCAATCCCTACATTGTAGTACGTCCACATTGAAAAAAAATGGAAATGATTACATGTAGATTTGCCATTCTCAACAGTGCACATTGGATTCTACACGATATCCTTCTTTTATTGTGTTTGATATATTTCCGCCCTATGGATGACTCTCCACCAATTGTTTCCTATGAGTGTCCGTCCTTTCTGCAGTATACATCACAATTACTTCTTTAATGGCTATTCCATATACTCTACGTTTCTGAATAGCTTTCAAACTTTCTGGGGAATCGGTTGGTAAAAAGCAGTAACAAAATGGGATACTGAGTGACAGTCACCTTGCCCCTGTGCCCCTACCAACTAAATCAATTTGTGTTGAATACCCTTGTGGTAGGAATGTTCACATATCTACAGTAGTTCCTCTTTTGGAGGTTTAAGATGGCAACTTCACACTGGCAGTAGTTTATATTCACTTGGCCTACAAGCAGTTGGCCTACTTCTTTCTTCTCAAATGGACATGGTTTAATACCACATGGGCTAAACCCATTTGGTCTAATTGCTGTTTGGTCTACACTAAACTTTGTCTAGTGTATGTAAAGTCTAATTCTGGTTCTAATGCTAGATGTATGATTTATACTTCATTTATTATCTTTGCACTTTCTGTGATTCGAATTTGATTAAACGAAAAAGTAGATGAACTAGGTGTAGACCAAGTGGCAATAAACCCTGGTACTGGTAGTAGATTGAAATTTCATGATTATATAGGTCTAGGTTGAAAAGTTAGACGTGTGAAGCATAGGTTTCTGAACTTATATGCCGATAGTATAACTCCAAGATTGTAGTCAAATCAATTGATTATTATTAACATTTTTAGGATTTGAAATTATCCAGCTAATCTAAAGATGAGAAACAAAGTTTTTACTGAAGTAGTCTAGTATTATTATTTTAGATGCTATTGGTCCCCCCCCCCCCAAATCTTTTTACATCTATGCTACCATAGTATTTTGTTAATGTGAACATGATTCCTGAGTAAGACATCCACTGGTTTCCCCATAAAAATACTCAATGCCAGTTTTAATGTGATGTTATTATCCAAATGCACAGCTGTTTACTGCATCCATCTACCCTAAAGGGGGAATGGACAAGTGTAACAGAGTTGGCTTTGATCCTAGTTGTTAGGACCTCTATGAGGTTTGCACAATATATAGGCCTATGCCCTATCTCCCTCAAGGGTTTCAACAAAGGCTACCCCTCACAGTGTGATTAATGAATGAGAGTTGTGTTGTAACCTTGTGCCTCTTTCCTCAATTTTCTTGTCAAATTCCATGGGACTTGGTATTGGATCACAATGTTTTTCTGTACTCACATTGTGCTCTCGCTTTCTTTCTTTCTCTCTGTCATATTCCTTGTCTATATGGAGCTTTCTTTTTGTATGAATTTTTCCTATTTTGAACGGTATCACTCTCTTTATTCCTTGAAAATATTTTCAAGTTCCATGTAGTCAGCCTATATTAAAGAAAATACCCCATGATCAAACAGTGTCCTTTTGTGTATTAATGAAGAACATTTTGACTGATTGTAAAAAAAAGTGTATCTGCATAACCTTCAACGCAGTCATATTTGTGATATGCCACCCTAAAACCAACAATAAGTTGACCAAAATGAATAGTGAGATTTTTATTGAGCTTGAAAATTCATGTCCAAAGCTGAAAAATTATTAAAATTGACCAGCAAAAGCCATTACAAGTACTTGATTGAAGGAATTCAGCAAGAGCTTAAAAAAATAAGGAGAAAACAAAGTTTGAAGTTTGGGGTTCACTCAAGCATGAGATGTGCATACTAAATCTCAGTGAAACTTCCAAGCAGTCTGAAAAAAAAGTGTCCAAGAAACTCTTGTATATGTTCTTTTATTCAACTTCATGACTTCAAATTTTCACAGTATGAAGAAGAAGAAGAATCGCTCTTTCAGATAAGCTATTATTAAATTTTTTTTGTTATTGGAGACTGAATTACTATTTTGGCTATTTACCGAGAACCTTACCTGGCGACTTATTGGTGGTTTGGGGGTCACATATGCACATATGAGGCATGACATTGTGATGTTCTGGAGGATGTGCATTGATGCTTGTACCAAAATACATGCTTGGGATTGCATTTAGAGAAGTTCTCTAGCAACTCTACAGACTTGCTATCATTATCCTTTCCTCTGTCTTTTTTTGCTAGACTACAGGACAGGCGTGTGCTACCTCCAATCACCGAGGAACGGCATCTGCTCAGATGGAGTGGAAGGACTGCACTGTACCAAGGCATTGTGTTGTGCTACCATTGGACAGGGATGGGGAGACCAGTGTGAACACTGTGATACCTTTGATAATCCATGCGACAGGGGATATATTCTTAATGGAAGGTCTGGCCAGTGCAAAGGTGGGTCAAATTATCTGAATATCAGTTTTTAATTTTGTTATTGGATATTTTAACACCTTTCAGATAAGATAAGCATTTATTGTCTCCATGAAACAGTGAGGAATTGATTTGACAGATTGGTTGTAAAAACATCATCAAAAACATAGAGGTATCAATACTAAGTATTCGGCTTTAGATGACTTTTTGATGTCTAGATTCAGAGGTTTATTACAGGAATTTTATGTGGTTGTGATTCACAAAGCAATTTGTTTGGCAATTATGCCCCGAAATTCAGATTTAATGTAAGTTTAATACCCCCCACCGCCCTCTTTATTATGGTAACTGACAATGTAATTTGTGTTAAATCATCTATTGTATCTTTTATTGTATCTATTGTCCTTGATAGCAAACTTCAAATAATGAAACCAGAGGGTGTTTAGCAAAGATTTATTTGTGATATAGAGTCACATTTAAATTTCATTTGCAGTTTATAACGCATACATGTATTCACTGCATTGGTCAGATCATATGCACTGAAGACGACAAGAACATACTTGTCGAAATGTCGAGTTTGGATGGTCCTTTTTAGGACCAACAATCACCCAAGAAAGATCCATGGTGTACCGTGAAACCTACTAAACTATATCACACACACTGGGTGCCCACTACCGCGTATCCATCAATCAGATTATGTGTTTGATAATATGTGCATGTTGGCATTGAATCATGGCCCTAAGTCAGACAACACTTTGTGACACACCCGCCCAGGTCCTCTATAGAGTTTATGGGGATTCACAGAATCGCTATTGAAATGAGCAGCTTGTAGCAAATGATATCTGTCAATGTTAAGAATGAGTGTGAATATCTCATTTAGTGGAATTGGATAACCCTTAGTTCTTCTCCAATTTTCATCCTCTAGATGCTGATGAATGCTTGATGATCCCAGGTTTGTGTGAGGGAGGTCAATGCACTAATACCCCAGGATCATATGCCTGCCAGTGTCCTCCGGGCTTTGAACTGAGTATGACTACCCTAGCGTGTGTTGGTAAGTTATCAGCTATTTCCTGATCTTGTAAGTCTGTTTAGGTGTAGGAGAATGCGCACAAGAGCACCTTACATTACCTCACAGTAGAATGTATCTGTCCAGGGGAGCGTTTCATCAACATTTTCGTCCGTCAGGTCTGACAACTTTCCTTGGTTGTGATTGGCTGAGAAGCACTGCTACCATAGTAATTGTCGGATAAAACAGTACTTGTCGGTTAAAATGTCTGACAAGTCCTTTCATGAAACACTCCCAAGTCCATCAAGTGTAAGTTACTTATTGTTTTGCTTTTTGCTATTTTTTTTTTCAAGAGCACTAAGAATGTAGAGGTTGTCTTTCCTCAGCTTCATTTTAGAAAGCATATATAGCTACATCGAAATCGTCTCGCACGCGATAGCTTGTCCTGTTACTTTAGGAAGGAGGATGATCTGATTTGATTTGGGGGTGAGGTCACAAAGTTCATTGTGATAGGTATCCATATGTACCGTAATATATTTTGTAATTGGCAGTGATGGAGGAATAGATTTCGACTTTGTACAGTCAAGATTCCACCTAGTTCACATTTAGGGATGTATATATATATCCATTCCCAATGAATGCTTTCTCCTGATAGAAACATAAAGTAATGAATCCTCCCAGTATTAAGAAGATTTTAATGCCCAAATTACCCATTCATGAAATGAAGCCACCTATCTGACAACTTATCCACACTATTTACTCTCTCGGTACCCGGCCTTGCAAGCTCCATTAATTTACTGCACATCTACATAGCTGTGGTCATTAGAGGGTTAAAGCTTGATCTGTTTTAGACAGCATATTGATGGTTGCCCCTTCTTTTTCATTGAAAGACATTGATGAATGTCAGACAGGTTACTTGTGTCAGAATGGAAGATGTATAAACACACAAGGAAGTTTCAGATGTGATTGTAATCCGGGCTACTTCTTGAGTCAAGATGGCCGCCAATGCACGGATATTGACATTCCTCGCAGTGAGTATATTTCCTTGTTTGTCAATAAATGTCTACTGGATTGTATAACTAGCATTTATGACTGGAGACTGTCAAAAGATATCAACAGCAGTTGAGAAAGGTAATGATAATTATACAAGGCCCTTCTATGGAAGCTTAAAAGTGCCACCCAGATAATCATCTCTTCATGTCTACAATCTTTAAAAAAGATGATGAGATGACAAGATCTTGGATCTCGTCATGTCAGCATCCTGTGGGAGAGATATTCAGATGACCACATCTTGGATCTCGTCATGTCTACATACCATGGGAGAGATGATCAGATTACAAGATCTTGGATCTCGTCATGTCTACAAACCATGGGAGCGATGATCAGATGACAAGATCTTGGATCTCGTCATATCTAAATCCTGTGGGAGAGATGTTAGATGACAAGATCTTGGATCTTGTCATGTCTACATCCCATGGGAGAGATTATCAGATGAAATGATCTCGTAACTGTTCATGTCTACATCTTTTTGAAGAGATGATCAGTTGAATATGATCATGTATCCCAAATTCTATCATCTGATATCATCCCTCCCACAGGATGTAGACATGAAGAAATCCAAGATCTTGTCATCTTATCATATCGTCCACAGGATGTAGACATGACAAGATCTGAGATCTCGTCATCTGGTCTTAGGGTTGTAGCCATAACATAAATTGTCTGAATATCTGGGTGGCACTTCCATACCCTACAGCTTAAAAAACTTGGTATTAAACCGAATTTCATAATCTGAATAAATAAAGCATTAATATTATTAGTTCTTATCTATTATCATTATAATATCATTTCTGTTTTATTACACCCTCTTTCACTCTTGTTATTGTTGCATGAGGTTTAGTAACAGGAACTCCTGTACCACCTGAAATCGAGAATTGGCTGTGCATATAAACTACCTCGAATGCTGCTGCTCTGTAATTCCTCTGTCATTCTACCCCTCCTCCTCTTCTTTTTATCCCATTTTTATATAATAATAAGATTTGTTTCATTACAACCCTGTCATTCCATTAAAAAAATTGTTGGCAAGTCTTTACATGAAGTTAGGGCACAAATTTTGACATTTCAGCATAAATCGAAACTAATCATACTGTACATTTATTGCTTGTTGGCCATTTTAAGTCCATATATTTTACTGGAAATTTGGGGCCATTTAGACTACTTTTCCATGCAGTTTTTAAGCAAAACAGTGTATAATGCTGTTTAGTGGACACAGTGTCTGTGTAACATGAGGATATTTTTCTTGTGCGTTTGGTCCTAAAAGTTAAATTAATGCAATTAGACTGACTAAAACTTGAAACAATACATTCATTTGTACTCGTTAGTCAGTTAGCTAAATACCTCAGATTTCCTATGCATGCATGTAGTTTCAAAGGAAAATTTTGAAATTTTCACGGTGTCCATGTAGCATTTGAAATGTCACATAGTGGCAATTTTAAAATTTTCTCTTGAAAATAGAACTATATGTGAAGGAAATCTGAGGTATTTATCTAAATGTGCATCAGGTGTTGGTCAACTTAATTGCAATATTTTCACTTTAATAGGACATTAAATAGAGGCCCTGTGAGAGGAGATTCACCACCTTTGCACTATATAAGAACTCACTGCATAAGAGTATCGGGAAACCCCGGTGCAGTGGTCCACCTGCACTCCCCCAATCAGTTATATCGGGAGAAGAGACCTGCAGGTCATAGTGATTCAGTTCGCTTTTCTCCTCGCAGGCACAGGAGATGCCAAACATATAATAATAATAAATAACCAAATGTGCATGTAAATATCCCGATGCTACACGGACACCATGTGCCTGTAATGGCATCATTCTCTACCTT
The DNA here is from genome assembly GCF_018143015.1 of Lytechinus variegatus. Taxonomy (NCBI): domain Eukaryota; kingdom Metazoa; phylum Echinodermata; class Echinoidea; order Temnopleuroida; family Toxopneustidae; genus Lytechinus; species Lytechinus variegatus. The sequence goes on along the minus strand of NC_054744.1, from coordinate 24,422,604 downwards.
GCTTAGTAACTTCACGGAAAATTAGTCTAAATAGCCCCAAATTCCAGTAAAATGTATGTCTTATAAATGTATTAAGCCTACGAACAATAAACGTATAGTACAATCAGTCTTGAGTTATGCTGAAATGACACAATTCAAACCCCAACTTCATGGTAAGACCCTGGGACACAACAATCTGTCTCATTCTTCTCTTTCCCCATCTTCTCTTATATGTACTATTTTGATAATCATGTGATCTGTTTCTCTATAGCCCCTGTCACTCCGGAATAATTTTTGTTATTGTTACCTGTACATAAGTCTCCTTCTGATTGCCCTCCTTCTACTCTTCTTCTTTTCTTTTCCATCTTGTTTTTTTTTTCTTTACAGCCCCTGTCACTCCTGAAGAAACCGGCTATTGTTACATGAGGTTCCGTAATAGGAATTTGCATACCACATGTAACATTCCTTCTTGTTCTCATTCTCTTCTTCTCTTTAATATTATTGTTATAATTATATATGATCTGTTTCTTAATAGCCCGTCACTACCAAAGAAATTTGTTATTGTTACACAAGTCTCCTTTTCATTCTCCTCCTTCTCTTCTCTTTTCATCTTGTGATTTTTTTTTTACAGCCCCTGTCACTCCTGAAGAAATTGGCTATTGTTACATGAGGTTCCGTAACAGGAACTCCCGTACCACATGTAGTCAGGAGTTGGCCGTGCGTATGAGCTTCCTAGAATGCTGTTGCTCCGTGGACTACGCTCAGGGCTGGGGACTGTCCAGGAGTGACTGCAGCCCCTGCCGAACACAGACCGAAGGTGAGAATAGTCATGGATGAATGACCAATACGGCAACTAGTCAATGATCTGTGCTGCGTTGTGAAAAGGAATCCCACTGTAAATAAACAAAGGCTCGAATTCACAAAGGTTGTTTTGAAAACCCACGGTTGAATCCATGGTTTATGCAGGTTTCCTGTATAAATTACGCTTAATTTAGCACGTATAGGGTGCGTGTATAAAAACGTCTAATGCTGATGCTCACTTTTGTCACAGTGCTCCAGATTGACATCTGTTACCATGGTTAGATATGCTGTTTTATTCACGAGTCCTCTGTTTGAGTGTGGACTCATTAATTTAAAACAGTGGACTCATGATTAAAATAGCATGGATTACCAAGGCAATAGGCGTCAATTTGGCGCACTGTGACAAAAAAACGCTCATCAGCATTGGACATATTTTACTATATGCAGTGAAATAAGTGTAATTTATACAGGAAATCTGCATAAACCATGCAGTGATGGACTCAACCGTGGGTTTTCAAAACCATCTTTGTGAATTTAAGCCAAAGTGTCTTTTCATGGTTGCTTTCCCACCTTCCGCATTATTCTGTCTGCTATGAAATGTGAGGATCGGTAATGAAAAACGACTTGAAGGATTTTACTGGAAAGACGCAGCTCTGTCTGACTTCCGACAGGGTGTCTAAGATGACAAATTCAGATATTCCAGAAATAGAAAGACATGTATGTTACCTCAGAATCAATGTATGAAAGTAAAAATCCTGGTACTATTCCATTGTTAAATTCGCATGCAAGATGTGAGAAGATACCTGTATGTATACATGTTCATCACATTACATTTACTCCAGGCAAAGAATTATTTTTTTAGTATTTTGGGGGTTTCTTTTCATGATCTACTGCCTAAATCTGCAACATTGGAAAAGCTTTAACATTGCTGTGAACAGGGATTTTCCAGGGCACTTTATCTAATTTCCTTTGCTCTTTTTGAGCATCTTAGGGGGGGGTGGCAAATTCGAGGCCCTTATGTAGTTTTTCCTTGATGTACCTTTTACCAATTTCAGGCGAATAAGTTGAACCCCTGTATTTGTCTTATTTCAGAACTTCACCGAAGACTGTGTGAAGGTTTTGAACCTACCACGTCTCTGCCAAGGAGAACGCCCGTTAGGCAAACCAAGACCGACAGACCCGGTCCAACAGGAGATCCTGGAGTGGTTACCCTGAGCCCTCCCACTGTCACCCCTCCACGCAAGGTCACACCCCGCCCTGAAGGAATATGTGCCATGGTGCCTAACATTTGCCGAAACGGTCTGTGCGTGTCCTTGGGGGGAGTCATGGAATATCGTTGTGATTGTTTTGAAGGGTATGAGAATGCTGGCAGGTATACTTGCCAAGGTGAGTAAAGAAGTGTTCTTGTTTTTTGTAGCTCTATACAGTCTTCGCCTATTGAATTTTTTTTTTTTTTGCATAGAGTGAGTTTGGATCTGGACAGAAATCAGAATATCACTCAATGTCATTTGAATTTCATTCCCCTAGACTTTGGGATACAAGGAGTTGTTGCCTCAACAACATGATGTTTTATTTTAATCACACATTCCAGAATTATTTCATTATTGTAAGTCAGTAGGTTTTTTTTTTCATCCATCAAAATGCTGCAATCTTTGTATAAGATATGTATCAAGAGGGCAGAAATAATTTTTTGTTTCTTAAATGAGAAGACAAAAAAAATGTATTACATTGAATTGAATATCTTTATTTGATTCATACACTGTACAGTGAGCTGGCAATAGAGTGAATATTATTCCTGTTTTGTTGTTACATCTAGATATCAATGAGTGTCGAGACAGGTCACTTTGTAGGTATGGTACATGTGAGAACACGGATGGCAGCTTCCGCTGTGTATGCCCAAGTGGATACAAGTTGACTCTCGATCAGAGGTCGTGTGAAGGTAAGTCATGATAACATCATTGCGCTTCAAAGAGGGGTGCTGTAAGAAACTATTTGGAGTCGATTGAAAGTTTCTGTTGCAATCAATACGATTGATTGGTTAAAGGACAAGTCCACCCCAACAAAAACTTGATTTGAATAAAAAGAGAAAAATTCCACAAGCATAACACTGAATATTTCATCAAAATCGGATGTAAAATAAGAAAGTTATGGCATTTTAAAGTTTCGTTTATTTTCAACGAAATAGTTATATGAACGAGACAGTTACATCCAAATGAGAGAGCTGATGACATCACTCACTCACTACTTCTTTTGTATTTTATTATATGAAATATGAAATATTTTTATTTTCTCGTCATTGTCATGTGAAATGAAGTTTCTTCCCTCCCTGAACACGTGGAATTTAATTTTTTAACATTTTTATGCTTCAGGCAAGGAAGTCCTAATCGTCAAATTCGTAAAAATTGAAATATTGTATAATTCAAACAATAAAAAACAAAAGAAATAGTGAGTGAGTGACATCATCGACTCTCTCATTTGGATGTTACTGGCTCGTTCATATAACTTTTTTGTTGAAAATAAGCAAAACTTTGAAATGTCATAACTTTCTTATTTTACATCCGATTTTGATAAAATTTTCAGCATTGTGCTTGTCTGATTTTTCTCTAATGATTCAAATCAACATTTTTCTGAGGTGGACTTGACCTTTAATGTTGGCTGTAGCAAATCAGTTTACACTTACAGTTTACACTTCTTGTTCCAAGAAGCAATCATTTGCAAATACAATCATTCAAGCAAGCAATTGATTTCACGTTTGCTCCTTTTTTGCAAGGCCTATAAAAGTATGAATGATTATGGGACCCCTATTTGATTTGGAATTGATCACAAGTTATTTTGTAATGCCCCATAGGTATTCAACCCCCTTGAGTTCATATTTACTCACACTTTGATTTGAATATATTTCTATTGAGTTCATTTTCATCGGAAGTATATCTTTGTATTTGTGAAGTAAATGTATTGATAGATTTATCTCTCTCTCTCTCTCTCTAAAAGATGTGGATGAATGCCGTACCAATCCCAATGTATGTCACCATGGGACATGTATGAATATCATTGGCTCTCACACATGCGATTGCTTTGAAGGCTATCAAAAATCGATAGACGGACGTTACTGCATTGGTAAGTGTACATAGAATATTCTTTTTGTTTTATTTGAAAGGCTGTCAAAAATCAGGAGGTGGATGTTACTGCATTGGTCAGTGCACATAGAAATTCTTCTTTTTTTTCACTCTTTCTTAATTTACGAATATATGAAAGAACCTTTATTATTTTTTACAGTGAGTGCATTTCCAAATCATACCGTTTAACTTTTTTTTTTAAATAAAATAACAAAATTCTTAATGTTGCCTTCTTCATGAAATTATTTCCAATCCCTATTTTTCGTCACTGGTTGTTTTAACACTCAAAATATATCTTTCTTTTTGAACTTCAAGGAGATAAGCATTTTTGTTGCATTCATTATTTATTTGATATGACAGCAAGAGATTAAATGGATTTTATTCACAGAGAAAATTCTAGTTAAAGTTGTTATTCATTTAGTTAAATCTGCTTTAGCCATATCTTGTTTCCCGTGAATAGTATTCTAAAAGACATTAACTATAGGGACCTGTATAAAATGACCATCTATTCATTGTGCACAATGATCTTCAATGTAAAATTTTGTGATACAAGGTATTAAAACAACCTTCCATTGACAAATCATGGGGAAATCATGGCTTATCTCAGAACAGAGAAGGAATGCAAGCCTTTCACTCCGCTGCACGCCTGGGGTGTTATGTAATAGACGCTAGCATGTCTGGGAGGTCGACTTTATACAGGAGATTTGTCAATGGCAGGGCGCTTTAATAGCCCAACGGCAATGTGTAGTGGCACATTTTATGCTGGTAAATTGCCAATTTGTCCACTGTCAACTCGTCCACTCACCACATGGTCTACCTGCATTTAGTCTAATGCCATTCTGTCCATCAATATTTCGTCTAACAACCAATTGGTCCAATAACCATTTGGTCCAATCATCACTTTGTCTTATCGCTATTTCGTCTATGACCATATTCGTTATATTTTCATCAAGTTTGCACAAACAACACTTCGTCTAATTAAACTAAACGGTATATGGATTAAATGACTATTGGACCAACTGGTTATTAGACGAAATGGTGATCGGATGAAATGGCAATTAGACCATGTGGATATTGGACGAACTAATGATAGACCAATTTATAGGAGACAAGTTGGCAATTGGATAAATTGGTATTGGACCAAATGAAAATTAACGTTTATGGCAATACTCAAACCTCGATATCATTAAAAATATTTCTGACAGTAACTGTAAACTGTATTCACATTCCTTTAAATTTCATTTCCTTTTAATTAATAGAATTTAGGTAATCGGGAAGCTGGAATAAAAGCTTATAAATTCATGACTTTTCATTTGCTCACTTTTACCATCCCCTTCAAAATATTTGTCAGTATCTGAAGTTATTCTCAAAATATTGGCTCCTTTAAAGTAATTAATGCATTAATTCCGTCAATGCCAATATCACTAAAAACAAGAATCAGAACTGTATAGCAAGTAATAGTAGTCCCTATTTCATAATACTCCCTGTTTTCCTGTCAATCTTGTGAATGGAATAGAAGTTGACCCAAAATTTCCTTGATCTTGTTAACCCATGTGGGGGAGTAGAATTTGTAAATAGAAAAATAGGGGAAATCCCCCAGTGGGTTTGACTGTGACCTTAATATAGTAAGGTCAATTCTATTGAGAGCGATCTAGGAGGTATACACTTACTCACTGACATGTGTACATACCTGCTGGGTGCAAATCAAAATAGGAAATGTCTGTTATATTGACCTACATATGACTTGGCGAGATAAGGAACTGCAATGCCCTTTCTTATATCATATTCATTTGTGTCATGATTTAGGGTTATACTGTCTTAAACATACCAATTTGTGATGTTTAATTTGATTTTCTTAAATGTTTATGTATGTTTATACTGTGTTTATGCTTACCTGAAATGGCATAATTTCTAATCCTCCATGAAGGTGTTTATACCTAGTTTATTATAACTCAATAAGTCAGTAAGGTAAAACCTTGATCTGTTTACGTTGTACAGATTAAAGTAAGAAGTAGAACTAATTCTATGCCACTTTTCATCTTTTGTTTTACTTTCTATTCAAATTAATATTCAATCATCATCCATCTGGAGTAAGGGTCATATTTATGATTTTTTTTTTAAATGTAGTTTGACCCCATTTTGTTCTTGTATAAAGGCACTCTAATCTGACTCCTTGCAATCAGATTTTCCTTTAAATTGTTTCTTTTTTTTTCCACGAGAGCAATATTCATGTACCTATGTCAGGAGGGAAATCATGCTGCGAGAACATTTGTTTCATTATTGGCAGACAAGGCACCTGTTTGATGCCCTCCTTAATTCAAAGGCCAATCCAGTTGCCTTCCACCTGACCCCCTGGTCAATTGTTTGATCTTTATCTTCATTCGTGTGACCTCAGGGGTCGCAACCTAAAATGAGAAACACATTTTAATGTGAGATGCTATTTCTGCAGTTTGTCCCGTGTGATGGATCTGTCACAGAAAGGGGGTGAAATCTGGAATTGAAATGAGATTTTTTCTGAGTTGACTACAGGTGGTTTCAAACCGCCTCGATCACAAGAATCCCCGTTAAATTACGAGAACATTCTCAGGCTAAAAAAATAACCATTAATTTTTTTTTTCATTCACACTGCCGCGATATGTACATGTACCCTCTGGGATAAGTTCCTGAAGTTGCGAGCATGCGCAGTACGGTCTGCAAGTGGGCAAGGTGCGAGATTCAAATCATGCTAGCTCTGCTAATTGTTCATGTTTACCTTGTCCTCTAACTTTGAATTAATTTGTGCCTTTTAGGTTCTCTATTTTTCTTTATTCTCTACATGTTCAGAAGATGGTTTAAGTTTTTTTGGGTTTTTTTTGGGGGGTGTTCATTTTTAGGGGGTTTTATTCCTCAATATTTACTATGAAAAGTAAGCATTATCAATGGTTAATAGATAAAATTCTGTATGAACAAGGTCTACATGTAGGCAATTTTTGAATATTTCTAAAGCAAGAGTGAACTTAACACCTTTTTTCTTATGTCTGCTGTTATTCAGATATCGATGAATGCACATTGGGCACTCATAGATGTAGGAACGCTGAATGCGAGAATCTTGCGGGTACTTATGAATGCATCTGCACAGAAGGCTATGAAGCTATTGGATCATCCGGAGTCTGTATTGGTGAGTGTACCCAGGACATCAGCATGTGTTTGTAGTAATAATGAATGCAAAGTTTTGAAGGGAAACTCCAGCCTGTAATATGAATAAAATAAGGTCAAATTCAACCCAACAAAAGGTTGATATGATTGAACAGAGATAATCAAACTAGTATAACACTGAAAATTTAGAAAAACTTTAGAAATTGATTAGAAAATAAGAAAGTTTAAGTCATTTAAATATGTCACTTATTTTTCCACTAAAATTCTACAAAACAGAGTGGTATGATATGATCAATAATGCCTCTCACTTACTATATTCCGGGTTTTTTTCTTTTATTTCTTGAAATATACAATTTTTCATACAATGGTTCACATTTTTATGAGGAGAAAATAAAAATATTCAATGTCAAAGAGTAAAATACGAAAGATATCGTGATTGTATGATGTCATTAGTTTCCTCATTTGCATGCTGAACAGGATGTTCATGTAATTGTTTTGTAAAATTCAGTGAAAATTCAAAATGTCATAACTTGTCTCATTTGACATCCGATATTAATGAAATTTTCAGCACGGATCTATTTATATATTTTTCTTTTTATTCTTATTTGGATTTTTGTTTGGTTGTAGCCTGTACTTGCACTTTAATAAACCGAACTCCAAAATGATCAATGAAATTTGATTAAAGGTAACAAAATTACAAAGCTGTTTCATTTCTAGGCTATTTTGATTATCAAAGGCAACATGCCTACAATTGTCAAAGACTTTTATCAATTTTTCCTTTCTTTATCACTATTTTTTTGTAATTTAATCTTTGCGAAAACTACTAAATCCATATATTTCCCTCTTATTCTGCTACAATTCATTCTAATCTTGCCCCTATTATTTACCAAAAATTGTATTTTTACAAAATTTATATGGATATCAGGTTTGCAATACAGAAAAAGGCTTTGGGGAAAATGCCCAAATGTAAATTTAATTTCCCCAAGTACAAAACTTTATGTGAATATCTTTAGTGGTTATGAAGATAGGCTGCCATGAAGGTCATAGATGTCATGTTCCCATAAATTTAGGATAGTGTTTGTTTACAGATGTGACAAAATGTTGAGTTCATTGTTATTGAAAACATTGTACATTGTGTTTATTTTGTATAGCCATGAACCCCTACACTACATGTTTAAACCTCTTTGAGCAGGCCACACAATATCCCAATTCATTTTTCTCTATAGACTGTCTTTTATTGTTGCCCTCCTACCAAAAGGAAATTTTTAAAAAAGGGATAGAGGGAGAGATGAAGAGAGAGGGATGGGAGGAGACAAAAATATTGTGTGGAAGAGAAAGAGAGAGAGATAGACGGGGTGAAAGGGAGGAAAAACATATAAGCTAAGGGATGGCAGAGGAGGAGTGAGCTTAAAGAAGAAGAAAAGATGTTGCCCACATGTGAATACAGACAGAGGCAGAGATACAGAGCTAGAGATATATACTTAAAGGAAAGAAGATGGGAGAAGGAAAGAGGGAGAGGAGAAAAAAAATAGATAAAGAGAAAGAGAGTGGCAGGTCGTGATAGAGAGAGAGCACGCAAGCCTCAGAGAGACAGAATAAATGAGAAAGTGAAGAAGACAGAAGGGGGCTTGAGCTTTTGTGTTCATGTCAATCACTTTGAACTTTGACCTATATAAGCTACTGGGATGAGTCTGGAATGCTAGTTGCAAATTGATATGAGCTGCCTGGAGACCTAGTAACCCCAAAGAGGTATTGATATCAGCAACTGTTGTACAAGAACAAAAAAAAAGTCCACCTTATATAGAGATGTCTCAACCTCTGCTAATGCTTATTCCATATTAAATACAAGCTTGCTTTTTATTAGTATTATCTTTTCTTTTTTCTTTTGCCTCACACACACAACACACACCACTCTCTCCACTCTCACAATGTACATGTACTTCTGTTGTCCTAACAACTTGAATATGTTCTTAAATGCTAAGTCAGCTATAAGTTCATATCACGTAGCACGAGAAAGGTCACCAGTCATGCATCACTTTTAATTTACGAACAGCGTTGTGAAATGGCCCTCTGATCTGTAGGTTGTTCAAACCGACTCGATCCGGCTCTATCACAAGAATATACCTGTAAATTATGGGAACTTATTCCACCTTCAATGTATGTGATATTTTCTCATCCAAGCCCCTACAACTTTGGAGAAAATCCTGCAAAGGTCAGGCCCTACAGACTGTATTGGTGGTATTTAAATGGAAAGATAGGAAAAGGTTCAATGTAATTTCCTTATCAAGATGCATCTATTCAATTTCAGACTATGCCCATTTGATGACATTACGAAAATTTTGAAGAATTTGTTGTGTCTGTGCAAGAACACCCTTTGCAAAACATTGTCGCATACAGCATTGGTGCAGAAACACCCTTATGCCTTGCAATTATACATGCTGCTAAGGGTGTTTTGCATGCATGCAATGCACAAAAATGTGGTGTTAATGGCATTCTTGCACCAACACGACAAATTACTTAAAATATTCAATTTTTTTCATTGTCTGTATACTATTATTGATCATCATCATTTCTTTCTTCGTTTCATGCAGACGTGAATGAATGCGCCCAGGAGATCAATCCATGTCCACTCGGTTTCTGTATCAACACACTGGGAGGCTACCAATGCCAGTGCCCTGTAGGGTACGCAACAGGACAAGATGGCACTTGCGTTGGTAAGTGACTAAAAGGGGTTCTGCTTCGAAAGCAAGGAGATCAGGGGAAGTGTTTCATGATGAATGTAGTTAGTCATTTCACTGATCAATTTGCTATGAGCCTATGAGATGCAATGATTTCTGGTAGCTCATAAAATCTGTCAGTGAAAATATCTTCATGAAATGCTCCCCAGGGTCCCCTGCAAGGAAGAGCTTCCATAGTGATTAATCTTACAGTTGATTTGTATCATTGATTGTACATGATGATTGACGTAATCAATTCTAAATATCAGTCCCATAATCATTTGGTTTATAGTTTTGTAATGGGGCCTACATTGAGGAGAAGAGTTGAGCCTGTTTCATGAAGGGTATCTATAGACACAATGTCATTTGTTGATGCAAACAGTGTGCAGGGGCCTGTTTCATTAATAGTTACAACTATTGTTGCTTTGTCATTATGACAACTACCATGATAACAGGGTTCAGCAGCCAATCACAATGAAGGTCACCATGGAAGCTAGAATAATGGCAAAGTTGTGATAGATGTAAGTCCTGGTGTAACAAACCCCTGGTATCATGGAACTGTAACCCTTCATTGACTTAGAAGCAACGGTACTATTGTTTTACATTTTTACATTGATGATATGAAACACAACCGATATAGTAATGTGGAAGTGAGTGGGGCTCCCAAAGACCAACATGACATTTAACCATTCTATCATATGGTGAATAAGTTTTGTTTTTGAATAGGATAGTTACAACTCTACAAATGTTCTATTTCATCTTTTTTTCTGTCTTTTCGCAGAGAACCGCCGTGGTTTCTGCTTCCAGGATGGGGACCTTGGCCGATGCACCCACCAGTCCATGGGCCAGATGACCATCTCATCCTGCTGCTGCAGCGCTGTCCTTCTCAACGAGGCCCTGAGCTGGGGACCCAACTGTGAATCCTGCCCGCCTCAGGGTACCCTTCAGTTTGAGCAACTCTGCAGACATGGCATTGGCTTCACCAGCCAGAGGATCAGTAAGTTACGGCATCTTCAGGGGAGCATTTCCTGCAACATATAGTCACTGATTTTCACTGACTTTTGTTATAAGCTACTAAAATCCTTATATCTGATTGGCTCAGAACAAATTGGTCAGTGAAAACCACTGACTCTTTGCATCATGAAACACTCCCCAGCTTCGACCCCTTTAAAAATTTCAACTAAAAATTCAGTTACCTTTGGGTGTTTCATGTTACTGGTAGTAGCTGTTTGTGAAGCCTTGGAATTACTATCCTTTGTACACATGTTTTATTCATCTTTTGGTTACAATACTTGTTTTCTCCAATAAACTATTTTTTAATCGATTGAATGAATTGTGTTTGATGTAGATATCAACGAGTGTACACTGTTCAACAATCTGTGTGACAATGGTGTATGTGAGGACCTGACTGGTAACTACAAGTGTAGGTGCAACTCTGGATTCCAGCCCCAAGCGGATGGCAAGGAGTGTATTGGTAAGTATTGCTAGTATTATTTTAAGTCCATAAAGTTTTCTGAAAATGATTAAATGAAACTTAAATATAATCAGAATATCACCAAATTAAGATGATTTCAAAGAAGAAAAACGAAAGATGGTGATGTCATGATTATGATGATGATGGTGATGTTGAGGAGCACAGTAATGATAATGATGTCATGATGAAGATGATGACAGTGTTTGAGATGATGATGATGATCATCATCATCATCATCATCAGGGATGACGTTAAGGATAACAATAATGTACCCACTCTGTATAGTACAGGTATAATTCACAAGTAAATGGGTCAATGGCCATATATCATTTCTTTCTAGATGAGAATGAGTGTTCATACAACAGACTACTTTGCCACAATGGTGCTTGCCGTAATACCCCTGGAAGCTTTGTGTGTGAATGCCCTGATGGTTATGAATTGGATGCAAGGAGCTCAATTTGTCAAGGTAAGTTTCATCAATATGGTAATCTACCCTTTCCCCTGTAACATTGAGTATACAATAAATTGCACAATTCAGCATAACTGGTAGTCAGTCACAAGCCATGCACAAAAAGTGAAATTAAGTTGCAAATATTACACTTACCTTTTTATGTACCCCCCTCCCTCCCCATTATAATTTAACAAAAATGGAATTATAAATGAATTCAACATTTAGACTTTTTACAGAATATGAATTGCTAGACCCCACTGCAGATTTTCAGTAAGGTACTCTTTCATTCTTTTGTGTTGTGTAGAACATTCCCACTGAGATGGTTGTGCATAAGCCCACCAAAAACCATATAGTAAAGATGTGATAATTTGGCCTTTTCAAGACTTTTTACACAAGTGTTTTTGTTACTTTTGGGGATAAAAAAAACATTTTCAAGATGTGTTTGATATTTACATAGCTCATCTTATACATTTTTTTTCTTGTTCAATATCTATGAATCTCATCTTTTTAACTATGTTCTTGTTCAATATCTACCTATCTGACTTATCTATGGGTTCAATATTTGTGTTATAAACTCTATTCCACCTTATTTAAAGATATCAATGAGTGTGAGAATCCTAGTCTCTGCAACAATGGTCGCTGTATCAACACTAGAGGGAGCTATCGTTGTGAATGCATCTATCCAGGCACTGAGCTAGACCCTACTGGAACCATTTGTGTTGGTAAGTATCCAGTTTCTTTATTAGACAAATAAAACATGTGATACCTCTGCTGAATATACTCCATGTGAGAATTTTATGTAATAGTTCAGTAATGCCTTTTGCTTCTGAAATCCTTACTTATGATTTGCTGATAGGACATTGTCATTGAAAATGTTCACCAAGTTAAAAAATGCTTTATTCATCAATTCATGTACATTTACATGTATTTGGTTTGATTTCTTTTTATATCCATGAAGATTCAAATAAAATTTCACATTCATTGATTAATATTGTGAAATAAAATGGTTCTGATTCAAATATCTTGATGTTCCTGAATTTTCAGGTTGACATTGCAGGTGATGAGGTGAAGTCCTTAAAAGGATTGTAATTATATAAGAGATTTGATGAGGAGCGATGATATTCAAGTTCATCTCTTTCATTTTTTTTTCTCATCAACTTCTGTTTTATCCGCCATCCAAACAATCCTTTTCATGATTATCCACATGGTGAACTGTAAACCTCTTCCACCTTATCTGTACCATATTGCAAACTTTCAAAGATCATCTTGAAGATTCTGTCATGTTGTCTCTGTTACCCATTTTTTATTTGGAATTATGTCAATTTCTTATGATTTTTAAATCAATTTCCATTTTCATCTGACAGATAATCGCATCGCAACTTGCTGGACCCGCATCAGCAACGGTCAGTGCGAGGCGGACATCATGGGACCAATGAGGAGAGATGAATGCTGCTCTACCTTTGGCCGTGCATGGGGTAGTCCTTGCGAAGCCTGCCCTCTTGCTGTTGGGGACTGTCCTCGTGGCTTTTCTGAGATCAGTGGGGAATGTGTTGGTAAGGAGCATAGTTATTTGATAGTTGGCTTTTCAAATAAATGTAAATCCAAAGAAAAAAAAGAATAATATCTGACTGTAACCAGTAATACAAATATGTTACAAGTAATTGATAACATTTTTTTCTCCCAATATTTTTCTGACATCAATAGTGAATGTGTGGGTAAGAGGGATATCTATTGGAGAGTTGGATTTTTTAATGGTAGATTGTAAATCAAAAGAAAAAAATGATAATATGTGACTGTAAACAATGATATGAATTTGTCAGAAGCAATTGATAACATTTTTTCCAAATATATTTGTGAGATCAATGGTGAATGTGCGGGTAAGTAGCATAGTTATTGGAGAGGTGACTTTTCATATGGTAGATTGTAAGAAAAAGAATTATATCCAACTATAAACAATGATATGAGTATGTGAGTATGAGTATATGAGTATGAGCACTCCAGTAGCTGAAAATAAAGATTTTTTTTTATACATATACATTGATTCCCACTTGATCCTAAGTCTCTATTCAAAGGGGGGGGGGGGTCTGTTGTGCATGAATGTGGATACACTTCCAATCCATCTAGTAGGCTCGGTTTTCTTCTTTAGCTATATCCTTTCATACATCGTCGTGGTCTATTGGTTACGACTCTCGTCTTTCAATCAGAAGGACGTGGGTTCGAATCCCAGCCATGGCGTGTTTTCCTTTAGCAAGAAATTTACCCACATTGTGCTGCACTCGACCCGGGTGAGGTGAATGGGTACCCGGTAGGATTTATCCCTCGAATGCTTTTAGCGCCTATTTGGCGGCTCAGCTACAGCCGGGGTAATAATATGATACCAAGTATCAAGCGCAGTAAAGTATATGCAATCATAGTAGCTGCGTTATATAAATCGGCCGTGATCTGGCAAAACTACGTATCTCCTTTTTTGCCATTCCGAGATATTCGAGCTTGAATATTTTACATTGCTTCTTTTGCTTTTTTTGGAAAAGTGGAAAATGGTATATCGATTTTTTTTGTTTTCCTTTGATCTGCGGAACTGATATAAGCTATTGGCACCAAAAACTAGTTGATTTACTCATTTAATCTTCTAATTTTCCACTTTTTTTTAACATACGCACTTTTGCCTGATAAAATCGATGACACACTCCGAGCTTTTTATCAGGCAAAACTATGTATGTTCTAACTTATCAGGCAAAACTACGTATGTCACAAGGTACGCGGCCGCGTGGCAAATGTTTATCAGGCCTACGTATGTCCTCCGCATGGCAAAGTTAGAGATACGTAGTTTTGCCTGATAAACATTTGCCACGCGGCCGCGTACCTTGTGACATACGTAGTTTTGCCTGATAAACATTTGCCATGCGGCCGCGTACCTTGTGACATACGTAGTTTTGCCTGATATGTTAGAACATACGTAGTTTTGCCTGATAAAAAGTGTGTCATCGATTTTATCAGGCAAAAGTGCGTATGTTTTAAAAAAGCGACCGGTAAAATGCAGAATTTGGGAGATACGTAGTTTTGCCTGATAAATCACCTTCTTCTTTTGCGGCTATTGTTCTGGCAAAACTACGTAAGTAGACTTACATAGTTTTGCCTTTTAATTCTCGTCAAAGCTTGAAAAACTACTTTTGTAAGTCGACTTACGTAGTTCTGCCTTTTAAATTTAGTGATTTTTTAGAGAATTTTACAAAAACTGGGTTTCGAATCTCCCAAAATAATTGGAGTTAGAATTTGAAATTTTGACAGATGAAAGAGCGTATTCAATATTATAAGAAACACTAAAAAACTGAAAAACGCCAAACAATGACTTACGTAGTTTTGCCAGATCACGGCCGAAATGGACCATATTGTTATTATTATTACATAATCTTTTATCTTTCCTCCAGATCTGGATGAATGCGAACTCAACCCAATGGTGTGCAACAATGGGCTTTGTGAGAATACCATGGGATCCTACCGCTGCGTGTGTGAAGAGGGTCTCACCCTTGATACATCAGGCAGAAACTGTATTGGTGAGTCACCCAGTAAAGATGCTGGTTTTCAATGAATTTCCTTTCTTTTCGGGGGGATGCTTTGCATGTTCATATTGTCCCATTCACTGATTTGCAAGTTGTGTTTTATATGCTGCATGTTTTCTTGCAACCATTTGAAAATAAATTTCCTTTACTGCAGTACAAATAAATAAATTTCCTTTAATGCAGTACAATTAAAAGTTATATAGGCACTCTATCATTGGAAGGAATATTATTTGTTGCTTAGAACTGAATAAGTGACTCCCGGTGATTGAAGTTAAAAAGAGAATCAATGGCAAAATAAATGCAAGGCAACAAAAGGTGACAGAATTGTTTGCAGTATTTATATAAATGTAAATGATATAACAAATATTTGTGACTGATCTACAATTGCATATGGACTTGGACTTTTGACGTGAAATGTCTGTGATGTAACATAGCAAGAGCACATGTGAAGAATTGCAGTTTGATGTTGGACTCTAATCAAAGAAAATAATCACAAAACCAACCACCATTGGTGTTTGTGAAATATTATCTTGGTATGGCATGAACTGCTAAATGTAGTAAAAATATTTATAAAACGGGGTTCAAGGATGTAGCCAATGGTGAGTGTGTATTCAAGTCACGTGTTCATGCTTTATTTATGCGCAACCTTCCAGTCGTGCATTTTTTGTGCAGCACTGTGCAATTTTTGTGCAGCATTAGTTCCAATAGCACGTAAAACTGATACGCGTTCAGTAAAAGAGGCTGGCTAGGATTTTGATGCGCTTACTTAGGCGCGCATAGTAGATACGCCTGTGATGTCATAATTGACAGTCTTGTGATCTCTTCGTCTGTGCGATCGTACACAAGTTGGAGGGATTTGAACAAGATTTCCATGAAAAATTCATTTTGCCGACCCGTTTTATAAAACAATTAAAGCACATTTTAAGATTCGTGATGTTAGTGACGATGCGAGCAACTCTTGGGCATTCACAATATTATGCAAAAGCACTCGGCGCAAGCGCCTCTTGCTTTCGCATAATTGTAAATACCCTTGAGTGTGCTGCATCGTCATAACACACTCATAAATGTGCATTAATTGTATAATATTTCATGTTTGGACATTAGATCATACCAACTATTTGACAACAAAAATTTTGGAATTAACCAAATTCTGCGAATCGAATTTGAGAGGTAAAGTCTTTCCCAGATGTAGCATCAGTTATGATGAAAAATAATTACCAAATAGAAATGAGAAAAGCTCATTAATCATTATGTTCTACTGAGCTGAACGAGCTCTCAGATGTTATACTCAGTTTTGACTTTAATGTTGTCATTGCTGGGATTATTAAAACGTAATTTTAGGGTTTTGAGGGCAGCTCAGAAAAAGTTTTCAGAAATACGCTTCGTACGGTTATTAATTATTTGAAAACAATCTCCTTTGGGCAAAGCATGTTGCCACATGTCATATCTCTAAAATCTAACTTCTTTAAACACAGTCTTCAAAGGTTTACTTTTTGAGATACAAGGATAAGCACCCCAGTGGCTAGATAAACCCCTCTCTTTCCTCAGTATCACTCTCTTTAAAATCCATCAAATGTTGTTTGGTGTTTTTTCAGACCTTCGTTCTTATGAATGTTTCCTGGACTACTCTGAGGGTGAATGCTCCAGCCCTATCCCAGGCCTATACAGAAACTCGGTATGCTGTTGCTCACTGGGATATTCCTACGGTGACCAGGGAAGGTGCTATGAGTGCCCACAGGAGGGAAGTGGTAAGTTGACAAGATATGCGATTCACATAATGGGAAGAGTGGATCTTGAAAAATATGATAGAGGTAATAAGCAAAGAAGTATTCATTCACTTTGAATTACTTGCAGATCTTTACACACATCTTTGAGAAGAATGAAATTCAATATTTGTATGAAAGGTTATACAAAACAGTGAATACAAGTATGTTGTGAGACTTGTCATCATTATGAGCATCATCATTATCATCACCATCATCATGAACAACATCAACAAGATATTTTATTAGCACCATTATCATCATCATCATCATCAACATCATCATCATTGCCATCACCACCATTATCATCATCATCATCACCTTCGACCCTATCATCAATATCTACATGTACATTCTCCCCCTCCTCATCATTGGCATCACTGTTGTTTACCTGCAATGATAGGTTTTTATAGAATATTTCAATCATATCTTTTAGAATGATTTTAAAAAATGAATGATGTATAATTGTATAAAATAATTTGATTGATTCATTTGGGACATACTTTTGTCAAGTATTTTTCTTTATTTTTCATCCTCCTTTTAGTTGAATTTGATGTCCTTTGTCCAAGAGGACGTGGCTTTGCTGACACTCGACCACGCCCTGATCTTTTGGATGGCACTGTTTACATTAATGGTAAGAGAATGCTGACAAGAAACTAGGATCATTATTGATCAAGTTTCAACCTGCAATCATTAATTTGTAAGTTGTTAAGAAATATATTAAAGGAAAACGTTTGAATGATTGAAAAGTGAAAAGTGTCAGCCTGTTTGTTTCTCCCGCCAAAGAAGCAATAAAGTGGAGGCATTTCAGAGCCATCTCTATGCAATAAACACTGCTGTTCACAGTAAATGTGTATCCCCAAGTTCTTATCTCTATTTCCACTTGCAATTGTTAGTGATATTTTTTTTGGCGGGTGTGAACTGAGCAGAGTTTGTAAACAAACTAATTGCCTCGCCCTGAAAACCCCATTAATTAATCATCAGAATGTACTGTTGTCTTCCCCTTCCTCAGTTTGACAAAGATGTATGATTTAGGGTTTACAAAATGTACTTAAGTCATGATTAATACCTGCTCAGTATGATTATCACTCATCTTACCATAAACATACATGTCAACCAGCAACATTCCAATTTTCTGTTGTATATTTTTCATCATTTACATGTACATTCTTTGTCCAGACATCAACGAATGCAGTGTTTACGATGGAATCTGTAAATACGGAGAGTGCACCAACATCATTGGATCATATGACTGCATATGTGATATTGGATTCGCTATGGATGAGTTTGGTTATCAATGTGTTGGTAAGTCCCATTTCTTTCAATTGCCCTAAATTAATGGTGTAATAGTGTTCTACTTCTATCACAGTTTTTATAATTCTCCATATCTTCATTATTCTCTTAACTTCTACATTTCTCATTCTTTTTCTCTTTGTCTTTTCCATATCTTCACTCCCTCCTTCTCTTTCCTACTGACAGTCATTTTGTGGTTAGTCTATAATGCTAAATCTGTGCGAAGATTGATTGATTTTCGTTTTGTCGCATTTGCTTGTGCCATTTTGTTTAATTTCCTTTTCCTCCTTCTTGAGATTTTTGCCCAGTTTATATCTTTTCAGAACATCCCTCTGCATTGCTTTTCACATTGCGTTTATTATGATTTTTGTCTCACCTGCGAAGCAGAGTGAGACTATAGGCGCCGCTTTTCCGACGGCGGCGGCGACGGCGGCGGCGGCGTCAACATCAAATCTTAACCTGAGGTTAAGTTTTTGAAATGACATCATAACTTAGAAAGTATATGGACCTAGTTCATGAAACTTGGCCATAAGGTTAATCAAGTATTACTGAACATCCTATTAAAGTTTCATGTCACATGACCAAGGTCAAAGGTCATTTAGGGTCAATGAACTTAGACCATGTTGGAGGAATCAACATCGAAATCTTAACCTGAGGTTAAGTTTTTGAAATGTCATCATAACTTGGAAAATATATGGACCTAGTTCATGAAACTTGGACATAAGGTTAATCAAGTATCACTGAATATCCTGCATGAGTTTCACGTCACATGACCAAGGTCAAAGGTCATTTAGGGTCAATGAACTTTGGCCGAATTGGGGATATCTGTTGAATTCCCATCATAACTTTGAAAGTTTATGGATATGATTCATGAAACTTGGACATAATAGTAATCAAGCATCACTGAATATTTTGTGCAAGTTTCAGGTCTCATGATTAAGGTCAAAGGTCATTTAGGGTCAATGAACTTTGGCCGAATCGGGGGTATCTGTTGAATTACCATCATAACTTTGAACGTTTATTAGTCTAATTCATTAAACTTGGACATATGAGTAATCAAATATCACTGAACATCCTGTGCGCGTTTCAGGTCACATGACCAAGGTCAAAGGTCAATGAACTTTGGCCGAATTGGGTTTATCTGTTGAATTACCATCAAAACTATGAAAGTTAATGGATTTTATTCATGAAACTTGTACATAAGAGTAATCAAGTATCACTGAACATCCTGTGCGAGTTTCAGGTCACATGATCAAGGTCAAAGGTCATGTATGGTCAATGAACTTTGGCCATGTTGGGGTTTTTTGTTGAATAACCATCATATCTCTCTAAGTTTATTGGTCTCGTTCATAAAAAGTGGACATAAGAGTAACCATGTATCACTGAACATCTTGTGCGAGTTAGAGTAGTATTCAAAGTCAGCACTGCTGCTATATTGAACCGCGTGATGCAGGTGAGACGGCCAGAGGCATTCCACTTGTTATCAACATATTCATTACCACCTTTCTCCTTCTGTAGATATTGATGAGTGTAGAATCACATTCGGTGCCTGTGGTAATGGATCGTGTGAGAATACTCCAGGTGACTTCAGATGTAACTGCTATGAGGGATTTGAAGCCCATCCTGTCATGCGCACCTGTATGGGTAAGTGTTGAATTATTATGGAATATATCATACATGTACAGGGTGTATAAATAGAGGACCCGGCTTTCACACTGGTATTTTAATACTGAAGGTGAATTTGAAGCCCACCCTGTCATGTGCGCCTGTATGTGTAAATGTTGAATTATTATGGAATGTATCATACATGTACAGGGTGTATAAAAAAGGAGAACTCAACTTTTACACTGGTATTATACAAATGCTGAAGGTGGCTTTGAAGCCCATCCTGTCATGCGGACATGTACGGGTAAGTGTTGAATTATTATGGAATCTATAATACATGTACAGGGTGTATAAAAAAAGAGAAACGGCTTTAGTAGCAGTAATAGTAGTAATAGTAGTAGTAGTAGTAGTAGTAGTAGTAGTAGTAGTAGTAGTAGTAGTAGTAGTAGTAATAGTAGCAGCAGTAGTAGTAGTAGTAGTAGTAGTAGTATTGCTGTTATTATCAATGTTATTATCATTTTTATTATTAATATTTCATGATGTTATTATTGTTGATATAATCTTTGCTCTCCTTGTTAGATATTGATGAGTGTGAAACAATACCAGGACTCTGCCGTGGCGGTTCCTGCACCAACTTACCAGGAACCTTCAGATGTGATTGTCCCCTGGGACAGGAGCTGACACCAGATGGTCGCGCTTGCCAAGGTGAACGGAGCCCAAGCTTTTATTTTGAGACCTCTGTTTTTATTTTGATTTTAATGAATTATTGACTGCTTATTTATTGGTATAAATTTGAAGTCTTATCTTGTTATTTTATTCATATATAATTCATTTGTTTTCTGTGAGAGCTTGCATGACTTGGCAACAGTAAAGAATTCGTAACTTTTGTGAGCCCTGGTCAATGAATAACCATTTCGTACTCTTCTTTTTTTCTGTCATGTATAATCTTATTTGTATTATCTAACTATTCAAATTTTATTTTTGTACATTGTTCAATTTTACTGTTCACTAAATGAATAATGAATAAAAATAGTAATGGCAATGATAATAATAATAAAAAATAATGATTATTATTTTTGCAGATATCAATGAATGCTCCATAAGCCATGGGATATGCTCCAACGGAGAATGCCACAACATTGTTGGTACCTACCGATGTATGTGCAACCCAGGTTTCAGACCTACTGCTAATTACAGAGCATGTGAAGGTGAGTTCATTTCTTATCCTTTCCATAACATTTTTCAACTCCTCTGTACGTCCTGCCCCTGTTTTTCTTTTTGATTCTTCACTCCAACTACTGTAGCCATGGTTTGGGGGGGGAACATTAAACTAGAATATAAACAAACATCATCTCATGAAGTACTTATAGGGGTTAGGTTTTCATACTACATTTGGAATACAGCTGATTTTGCCTAAGTTATATGTTTGACTTGGGGGATATCGGACTACAAAAGAGATATACATGTATCTAAAAGATAAGAGGTATATCACATATTCTGATCTAAAAAATGGACTTATTTGACGTACCTGACTGGAAGGTAGACTTTATGCTGGGTCTTATCGACGTACTGCACTTTATCGATTTTTAAAATTAAAAACTGATAATTTTTATTTAAGTGCGCTGTTTTTATGTTGTATCGCCATGGCCAAAGGTGTTTTACATATTTTATTCAATCTTTTTTAAGGACTTGTGCTTTTCTTGTATTTGCTTTCTTAGATATGAATGAATGCGACATGAACAACGGCGGTTGCGATCACATCTGTGTCAACTCACAAGGAAGCTATGAATGCCAGTGCCAGTCTGGGTATACACTGAGAATGAATGGCAGATCGTGCGTCGGTGAGTTGCTTGTATTGTAATTATTGAAGTATTTGTATAGTGCAGCTACTGTTGTAATAAGAGTCTCCTGTGCTGTATTGTATCAGAGCTCCTAACATTGCTGGACACATTTTTCTATTGGATATAAGGAACATCAGGGCACTGACTTTTAGAGAGCTGTGATTGATCAACGACAACTATGGAAAGCCAGCAGCATCTGAAATACTTTTTTTTTCTAGATATGATGTATATTCATAAATTCATGTTTTCCTTGACAATTTGGAGTGCTCCCCTTTGTTTAAAAAGGAAATTTTGCAAATTTCCTGAAGAAAAAATTATGACACTGATGGATTTCCATAGAGTTACGATTGGTTGGGTTAATCATAACTCTTTGTAAGACGGGGCCCAGGAAACTTTATTACTTGCTATTTCCCCTGGCTTTCATGAGGAATATGTGCCATGTGGGTATTTACCGGTAACTGTATTTATTTATTTATTAATATTTTGATGCTTTATCCAGAGTATAAGCTGCAAGATATTTTTTTGCATCTTTATTGGTGCATGATGATAAATAAGCGTAGTTAGAGTTTTGACGTAGATATAGTTTTGACTCAGTTCAATTCAAGATTTAGAGATATATCACAAAAAATTATTAGAATCAATTAAATGCTACTCAGACATGGCTAGTTATATTCACCTTGGACAATTGTTTCTTATTCTATTTTGTGTGTGTGTGTCTGCAATCTTACACAGTGTTGTTGTAATGGTGGAGGGAGCCAGTCAGACCCTTCCAGCAAGTCAATTTCCGCCCAAGCTCTCACCGAGCCTGGTGCACGCTGACCAATGAGTTATCTCCAGTGGGCATCCCTCTCCATGTTGTGGTGCAATCACTGATGAGATTCCGCTGTTTGCGTTAGCTGAATTAATTTGGTTCAGAATGGGCAAACAGACCAAGACTACGAAGATTTCTCATTCAAACATAAAAAATTGGATATAAAAAACCTATACAAGACATTTCTTTTGAAAATATTAAGAGGAATTATTCATATGAGTTTGGACTGGCATTGGTAGTATTATTCCTTGGTGCTTCACCCCTCAGAAAAAATAATGCTTGTCAGTTGCCAGCCAACCGCAGATTCTTCCTCAATTAAAGTACATGTATATTTGTATAATTTATGCTTATTCATGCTCCTAATATATGAAATGATCTCTTATTGTTTCAGATGTTGACGAGTGTGCTGATATTCCTGATATCTGCGGCGGTGGACAATGTGAGAATCAAGAAGGAGGGTACCTCTGTGATTGCTTCACAGGATTCAGACCATCTGATGACTTCAGGAGCTGTCTAGGTAAATATGAACAACTTAATATCTAATACCCATTCAGAAAGAAAATTACTGTGTAACTGATGATTTGTTATGTAGTTCTGGTAAGTGATGAATAATCTAAGAAGTATTTCTTTGTTTGTTTGATAAAGAAAAAATAATGACTGAGGGAAAAGAAAAGGAAGAAGAAAAAGGGAGAGAAAGAGGAAAAGGAAGAGGGAATAAGAAGAAGAACAGGAGGAGGAGGGGGAGGAGAACAAGAAAGAGAGAAGGAGGAAGACAAGAGGAAGAGGAGGGGAGGGGGGGAGAAGGGGAATTGAGGAGAGGAGTTCTGCTTTGAGAAAGAGGTTGGAATGGGAAACATGATAAGAGTTATTAAGAATTAACATTATTTTGCCTCTGTACATAAAATAAATTTAAAAAAACACTTCTCATTTTACAATCATTATTTTCTTACTAGATATTGACGAATGTAGCACGGATGCTGCCATCTGTATTTCTGGTGTGTGTAAGAATACCCTTGGATCCTACACATGTCAGTGCTTTGAAGGATACTCCATGAAACCAGGCATTCCTGGATGCTCAGGTAGGAATAAATTCAATTCCTAAAAATTGTTTCATTCTCCCATTTATTGCCATTTCAATTCTTGCAAGAATTGATACAGAGTAAATTTTTCCTGGTTCCTGTATTCTATAGAATTACTAGGCATATGATCTCTTATTGTGTTACATACGTAGGATTCTATTCAAATTTATTTTAACTATTTCTCTATTGGCCAATTTACAACGTTTGCATAGATTGGGGTGAGTAAAGAGTCCCCCGTAAAAAAGTAATAATTATTAATTAATTAATTTCATAATTAAAAAGATAATGATGAAAATAAAAAGAATAACAAATGATGATAATAAGTAGATAAAAGTACATGTATGAATAAATACATAGATGAATGAATGCTTGATATGGTCAATTAATAACCAAAAATTGATAAACATTTCATTTATCAAAAGTATAGTTGAATAGATTGGTTTGTTCATTATTAAAGCGTGATTTGTAAGGAATGATGATATTGATTACTCATGTGTTCATTAATTACTTTATCTTTGTAGACATTGATGAATGTATGCTTCAGATGCACCAGTGTGCCATGAACTCCCAGTGTGAAAATACCATTGGCTCCTTCCAGTGTCGCTGTAATCCAGGATTCATTGTTGACGAGAATGCCAATATATGTATAGGTAGGTAAAAACAACCAATCACGTCACCTAATAACGGCATGTATTTACATGTCCCTCTTTTATAACGAAACTGTAAAGTTATCAGGTGGCATTTCATAAAGCTGTTTGTAAGATATGTATGGCTTTCCACATGACTGGTGATTCTTGCGGTGCTAAGTATAAATATACCTGAAAGTGAAAATGATTTCTTTCAGAATATGTGTTGATATATCGTATAATATTTCTTTACCATATTTTGTTGAGAATTAATTGCAGTAGATGAGAAGCCAACATTCATGTTTATTTTTCTTTCCACTTACACTCTATGGCCAGTATTCTATCGGGTTTAACTTAAACTCAGGTTTAAAGTTGTGGTTAAAGTATGGATAGCCAATTGTTACATAAATCACTAACAGTAGAGATAATATTTCACCTCATTTGGCTCTCAAATCATTCATGATTGTGTAGGAAGCATAAATAGATTATTGTCTGCACCATTGATGAATCAGGAAAGAGCACAGTAAACATAAGAAACATACAACTTAATAAAAATTTTGACACTTTTGGCTTCCCATAATTTTAGCACAGATTTAGACCATGGTCTAAGTTAAACCTGACTTTCAGAATACGGGCCTATAATTCCAACATAGAAAGAGATCTGCGATTCATCTATTGAAGAAAATTTGTGTTGTGTTTGAATATTACCATGAGTGTCCTTATGTATAACAATTTTTTTTTTCTTTTCTCCTGAAGATGTGGATGAGTGTGAAAGCTCCAACCATGATTGTCATGAATATGCTCGCTGTGTGAACATCCCCGGCTCCTACCAGTGCCAGTGTAATCAAGGGTTTGTAGGAGACGGTCTGTCATGTATGGGTAAGTTGGTTTAGTCACCCTTTCTGTTTATGTTTGAACCTTACAAGAAATCATTCATGTTTAGTCACAATTTCTGCCACCATTTCTGTTTATGTTTTAACCTTTGCAAAACATGTTTAGCTTTTGGAGACAATAGAATGATTATAATAATGTGTTATGGGTGAAATCACCAGTTGCCCTCATTTATTTCCCACGCTGGCTCAGTTGTTCAGTATCCAGACTTGAACCAATATGTCCAGGGTTCCAATTTCTCTCCATCAGTCATGTCCTTCAACAAGGCGTTTATCCAATTTTCCACTCTCCACCCAGGTGTAGTAAATGGGTACACATACCTGGTAGGGATGACCTCATAATTTAGTTCATGTGTCTCTACATGGTCTAGCAAGTCTGTCAAAACATACTGAAGAAGAAGTCATCCCTTGAATGCTTGAGCTCCTAATTGTTTAATCGATACAACAAAAAATAGCAATCCCCATCTACTTTTGATTTTTTTTGTGATATAAATGGTAATGTGTTTTGATGATGCATGTATTGTTGACCCTTTCTTCTTTTTTATTATAACCTATACAGATGTGGATGAATGCATGCAGAACCAGGCTCTGTGTGTCAACGGGCAGTGTATCAACAATCCTGGGGGCTATGTGTGTGAATGTGAAATGGGTTTCTATCCAACTGAAAACAGAGACAGCTGTGAAGGTAAATCACCCTCCACATACACAGTACTATTCAAATTTCTGGATAGCGTTTCATGAATTTTTTGTCTGTGATTTTCACAAGCAGATGTTATAAGCTACTGGAAATCCTTGCATGTGATTGGCCAAGAGCAAACTAATAAGTGGAAATCACTGACAATACTCCTCATGAAATGCTCTAATAAATAAAGAAAATGATTCATAGCTGATAACAAGTAGAATATGAGTTGTCCACTTTTATAATGTTCAGCCCGAATTGAATAGTATCAATATTCTTATTGAAAATTGCCATGGCATGGTGATACATGGATAAAGTATTATAGATTACTGATGATTATATATTGGATAAAAGTGCCATACATAAGTTTTACCTAGCATCTTGAGACTCTTGCATGAGAAACCAAAATTTGGGCCATCAGTGTCTGTCTTCAATTACTACACAAGAGATTTTCATAAACAGATAACTCGTTAACATAGAACGGTAAATGGTAAGGAAAATATTTACATAGAAATAATTTCCTAACTCTTTCTTCTCTTGTATTTTGAATGATTTTTAATGTTGCATAAAAATGTTATGACAACTAACCCATAAAATGTCACATTATTTCATTTTGTCCATTTGCAGTTTATTTTTCAGCCATGTATTGCTTGTTAGCTTCACAGATAATTTCATCATTTTGATGCTTACATTTATGATATTGTTTGCTGTGCATCATTTGTTTTATTTTTTTATCTTCTGCAACTAGACATTGATGAATGCTCCAACTTCCCTGATATCTGTGTGTTTGGTCAGTGCATCAATGTTCCAGGTACCTTCCGCTGTGAGTGTAACCCAGGCTACATGCTTGACATCGGAGGAGGCAACTGCACAGGTACAGTATGTTCAATTCAGTTTCCATTCATTTGCTCATAAAAATCTACAAACAAGTACCAATTTTAAATAAAGAGCCAAATATGATGATGATGATGATGATGATAAATAATATTTTCATTACCAGTAGATGTAACAGAATGTGAGGACCCAGGTACATGGTATTGGAGTGGCCTCAGTAATAGTCTCATGCTTGTCTGCTGGAGGGCGTTTCATGAAAGGACTTGTCGGACATTTTATCCGACAAGTCCCATTGTATCCGACAGTTACCATAGGAGCAGTGCCGTCAGCCAATCAAAATCATGGAAAGATGTCAGATCTGACAACTTGTCGGATGAAAATATTGATGAAACGCTCCCCAGGAAATAACTTTCCCTGTATCACATCGCACTTTGCTCCACATGTTTAAAAGACTGCTACACATAAAGTCTTTTGTATAGTATTATTTACATAGGACTGTTCATTATTTAGTTGGGAGCTTTCCTCTTATGACCAAAAATGCTATTCAAATTTGTAAAGCAAAATTATTCCCTGTGCCTGTGTTGTGTTTTTACTTTTATCTTGATGACTTATCTTGATGACTAATAGATGTGAGTGAATCCGAGGACCCTGGTACATACTATGTTAGTAGCAATAACCCCACTCTATCTGTGTATTTTTACTTTATCTTGATTAGATGTGAATGAATGTGAGGATCCTTTAACATACTGTGTAAGTGGTCTCTGCACAAACTCTATGGGATCCTACACTTGCGAGTGTCCTCCAAACTGGGTGCTTTCTCGTGATGGAACAGCATGTTCTGGTGAGTTTAAAAGCCTGTCTCATTGTGATATTTAAACCCAGGTTCGATTCCTGACTTACAATGTATAGCAGTCATTTTTAGTTCACACTATTATGGAGTGCTAGGATGCACTTTTCATCTTCACTCTCCATGACAACCATGATTACCCAAATAGCTCATTTCCTGTTCTCCTATAACCATGTTAATCCTATTCTCATTTTTAAATAAACAATTTTGGGGGGAAAATTATTCACCATTAGATCAAATAATAAATGCATGGTGATTGGCATGGCAGCTAGCATTCCAAAAAAGTTAAGTTTGCCTCAACCATTGCTATGACATTAACTCCTACAGGCTTTTGCCACACCACCTTTTTCAACTTGTATTTTCAGACGTGAGGACTGGTCTGTGCTATGCCCATGGCCCGGATACAGAGTCTCGACTTGATGTGAACGAATGCAGTCTACTCCTGGGTACTAACATCCAAAGGACCACGTGCTGCTGCTCCGAGCTTGGCACAGGCTGGGGTGACCCATGTGAGCTGTGTCCTCTCGTCAATACCAGTGAGTAGCTGTTTCTTGTCTTATAGAGGCCTTCCATACGCAGCCATGATGGAGGACATACAGTAAACACATTGGGCCCTAGTCATAAAACCTGTTATAATAACATATTTGCAGTAACAGTTGAAAGCTAATGAAATCTTTCCAACTGATTGGTTGATGGTATATATCGTGCATTTGTTGTTATAACTAGTCTTTATGACATGGGACCCAGTTCATCAAACTGTTATCAGTCATTGTTTTTGTGGTCTAATGCACAGGTTTCCCATTGCTCTGTCCTCCAACATGGCTGCCTTTGACGTCATATGAGTCCTATGTTACGTCATTGTTAGTGTCACGATACACGCATACCAATGTTCATTATGATGAGAGGCCTGCATATTATTTTTCTCTTCCTGAGTCAACTAAAAAAATATATTATTTTCGTTGATTGCACATGCTGGGAGTGAGAATAAAAAATTTAAAAGATACTTAATTGTGCACAGAATCCCAAACACAGGAAATGATAAGGAATACTCAATAGCAATGACCTACCATGGAAAGTGCTTGATAGAACAGGTTTTTAATAATTAGAGTAGGAGGAAAACTCAGTCAGGGTGTTGAGTATATGACCAATCTCCCAGGATACGAGTGAGCCTCATTATATATGCAAGGATTGTGAAATGCGCAAATTGGAACGTGTTTAGGATACTCCATTCCAAATTCAGATGCCTTGCATAGTATGCTTGTCAGGGTGTTGAGTATATGACCGATCTCCCGGGAGTAACAAATATATGAGTGACTCTCATTATGGACGCAAGGATTGTGAAATGCGCAAATTGGAACATAAAACATTTATTTCATCTTTGCAAGCATGAACATCCATTCCCACCTTAACATATCTTTGAATCCATTTCTTGTTTTTCTACAGCTGAGTTCTTCTTGCTCTGCCCCTATGGAATTGGTAGAAGGGTTGATGTCAACTCTACCCGCCCAGTCAATGGTATGTACAAGATTTACCAATCTGTGCTGTATTTCATTCCATCTCTCTATGTAATAGAGGAAGAGAAGGAGGGAGAGGATGAAGAAGTGTAGGAAGGGAGAGGAAGAGTGGGGAATTCATATTTTCATATTACAGCAGATATGTGATTCTTATCTTGATGAACAATAAACAATAATCACTGCATGTATCTGATGCCATTTCAAGAACAAGGCTATAAAGAACAATAAAACAAAGATCTATTTTAATTAAAGGACACATTCGATTGGGGGAGATGGGTGGTTTTTTTTGTCTCGAATACATTTAGCAAGCAGAGGAGATACACATTTCATTTCTTTAAAAAAAACACAGATATATATACTAAAAAAAATCCGGAAGTGGATTTATCAGGGTTAAAGATGAATGTGGTAACAATATCAAAATAAGTTCACACAGAATCCAATGAAATTACCACCAAAGTGTTTGTATGTATAAATAAAGTAAAAATATGTGCCAAATACATGTAGCTCTGGAAGAAAATAGGAAATTGCTGAGAAATGAGCAAAATAAACATAGAATTTCATCAGATGTCAGGTATTTTTTGAAGCAATATTAATACACTGTCCCTCATATGCTTTTCTGTATTAGTGATCATCAGAATTATCAATTTTGAGTTAAGATTTCATGATTTTACAAAGATAAGTTTACATTCATGTACCAGATTTAGATGTACGATAATATTTTGACAATTAACCTTGATTTACATGTAAAAGACTTTCTCACGAAATGTTTGTTTGCTGCAACTACCGTCTTTTAACTTAAATGGTGTTTATATTTATGTGGAAGAAGATTTGGTGTCAGCATGACAGGCATGCAATGAATAGTTTATAAAATGGAACCATGGTAACCTTGTCATAGTGGCAACTACCGTGGTATAAGGGCTTGGCAGCCCGTTACAATAAAAGTTTACATTGTAGTTACAATAATGGCAGTCACCATAGGGTTAAATATTTATGATATAGGTCTTAGAAAAGAGATGTGTAATTCATGGAGAGGCTTTTGATGCCCTCATCAGCAGCTTTGTGACTTTGCTGACTGATATCTCGTAGTGAGATGTTACATGTACATAATGCTAAAGCTGGAGAATTGAAATGTACTAATTTTACCCTATACAACATTTTTTCTTCTCAGAAATCAATCAATGCCGAGACTTTCCCAACTTCTGCCAAGGTGGGGAATGCCAGCAGGTAGAAGGATCCTATAGATGTGTGTGTCCCAGAGGATACGAGTACGACCAGGAACAGATGATGTGTGTTGGTAAGTATAACGTGGTATCTTGAATCATTGGGGAAACAAGTCTAAGTCTAAACAAGACTAAGTGATGATGAACCTTTAGAACATTGATGTTATTTTTCTATATTTTGGATAAAGATGACTGCCAGCTGAGTGCATAGATAAGATGCCAGAACATGTATGAATATGGAAGCCAGTTAAAACCTGGGATTGGTTTTGATTTCAGATATTGATGAATGCCAGACGAGTGTGAGCATATGTGGTGTCGGAATATGTGTGGATATGGAAGGCAGATATTGAATAAATATTTGATTTGATTTGATTACAGATATTGATGAATGCCAGCTGAGCGCGTATATATGTGGTGCCGGAACATGTATGAATATGGAAGGCAGTTACACCTGTATGTGTCCACAAGGGTTCATGTTTATGAACATGCCTACTGGAAAGAACTGCATGGGTAAGTATATATTTTGTCAATATAATATTGTTGTAAGTCTTGCCGACAGTAAGCTAAAACCGGAATTTTGGTCCATACTCTGATGGGATGCTAGGTTATATCTTTCCTTTATTAATTTCACTTATCAAAGAAATCTACAAGCGAAAGTGAAATTCAGTTCAAATCCATTGTCCATTTTCATTATTACTGATAGTCAGAACTGATGCTCTTACATTTTTATTCCTGTTTATGTGTATGAATTAAAAATCTTACAGTATTTTGAACTGTTAAGGAATATGTATTTCAGTCTCTTTGCCATGATTGCTGTCAGTTGTGTCATAAAACCATTTTAAATAAATAGACACATATTTGCCAACTCCAAGAAAAATTAATCTCCATGCTTACAGTAGAAAAAAGTTTCCATGATTTTGATTAACACATGTATAACTACCCCCTATCTTAAGGCCACCGCACACCTTACGACCCGACTGGTCGCTGACTGGCTTGCGACTGAGTGAGGGGAGACGAGTCGCAAGGCAGTCATAAGCCTCGACACCGCACACCTTGCAATCCGATCTGCGACTCATGCATGCGCTTTTTGCTATTTGGCATAGCATCTGAGAAATTGCGCTTACTACTTCGTATGCTCATTGTTTATCATAATACATGTTATGCAACTCTGCTGTCTGATTGGCTGGAGGTTGGATTGAGCTTGCGATCCAGTCATAAGGATTCGACATGTCAAATCCTTCCGATTTTCCTTGCGACTTGTCTCTGACCGGTCTGCGACTCTGAAGCTGACAAGAGCTGTGATGTCACATCTCCCCTCACCCAGTCGCAAGCCAGTCGGCGACTGGTCGGGTCGTAAGGTGTGCGGTGGTCTTTATACGCCTCTAAGGTATATTGAATAAGTGGTGAATTTATCCAAAATTTTAATTTCTTGTTCCAAATGCAAATGAAATTCGGCAAAAATTATTTGAAATTATTTTCACCAGTGCAGTTTGATTTTCATTCAATTGTAGTAGATTTATGTTGCTGTTTTTTTTTTCTTTTTTTTACATAGAACAAATAGATTATAACTTTCATAACTTTAATTCAATATTTCATTCACCATGATTATTGTGCTTGAAATTTTTTTTGCCATTTGATTGCAAACATACAAAGGTTGAGATATTACTTGTCCTAAAACATTTCCAATGTGGAAATTTTAACTTACGCCCAAAATTTAAATTGTTTCAATATTGTACTTCAATTGATTTAATGATACCCCCTTCCTTTGTAATGAACATGTATTCCTCCTGTCCATGATTATAATGGTTGAAATCATCCTTACCATCGATTGCAGACATCCGAGAGCTGACGTGTTACCTGTCCTACAACACTTCCGTATTCCCCTTGCCGGAGTGTGGGAGTCCTCTGATGGGTAGTCTTACCAAGAAAGTGTGTTGCTGTAGTGCACTGATGGCCGCCGCATGGGGTACCAGGCAGGAGTGCTCTCCTTGTCCAGCTCAAATGACAGGTAAAGTGGTTATCATCCAGGTTGATGATGATAGGGGTGTTGGTAATGATGGTGGTGTTGATGATGATGATGATGGTGACGATTATCATTTTGATGTTGATGATGATGACAATGATGATGATGATGATGATGATGGTGATGGTGGTGTTGATGATGATGATGGTGATGATGATGATCATCATTATGATGTTGATGATGAAAATGATGATCATGATGATGATGATGATGGTTGTGACAATGATGGTGGTGTTGATGATGATGATTATCATTTTGATGTTGATGATGATGACAATGATGATGATGGTGATGATGATGATGATGATGATGATGATGATGATGATGGTGACAATGATATTGGTGACAATGATGATGAGGAGGAGGAGGACGGTGATGGTGTTTGTAATGGTTATTGCGGTAGTAGAGGTTCTGATGATGATGTTGATGATGAGCTGACATCTGACCAGCATGTTTTCAACCACCTATTGCAATTCCATCACAAATTTTTCCTCTTTTCTCTGTCTGTTTTCCTCCAATCAGAGGACTACTACAGGATGTGTGGTGCCACCTCACCTGGCCATGTCGTCAACCCAGAGACTGGACTCCCTGAAGGTAAAAGAAATATACAATACTTCAGTAATGACTGTAACGCAGTATTTGGAATAAAATGGGGTTGGCTTTTCTGGTCACTTGTTCGTTTTCACTTTTAAAACACAGAATAATGATTTACAGGTTTGATATTGACAGCAATTACCTTTCACTACACAGATATGTGTAACATTTGGGACCTTATCTCTCTTTTCTTGCCTTTACTATATTATAGGGGATGAGCAATACATAGAAGAGACAAAGTGACTGTACTAACTACTTGTTTATCACTTGTTAATTATTTGTTGATATGCTACATTATTTCCAATCAAAACATATAATGTGTATGCTTTCTTATTTGTTGTTTCTTTTAATTTTCTTATTTCCTTTTCTGAATTCCTTGTATTTTTTATCTGTGATATGTTACACAAAATCATGAAAACCCAATAAAATTTTTAAAAAAATGATAATAATAACAAACATTTAGGACCATACAGCTCAGATTTTTAAAAGCCAAATCAATATTTAACACTGCTCAAAGGCATTGGTTAATAATCAATGCCTTTGAGCAATGTGATGAGCATGTCCTATTTCATACATAAACCCTAATTATATTTTTCTAGATGTTGATGAGTGCTCCCTCATCGAGGGCATCTGTGCCAATGGTATTTGTGTGAACACGCCCGGAAGTTTCCGCTGTGATTGTCGACCAGGCTACCGGGCAAACGTTGCCATGCATATATGTGAAGGTAGGAACATGCCTTTACCAATCAGTAAAAATGTACACAATTGTATGGACCCCCATTTTTCATTTTCACTAATCTAGCCGAGCCTATGTACAATCTTGATGCTAATTTGCTTGTTCAAAGAAAGTAAATATGGCATGTAGTATTTTTTCCAAATTTTAATGCTTGGCAATTACAGTCAAGTAAATTCACCATCATATACATATTAGAGCAATTCTGTTCAGTATATCCAACCCCCAATAGTGTGTCTTTCCTGAAATGATCCGTCTCTACTTAATGCTCTCAAATTATGGCTTGATTGGCTCATGAAGTGAAATGAATATGGAGAAAAGTGGGGGGGGGGCTGACTTAGAAAAGAATTGATCGTTCAGTGGAATTTCCCAAATAAATATAGCCAGTAATCAGTGATCACATGATATTTGAAAGTTAATAGGTGGCAATTATATGAGGTTATACCACCTTTGATAATTTACATAAGGTTATAGTCACCTTTCCTCAACACTACCATAGTTTTTTTTGTAATTGATGGATTTATCATTTACTTTAGTCAGCCCAACTGTGTGTGTTGATACACCCATATAAAGCACCCTATAAATGTTATTATTATTACCGTCAAATCTTATACTTAAAATTTCAAAGTGTAAATATTTCATGTTGCTGCATTTCAAACTGGCCGCGGAGCTGGGCAGTCACATATGTGTAGATTTATTTTGCTTTTTTTGTTGTTTTTTTTTGTTTTCTTTGCAGACATTGACGAGTGCCAGGAAGGCATGCACCGATGTGTAGGAAACTCTATTTGTAATAACCTGGAAGGCAACCATGAATGCCTGTGTCCTCGCGGCTACCAACGCTCTGTATCTGGACTGTCCTGTGATGGTAAGTGGCCCTGAAGGTTTTCAGATTACATGTAGATTATGAACACGTCATTATATAAGGTAGGGAATCTGAGTTGAAGTGCCTACAGGAAGGAATGGATTTCATGAGAATGATGATGATGATGTGGTGATGATGATGATGATGATGATGATGATGAAAATGACAATGATGATGATGATGATGACGATGATGATGATGATGATGAAAATGACGATGATGATGATGATAATGACGATGATGATGATGATGATGATGATTGTGATTGTGGTGATGGGGAGCAGGAGCGAAAGGAGATTATAGTCATGATGATCATGATGTAACCCTTCAAATTTAGACTGAGTCTGTAACTTAGGCCAATATCAAACGAGATGACATATAGATGAACATGTAAGTGCTTAGAATGTTGCAACTTGTCCCATTCTGGAGGAATAATTAATGTCTTAACCTTTTTATCTTCCTAACTTGAACTAAACGTCCTGAAATTCCACTCTGTTTTTTAACAATCCTAGTAAATCTGTATTTAAACAAATAGTAGTGGTTCAGATATTACCTTGAGGGACTCCCAGTTTTTCACTATGCAATGCTAGGCTAATTATTATATAAATTATTGTATAAATTATTGTATATGTTTATATCAAACTACCTCAGTGATTTTACTGTGACATTAACTTCCTTTTGTTACCAGATATCAACGAATGCTTGACTATACCGGATGCCTGTATAAACGGCCAGTGCACCAACCAAATTGGTTCCTATGTGTGTGTCTGTAATCAAGGATTTCAACTGTCTGCAGATGGGACTGAATGCAATGGTGAGTTCATGTATCATCAATTGACTAAACATTTATGCTGTGACTTTTGCCCTTTATCTGAAATGTCAAAACTATCCAAGAAAAATGTTGATTTTAATCCATAGAGAAAAATCAAACAAGCATAACACTTAAAATTTCATCAAAATCCGATGTAAAATAAGAAAGTTACGACAATTTAACGTTTCACTTATTTTTCACAAAACAGTTGTATGTACAACTCAGTGGCATGCAAATGAGAGAGTCAATGATGTCCCCACTCACTATTTCTTAATTTTATACAGATTTTGGCAATAAGGACGAACTTGAAAGAACCAAAAATTTTAAAAATGGTAATACCATATGACATTGTTCAGAGAGGAATAAAACTTTGTTTCACAGGACAACGCAAGAAAATTGGAATATTTCATATATCATACAATAAACATCAAAGAAATAGTGGGTGATTTCTGAGGGCACCATGGATTAACTTGGAATCTGTTTTTATAAAGACTACTGTATAATTATTTCATTTTATAAAACGGGTTCAAGGATGTAGCCAATGGTGAGTGCGTATTCAAGTCACGTGTTCATGATTTAATTATGGGCAACCTTCCAGTCGTGCATTTTTCGTGCAGCACTGTGCAATTTTTGTGCAGCATTAGTTCCAATAACAGGTATAAACTGATACGCGTTCAGTAAAAGAGGCTGGCTAGGATTTTGATGCGCTTACTGAGGCACGCTTAGTAGATACGCCTGTGATGTCATAATTGACAGTCTTGTGATCTCTTCGTCTGTGCGATTGTACACAAGTTGGAGGGATTTGAACAAGATTTCCATGAAAAATTCATTTTGCCGACCCATTTTATAAAACAATTAATGCACATTTTATGATTCGTGATGTTAGTGACGATGCGAGCAACTCTCAGGCATTCACAATGTTATGCAAAAGCACTCGGCGCAACCGCCTCTTGCTTTTGCATAATTGTAAATACCCTCGAGTGTGCTGCATCATCATAACACACTCATAAATGTGCATTAATTGTATAATGTTAATCATAACCATCATGGTAATCCCACAATGTCACAGTTGCTGTATAACTCTTTATGAAGCAGACCCTGATCCTCTTGTGCCTATTCACGTCTTGGTCTTCTTTAGCACATGATAGCCCAATGCTTATATAATTTTTGTAAACTTAATCAGCCTGATAAAGCACACACTATGCAATTCATGATCCAATTTTGTGAAATTTGTAATGTGATATTTTATATTCAACCTATGAAATTAACAATGTTCCAAATAGCGGTATGAATATTAAAACTGAAATTTCAGCCTCCCTGAAGGAATTCAATTCCAAATTATTATGACACCACAGCCATCTTGCCTTTGAAATTGATTTGGAGCTAATTTGGAATTATCCTTAGCATTACTCCGTACTTCACCAACAATATGAATGTAAACTGTGATTTGTTAAAAAAAAATAGGTTTGCAGTCATTGAATAGTTTTTGGTGGGCTTGGAAACTTGGTGGTTATTGTAGAAAGCCTTTCCGATATAAAGAATTGGAGTGCTAACAAGTGTAGTGAATGGGTCCCACTAGCTATCTCTTGAATGCCTGAGCACACCTGGGTCCCGTTTCATACAGACTTGCTATGACAACTAATTCACAATTTCTGTAACAAGTTCACCATCAGCCAATCAAATTGAATTATTTCAGTAGCTTAAAACTGTTTTCTAATATTTGTTATTAAAACAAGTTTTGAAATTCGCCCCTGATCAGGGAAGCTATGCTAGAGCTGGTGCAATAGTAAGCAGCACCTAAAAACAAAGTGCGTTTCTTGCGTATTGTTATTATTAAAGATAGATACAAGATGACATGTTCAATGGTTGCATAATTTAGGTTTCATCCCTGTCTACAGATATTGATGAGTGTTTCCGCTTCCCGGACCGGTGTGGAAACGGCACCTGTCAGAACGTGGTGGGAGCCTATGCCTGCAGCTGCAACCGAGGGTTTGAGCTCACCATCAATGGAGACTGCGCGGGTAGGTGATACCATTCCCACACAGGGGACAGTTTCTTATATTACGAGTGGAGTACATTGTATGATGCATTTCTAGTACATTGGGTGGATCTTACACAGAAAATCAAAATGAACAAAAGTTATTTATGAAATACAGGTTACTTTAATTTACATTATTGTAATATGTTATGAAAGAAATTAATTTACATGATGACATTTTCTATAAGAAAATAATTTACATTAATATATTTTTTGAAGAAATTAATTGATAGTTTGTAATATTTTTTTAAAGAAAATTATTTCTGTTATTGTGATATTTTATGAACCAAATGATCTATGTTATTTTGCTGTGATATTATTTTAAAAGGAAAATTAAATCGTCTATCAAAATCTGAGGGTCAAATATTGTGCAGATGCATTTTCAGGATTTAGAAATCATACACTTGCTTGCATTATAATGCTGAAACTCACTCAATTTTAGCACAATCCCTCAAATGGCTTTTGTGTTAAATTGGGTATACCTTAAAAAGGGGATGTTGGGTTTTTGATCTTTAAAGAAGAAAAGGCTTGTGTTTGTTTAGTTGATGTATCCATTCTAGCTCATCCTATTAAGGATTTGTAATTGAACTAGAATTCATGGTTGAGTGATCCAACCTTTTTCCACCCTTACCTTGAAACTGACCTACCTTATATTCTCGTTGTAAAGTTTGAAGGATATCTTTATTGTGACATGGATAATTTATCTCTTAAAACTTTAAGAATTTGCCGTTCTCATCCCAACTGAAAGAAGGAATGTCATATTTATTTACTTCATCGTTGTTTTATGGTTGAGAGTAACATGCAGGATGCTCAATTGGCCTTGTGAAAGAAGCCCTATTCTAAAAAATGGCTATTTTAGTTATCCAAGTTGTTATTATGATGATGATAAAAACTGCACTTGGGGGTATCTTTGTTCCTTTTATAGATATCAATGAGTGTGCCACAATGGCTGGAACATGCCCCAACGGTCGCTGTGTCAATACCCCGGGAAGCTTCTTCTGTGATTGCGTCGAGGGATATGTTCTTTCACTGTCCGGACTCCGATGTGAAGGTGAGGATTACAACATGTGAAGCAGCAATAAGACAAAGGACATATTCAGATCACATGGAATTCGAGAGTACCAGATCTTTCAAGGCAGATGCCTAAGAAGTATAACTTACAAAATTAAGAAATTAATGAATTTAACACAGCAAAACAAGTGCACTAAAATTAACAAAAATGAAATAAAAAGTATTGAAATCAATGGTCATGAAAAATCTCTTCTATGATTTCTTTAATATGCTGACATTTATGTTATATACAAGTAATGTTATACGTTTACATATTTAGGTAAAAATTGATGAATATTTTGATTTTTTTTATTGCTGCAGATGAGAACGAATGCATCACAAGGTTTGGTGTGTGCGAGAACGGTCGCTGTGATAACACCATTGGTAGCTTCAGGTGTTCTTGCTTTGACGGATTCCAGCTCTCACCTTCCGGTCAGGAGTGTATTGGTAAGATAACTAGCTTTTTACTTTTCCTTCATTTTGATATCTAATAAGATTATGTATACATAGTGGTGGCTTTTATAAATGTTGGGACAAGATTTTAGATGCAGGTTCTCCTAAAATGAGGTTAGGTGATATATTTTGATACCTGATAGCTAATAAAGCATGAATGCTTGTAAGTGTGCAACCAGAGGATAGAGGGCGTAAGGCACTCTCCAAATGACTTCTTAATGATGATACATGCATTACCAATGGGCTGTGAGAGTTAAATTTGTGTCACAGAATTGTAAGACCACCACTCTACCGACTGAGCTATCACTCCAGGGACAGCTGCAAATTCAATTGTTTGGCCCGCTATTGGTGATGCCATTGCAGTGATGCCCAAGGTTTTTGGAGCATGAATGTAGAAAATTTAAGATGCAGCCCAAGACAAGCGGGGATAGCTTTTGTAATGGCATCACAAGGGGGCCAATTGATATTTTTTGTGTTTTATTGGTGAAAATTTATTTAAACTTCATTTTCAATGTGCAGGAAATACTATTGATCGAAAGAGAAAAGTCATACATGTATGCATTGATGTGATGTCAAATTATTGAAACCTATTGCTCTTTCTGTGACCATTGTAGCATTTTATCTGATCTTCCAGTATTCTAACAACAAAGTTCATTTACCAATCGACAAAGTTTCACTGCCATGATTCTATGATGATTCGGTCATGATTCATTCTACAGCTGCTCCTTTTGAAACATCTCAAACTGTTCCTTCTTTCAATGCATCATGTTTTGTTTTCAAAATTTCATTAACTACATGTAGGTTTATAATACTGATTATACTATTCTTCTTTCAAACATCTTTTTCCTTGTTTGTAGATACAAATGAGTGTGCCATTATACCTGACATGTGCCGTAATGGAGTGTGCCAAAATACACCAGGAAGTTTCCAATGCACCTGCCCAGATGGCTTCCTTCTTAGCAGTGATGGTCTCATATGTATTGGTGAGTTACAAGCACCAAGAAGAGTGGTACGGTTTCACAAAACGGTCAGCAATGCAAGCACAATTTCGCTGATATTCTACCGAATTATGTCTCAATGCTCATTTATTTGTGATGGATGCAGGCATTTCCTTGGTGTCAGTTTTGTGAAATGCTGCCTTTATTGATGGGGTGTATTCATAAAACTCTGTAGAGTTGTTTTCACACGACCCAGAGCATTTTACTAAGATATTTTGTAAATTTATGCAATACTTGTAGGATTACAATATGCAATTACAATGTTATGTATGTCTTGTAGATTGTAGACTTCTAGACCATGATAAAGAAGTGCCCTATCGGATGCCTATATTCTTACCACTTTGACATGATGTTGGCTGCTGTGTGTTAGTGTGAACTTTCGTTATTTTTTTTTTCCGGGGGGGGGGGGGTGGATCACCTAAATGGTTGAAATGAATGACTTTTAATGAAATAATTGAATATGATAAATAAAATATTAAATATCAAACATGATATAAAATGAATATATTTGGATACAGTCTGGTCTACATATGTAGACTCTTTAAGGGGAAAGATAAAATCATTCTTAATAGACAGATCCCCAAAATACATCTATGAATGGGAAAATTATGGTCTTTGAAGACAGGTTGGACGCTAAAGTGGGTTTACTGTATAATTTTCAATACATGTATGTATTACATTCAATAACACTTTTTAATTGCCTTTTGCGCTGTCCTAATTATTCAAATTTATACGTTGTCTCAAACAGATATGCGTAGGAGTTACTGTTACAATGATTTCGTTGGAGGTCAGTGTACTGATGCCAGGGCAGGCAATGCTACCCGTAAGGAATGCTGTTGCTCTCTGGGTGCCGGCTGGGATTCACCATGTAATCTCTGCCCAAGGGTCTCAGATCGTAAGTAATTCAATATGAGTTTGAATATGAGCTTTGCTTTGGATATTTATTGATAATGATAATAATTTGGGTTTACATATTGCACAATTTCTATGGAGCATATATACTGAAATGGGCATTACATAGTGCAAATGGTTTGATGTTTGATCTATTCCAAATTGATATGGTAACTAAAGTGCAGTTGAGTCAGATATACCAATTAATATTCAAGGATATGGATTATTTGAAAAAAAATTCAACTTTTGATGGGATTCAGTGAATTATATGCATGTCTCGTTTGAAAAGAAAGCCTGCCTATCAATAGCAAACAATGAATTAAGATGGTTGAGAACTTATATGGAATATAAACATTTTAAATTACCGTCAGCAAGAAATTTTATCAACATTGTGCTGCACTCAATCCAGGTGAGGTTAATAGGGACCTGGCAGGAATTTATTCCTTGAAACGCAGAGTGCGTTATAACTCCTGCTAAAGCCAGGGTAATTATGCTGCATCACTGTAGAACACATAGAGACTTCAATTCAATGATAAGTAAGTTGTAAATGATATGTAAAATTGTTATTATTCTCATGTCCTTACAGCTAACTTCATTGAACTTTGCCCGGACGGTCCTGGTTATGCCCCTAGTGTGACCCCAGATCTCTATGAAGACATCAACGAGTGCAAGGTGTTCCCAGGAATCTGTGAAAATGGTATTTGTATCAACACAGACGGTTCTTATCGCTGCCAGTGTCAACCTGGATTCATCCTCGATACCACCGGTCGCATCTGTGTCGGTATGCTCAATTTTACAATTGTGGCCCGCTTGAACCATCAATAAGTCACCAGGGAAGATTTTCTGTAAAAAGCCATAATCATGTTTTTGTATTCAAAAAGTAAAAATTTAAAGATTGGCATATCTGAAAGAATAGTTCTTTGTCCTCATACAGTCAAAATTTGTAGATTTATGGTTATATAATTCAATATACTAGGATTTCTTTGACTCCACTTTTTGTCCAGACTGCTTGAAAGTTTGATCACCGAGATTACACATTGTGCACATCTCATGCTGGAGTAAATCCTTAACTTCACACCTTTTTTTACTGTCTTTCTTTGAAGCTCTCACTGAATTTCTTCTACATCTACATTCAGTCAAGTATATGTGTCATTGGTTATCAAGTTCAGTATGATATGTACCATTTCAAAGCTAACAATGTGCACTTCAAAGCTCAGACAGAACTCTCAAAAGTTATTTTTGGCAAATTATTTATGGCCCTTGGGTGACAGGTCACAATTATTATTATTAAAGCCAATATGTAACACCAACTTTGAGCAACTCCAGCTCATGACTTAATATACTATGCACAGACGCTCCATCATTATTCATTGTAGCAACATTTGGATCAGATCGAATTATGACACTGTTTATGCCCCCTAAAATGATGGATAATTTATCATCACAAGAAATCAAATCTAAGCTGAAGTATTTTAATTTTTCTAAAAGTATTATTTTTTACCTTTTGACACTCATCATTCTTTCTTTTTCTTGTATGCCTCGGAATAAAATATTTCTAGATAGATGGCACCATATAAATGCCTATTATTCTTGTTATCATTATAATTTTTGGCAATTCTCTATGTGTCACATATCACAATCACAATATCTGTCAAAACAAAATGTTTACTGTATGGTCCCCAACATCAATTGTCGCTCATAATTTTTTTAAAACAACAATATAATTCTCATGATCAGAACATGCCTTTATCCTGAAACGTACCGTTCTTTCTGTCTTTCCCTTTTGAAGATCGTGATGAGTGTCAAGAGAATTACAATGTGTGTGGTTTCAATTCGACGTGTTACAACACTCTTGGATCGTTTGAATGTAACTGTGGAGAGGGATACCAAGTAGGAAGGAGAGGTACCTGTGAAGGTAAGACATTGGTACTTAATAATTGACTACATTATTGCCATGAGTGTATTGTGTCTATCTTTGACATAATTATCTTATTAATGTGATGTTGCTATTTTCTTTATCTTGCTGTTCTCTGTAACGGAGCACCTTGCTCAACAAGCTTAAGCTTTTTGAGGTACTACCCGTGTTTTATCCTTTGTACATATTGTATTATAACATCTGAAATAAATAAATGAAACCTTAATTTGAATTGATGCTTAACCCTAATAGAGCCTGGTTATTTGGACCCATTTCATTATGTATTTCTTTGTTTTTTTTCCCATTTTTACAACTTTTTTTTATGAAAATGGTTGCAGACATAATTCTGATCATTAACAAGGCAAACTTAAATGATTTTTATGAGTAAAATAAAATTAGTGATACATTTGTGAATTTTGGCTAAAAACACATTTTGCATTGAATTCATGTTTTTGAGCAATTTCGAATCTGACATGCACTTTCATAATGTTGCGTGATTTGGTAACCGCATACCCAGGTGTCACAAATTTGGTCTCAAAAGTTGCATGAGACTTGAGAGTAAAAAGTCAGCGAGCGGCTCATTAAAAAAGAAATTGTGCGGGGGATTTATTGCGAAAAATGGTGAGAATGCCCACCCCCCCTGCCTATTAGTGTTAAGCCCCATGTAGACGCGATCCAACTGCAGCATAACTTATTTAATGAATTTATAATTTATTTTGCATTAAATTTGATAAATGGGAAGTGGTATAGCACTATCCGGATGTTGCTATTTTAATTGTTAAGATTTAGTTTGTTGATGTTATCTTATCAAGTGCTATCTTTTTTTTTAATCAGACCACAGTTTCTCTGATGATTCATAATTTCACAGCCAGAGATGTATGCTGAATGAGGACTTTGCCCAGACTTCACAAGGATCAAACCTGTACAAACTGGAACAAAATTTGCAATTTTGTAGCAGTTTCCTGTACTAAAGCCTATGAAAATTTACCACCTGCCCTTTATTCTTTATTGTAGATATCAACGAATGTCGTCGAAGGAGAGGGCAGTGCGCATTCCGCTGTCAGAACCTCCCTGGTTCCTTCCGATGCCTTTGCCCCAAAGGGTACACACTTACTGATAATGGCAGGCATTGTAGAGGTAAGTGGGCCATCACTTTCTCATGTACTCATGAAACTTGTGAATATTACCCCTTTATCGTATAAAAACGTATATATGGTTCAAAGTATGGTATTGCTAGGATACCTTTGCCCCACTGGAAACTTGAACATGAGGGTAATCAAGTATCACTCATCGTCTTGCAAGAGTGTCGGGTCAAAGGTCATTTAGGGTCAACGAACTTTTACCATGTTGTGGTACTAACATCGAAATTGTAACCAAGATTCAGTTTAGTAAAATGGTATCCTAACTTTAAAAGCAAATGGATATATTGCATGAAACTTGGACATTAGTAGGTTAATCAAGTATCACTGATCATTTTGCATGAGTTTCGTGTCACATTTTTTTTCACATGTTAATTTTTAGATTCTTCTGTTTTTTTTTATATACATGTAGAGAAATCTGTAAAATTGAAAGTCCAAAAGGCTTTAGAGTGAATTTTTTCCCAAGCAATTATTTTGATTAGATATGATGAATATCATTTGGTGACAAAGATGTCTTTGAGTTACATTTCTCTTGTTGATATTTGTGAAATAACTTGTTTTGCCAAAGTAGAGTTTTTATTTACTCTTTTTTTCTCTTAGATTTGGACGAGTGTCAGACAGACCTTAACACCTG
Source organism: Lytechinus variegatus (assembly GCF_018143015.1). Taxonomy (NCBI): domain Eukaryota; kingdom Metazoa; phylum Echinodermata; class Echinoidea; order Temnopleuroida; family Toxopneustidae; genus Lytechinus; species Lytechinus variegatus. Next base: position 24,378,228 of record NC_054744.1, on the reverse strand, counting down.
CCGCTACCGCTGCAAGAATCTCATTGGCAAGTTCATGTGCTTGTGTGATGAAGGCTACACTCCTATTGGAGGAGACGGAAACAACTGCAGAGGTAGGAATCTGGAATGTCTATTGATTGAAATTACTGGGGGTGGAAGAAATCTCCCCCTAAAAAAAAATTTTTTTAAGAAATTGCAACCAAGAAAAAGGGAGAAAAGAAAAAAAGAAAAGAATGATTTATATTGTACTAAAAGTTAAATAGATTGATATCATTGGTGGTTGGATGGATGAACGGATGGATGAGTAAATTGATGTGAGTTTATTGAATGGGTGGTAGGTGAATGAATGGATTGACAGATGGACGGACAGGCGGGCAGACGGACATATTGATGAGCAAGCTGAATAATGGCATCTGATGCTTGACATCCATATGGGTGGATTAATGGATTGTGAGATCGATTCATGAATGGGATATAGTGAATAAATGCATGTTGAATGAATGAGTAGATAGTGGATTTGGAGTGCAGGTTATATGGTAGTATATTATACATGTAATACAGTAAAAAAAGTGTGTCTCTGTTATTGAAATCTTTATATTCTAATCTCTGTCTCACTCATCAGATATCAATGAGTGTATGTTAAATCATGGCGTGTGTCAAAATGGCCGGTGCAGGAATACCGATGGTGGCTACACATGTATCTGCAATCAAGGATACACCCTCGGTCCCTCTGGCAAAGAATGCATGGGTGAGTTAGTCGTTTTGCATGTCACCATTCTTCACCTCTCGGTCATGTGGCAAATTAAATAATCACTAATTACACCTAATGTGAACACAAATGCAGGTGTTGCTTTAGAATTTAAACATTATCGATAGGCACCCCAACAATGAAAATGGTCTTGACATTTCTTGAATTAATATTTCTCTATTTCATAAAACTGGATTAGTAAAGGCAATTGGATTAATGTAATTCCAGGTAACTAGCCCAATATTCTAAAATACAGTTTTGAGGTGAAAAAGACTGTTTGGGATTAACAGAACACAGTTTCAGATTTCCAAAGGTACAGTACTGTTGGCAGATCTGGTTTTAATGTTTGTGTTGACAAATTCATGAAAAAAAACAGTAATCAATATATTTTGTTTGTTATGAAATGAAAAAATGTATTATCCAAATGAAATGAATGCAGAAGGAAACATTCAAATCAAATCAAATCTCCTTTTTGGGGGCCATTATGATTCCTCTGTCTTGCTGCACAAGCTCAGTGTGATACTGAGTTGCACTCTGCGAGCATATATCAATTCAAAATAGTGAAACAATTCCCAAGATTTGTAAGACCTTGTATGTTTCTTTCCCTGCTATGACCTATCATGACAGACCGTCGCACTGGTTTCTGCTATGCCTACGTGCCACCCAGTGGATGTGAGGCTAGCTTAGGAGGTATGCAGCCGGTCACCATGGAATCATGTTGCTGCAGCGGTGGAAGGGCCTGGGGTCCCACCTGCCAGATATGCCCTGTATATGGAACAAGTGAGTTCAGAAAACATTAAATTTCGCAGGAATTCTAAGTTGTTTTGTAGCTCTTGTTCTATGCTCTATGAATGAATTACAATTCGCATTTTGCCCGACAGTCAAAGTTTATTGGCTTAAATAACAGGGAAACCTAAAAGAAGGAGATTAAGGGAAGAAAGAAGGACAGTCCCTAATAGAAGTTGTTCTGTAGGTCTTTTGCTATTATTCTATATATGTGTTACAATTTACAGAGTATCCCATGAGATGTTGATTAGGCAATTGAAGTTTATGGTCTTAGAGAATCTTACTTCGACCCTATAACGGAAAAAAGGAAGAATGGGTTAGGGAAGAGGGAAGAAAGATAACACTGATTCCTGGAAAATTGTTCAAATTGTCAGAGTGATTGCTAAAGGCTATTTATAATGTATCTAAGAAATGGATCTACCAGAATTGTTTTGATACTTCTGGGGGTCATCCACACATACAAGCATGTATAGGACTACCCCCAAACTGTCTGCTCAATAGTTTCAGCAAGGTTTTTGTTAATATTTTGAATGCAGGACATTGAAAGAGTAATCCTTTGCAGTAGATCAGTGTTTCATGATATACATGTACTTCCTGAATATCATCTAAAGAATATAAAAGCTAACAGTTGACTACTCACATCTTTTTTTTTGCACATTTTGTTTGTCATTAATCCGATTACATTGTTCATTCTTGTTTGCAGTCGAGTACAACCGTCTTTGCACTGATGCCACGCCTGTAGATCCATGTCGGGTTGTTCAGGGATTGTGTGAAAACGGGCACTGTCTCGGAGGATCAGGCGGATACTTGTGCCAGTGTAATCCAGGCTACATTCTCAGCCCAGATGGCACAAGATGTGAAGGTATAGAAATTCTTAAATACACTCTTTCAATTCAATGATAACAGAATAATCTAGGCTGTAGATCCGTGTCGGGTCGTTAGGGGTTTATATGATAACACGCACTGTCTTTGAGGATCATGCGGATACTGGCGGATACCTGCGCCTGTGTAATCTAGGCTACATATTCGGCCAAGATGGCACAAGATGTGAAGGTATAGAAATAGTTAAATACCCAATTAATGATAACGGAGTAATATAGTTCTGAATTTCTAGCTGCCTTTTCAGAGGGGCACTCTAATGATAGCCTGGTTTTAGCCCCAGCAAACAAAAAGAGAAAACTATGCAATTGTAACTTTCCTCTATTGGAGCAAATGTTTTTTCTCTGCAATTATGCATTTTCTAGCATTATAATATTGTATTATTTTTTTTCTGTTTTTACGTGGACGATAAATTCTGTTTAAAATTATTTTGAGATTTTTAGTACAAGTGCTATGCTGTTTGATGATTACCAGTGTTAGTAATAAATCGATAATATTGATATTATTTGACTGTATGTGTCTTTCAGATGAGAATGAGTGTAACCGAGTACCCCCTCCATGCAGCTACCAGTGTAAGAATACACCAGGAAGCTTTAAATGCGGTTGCCCACAGGGATATCTACTCAGTGAAGATGGGCTCACATGTAGAGGTAAGCTTCTATAGTTATAATAATAGCATGCAACATTTATATAACGCTTTATACATATGTTTCTAAGTACAGCGTACTAAAACCAGGCTTGGTTTCTTTTGGTATTTTGAGGAATAAATTGCTTCTGGGTGCCCAGTTACCACACCTGGGTCGATCAATATAGATCAAAGCTTTGCCAAATGGGTTGACACCACACTTTTTTTGTGGGGCAAAAGAAAAAATACCCCCCAAAAAATGATTTTTTTATAATTAGTGATATAAAGAGGGAGGAAAAGATGATAAATAGGATAGAAAGAAAAGGGAAGGAAAAATATTTAAAAATATAAAAGCGAGGGGGTGTGAGCCATTTGACTCTGTAATACCCTTATTTCCATGATGAAAAAAACATCAAATTGAAGTTCAAAGGTTATTGATATAAATTGACATTCAAGGATTATCATCAAAACAAAGCATTAAATGAACATAAACATAACCTAATAAGACAGACCAAATCAGCGAATTCAATTTTTCACAAATGCAGTAAGAAATTTAACCATACTGATTATTGCAACACTTTCAGATTTCCCCCCGCCCCCCATCTAAATACCCTGACATGACCCCTCCCTGAAGATATGTATGGTTGATTGCCAACATGTGAGTACACATGCCTGTTCTCACTTTCATGTAATTGCAGAGAAAGATGAATGCTCAATGGGAATCCATGAATGCCAGTTTGAATGTAGGAATACTCTAGGAGGGTTCCGATGTGTCTGCCCTGAAGGATACGTGCAACATGGATCCACGTGTATAGGTAGGTTAGCAGTTTATGACATGAGGAAATATGTCATTGATGAATGTAGGTTAAGATCAATCTCAAAGTCAGCATTGGTCCAAATCTTTCAGTAGTTGCGATTGATCTAATCAGTCTCGTTCACGGTAAGCTAGCAATGTCATAATTATTGTTAACAACCATCTGAATGCAAAGTGTGATTATGTGTCGAAGTTAAGTATTGGGATCTTTGAAACTAATCCCCAGGGAAGAGTGGGGTTTCCCACTTAGCAAAAGAACAGGAAACTGGTCATTCAATGTTATAATAATGCACAGCTGTATGAAATACCATCCTGGTTATTCGATTTGTTATTAATGTGCAATAAATAGCTTCTCAGTTTCAACATTTTTTTTTCAGTTTCTATCATGTTATATGACACATACAGGAGTACCTGGTAAAGGATAAAAACCCCATATCTTGAAATACCTACAATAATCACCCAAATGCTTGTCAGATTACAATACCCACTGTTTCAAAATTCTCCATACTGCTCAATATGATTTTCAACTAAAAAAATCAAAGATGGGATTTTCATTAAATTGAGCATTTCCCAACTCAACCAACATGTGTAACAAATTCTACTATCTATTTGATTCACCTTACCCCCCCCCCCATTATCAATTAGCCGTGGACATAGTAGTTATTACTATCACTCCTACCTATTAATTGAATTCACACTGTATCACTTTTGTAATCTTATGTAACCACATTCTTCAAATTTACTTGATATCCAGAGTGTATAGATACCAATGATTTTGATGTGGAATAGGTTTATCATGTTGAAGGATTGTGTAGAAGAAATAACCAGTTGTCTCACGATGTGTCGAACGTATTTGGAGCCGACGCTATGTAACCCGTTCACAGCAGCGTCTTTACTCATTGCCTAATGAAAGTCTAGCAGCTTGCAGATGAAACGTCGCTCTCCAACTACGTTCGCTACATCATGAGACAACTGGTTATTTCTTCTACTCAACCAATTATTTTGTTTATAATTTTCAGGCAGAGGATGAGGCTCAATCACCTTGAAACCTGTTCTCTTTATTGATATATTATGTTCTATTCATTATTTTGGTCTTCATTCATGTTATATGTTGTTATATCTTTCATCTCCTTCCTAGATGTGAACGAGTGCATTCAGACTCCAGATATCTGCGGTACGTACGGTACTTGTCAGAACACACAAGGTGGGCATAGGTGTGAATGCCAGAGAAACTTCAGACCAGATCCAGTCACTAATACCTGCGTTGGTAAGTTCAATGTCACTTGCATTTCGCATCGGGGCCCAGTTTCATTAAGACTCACAACTGTGGTAACTGTTGCTGCATCTACCATGGAATCCCATATTTTGATTGGCTGCTGATTCCTGTTACCATGGCAGCTGTCATAATGGCAAAGATATCATAATTGTTAGTCCTAAATCTAAAAAACAGCCCCAGTACCATTTGATTCAATTTAATTCTGTTTAGTGAAATTTAACCTTTACTTCTTCAGGGTCCCCAGCCCATCAGGGGAAATCAGGGGAAATTATGTTACTTTTTCCAGTCAGGGAAAAAGATTCCTCAAATCAGGGAAAAATCAGGAAAGTTTGATCAGCCCAAAAGTCGACAGCACGGTAGTCAGACTCTGTTATATTTTGTTGCATATCAAAACAACATCCATTGAATGACTGGTTATGAGGGTACTAATTAGTTTTACATTGATGTTTTTATAAATAATATATAAAATACATGTAATTCACAAAAACATGCAAAACTGAGAATGGGATGAAATAAGTATCAGAGAATTTTCAAACTTCATCAGGGAAAAATCAGGGAATTTTGTTTTCTTGAAAAGCTGGGAACTTTGTTCTTATGCGGACTTAGCCAAGTCCTTTTTTGCTTCCACATGATGACCCTTTAATGATGTTTAGGATTGCCTTCCACAGTTTTTCCAACTCTAGTTGTATATCCCCATCATCTACAGCTACCAACAAAACTATTCCACCATTCAGTTGAATAAAATTGTACTTCAGGACTTCACTCACTTTCAAGAAAAGAATAGCTCTAATTTTCTCTTTTCATCCTTTTTTTTTGTCTTTCCATTTCAATTTTTCTGCCTGTATTTCTTTCCCTTCTTCATATTACACATGGTGAACCGTAAACCTTCTCCATGTTATAAACTCCACCATGCAAACCTACAAAGATCATCTAATTGTACTTTTGTTATTTACATGTAATATCAGAATCAGAGAGTGGTTGCATCTGATCAATTCTTTAAATTGCCTTAAATATGTTGTCTTCCTTCCTTTTGCCTTCTGTTTTGTAGATATCAATGAATGTGAAGAGCAGCCAGACATCTGTCAGTATGGCTGTCAGAATACCATTGGAGGCTACAGGTGCGTCTGTCCAGACGGCTTTGAAGAAAACTTCTATGGAAGATGTATTGGTGAGTTAACTGCCACTGTTGAAGTAGGTCATTCTTTGGCTTTACTGAAGAGTAAATCGTAGATTGCTGACATTAGGGGAGCATTTCATGAAAGGACTTTTATCCGACAGTTACCATATGAACTCAGTCAATAAAAATCAATGAAATTTGTCAGAGCTGACAACTTGTCAGACAAAAAATTTTCATGAAAGGGAAGAGTTTCATGAAAGGATTTGTCAGACATTTTAACAAGTCCCTGTTTATACTGCAGTTACCATGTGGAGCGTTGTGGCCCAGTGGATTAGTCTTCTGACTTTGAAACAGAGGGTTGTGGGTTCGAATCCCAGCCATGGCGTAATTCCTTCAGCAAGAAATTCATCCACATTGTGCTGCACTCAACCCAAGTGAGGTAAATGGGTACCTGGCAGGAATTTATTCCTTGAAATATGCCAGCGCGCTGTAAAAGGCTGCGGGGCTTAAGCCAGGGTAATAATATCCAAGTCCTTTAGAAGTGCTTAGGGACGTTATGACATAATGTGATATGCGCTATACAAGAACTGCGTTATTATTATTATTATTATGGTAACAGTTCTTCTCAGCCAATCAAAATCTAGGAAAGTTGTGAGATCTGACAACTTGTTGGACAAACATGTTGACGAAAGGGAAGAGTTTCTTGATAGGATTTGTCAGACGTTTTATCTGACAAGTGTCAGTTTATACTGCAGTTACCATGGTGACAGTGCTTTTCAGCCAATCAAAATCTAGGACAGTTTTCAGATCTGGCAACTTGGACAAAAATGTTGATGAAATGGCACCTGGAAAAGAATTGGGAGTACCTGTATATAAGTAGTACATTTGCATTTATTAGGAACCAGCCAAATACATGTATGCTGTCCCGCAAGACACTTCTTGGCGGTCTGTTTCAGGCACTGTAGGGAAGTGTGTCTTATGATGGATTTTGTATAATAATAATAAAAATGTTTTACTTACCCAGGGTAGCCACTTCAGTTAGGAAACTGCTCTACCAGCTGGCCCTGCATTACATAATATGTTATCATTACCCTTCTCCAATCTAAATGCTGAGTGCCTAGCAAGAAAGCAGAAGGTCCTATTGTCTTTGGTATGACTTGGCCAAGGATTGAACCCACGACCTCCCGTTCATGATGCGGATGCTCTACCACTGAGCCACCATGCCCGGTATACAATTGACTATCCTTGCATCTGACAGGCTGAGAGCAAATTAGTCAGTGAAAATCACTGTCTGATTTCTTGATGAAACATTCCTCTGTTTTGGGGTTAATTCTTGTCTGTGTCGAATTCCTCTAGAAAATTGATCTGAGAGCATCTTAAAAAATTCCTTTATCTAAAATATATTTTTGAAGCTATTATGCAACAGCTTAATATGTGTTTTGTTTTTTTATTTATTTGTGCTGATAGATTACAATGAATGCAGACAGCCAGGTCGATGTGGTCAAGCTACCTGTTATAACACTCAGGGCAGCTACCAATGTGGATGTAACAATGGATATGCATTTGATCAACAGAACCTCGCTTGCAATGGTATGTGAAAACTATGTGACTATTTGGCCTTGCATAATTATGTTGAGCTAGTGCCTTAGTCAAAATGATTTTTTTTCAGATAATGTAAACTTGTGCCTAAATTTCAATTAGTTATTAAAACATCATAAGAGAATCCTTTACTTTTAAAGAAAATGTGGGAATGTTTCATTTTTAGTCCTACACTTTATTGAAACATGTTCACATACCCTCCCCCACCCCCCCCATTCATCGCTTTTAATAAGGCAACCTTTTAGTTCCTCTCTATGATGTCCATGGACTATCAATAGAACCTTGTAGTTTACAATGTATATAGCGCCATCTTGTGTCAGAAAGATGTTACATTCATAGTTGCAATGTAATTCTGGTGACTTCAATTAATTTCTTAAAACAGATATTGTTTGTTTAGTTTTGTACAGAAAGGCTAATGAGTAGGCCTATGATTGGATGGTCACCTGAACACAGTTGAACATGCCTAAGAGTTAGATGAAAAATATAGATAATTATTGCTTTTCTGATATGCAGATATGTCTGTATTCTACTCTATTTATGTCTGTTTATATCAGTGTAATATATAGTAGAATTTTTGCATATAGGGATGATGATTTATTTCAGGAAGTAGTAACATCATATTATAATTATCGCAATATATAGACTAGGTATAGTGAAATGTCTTCTTTTTTATTGGAAAAGTAGTAATCACTTATGATATATTTCTTTTCTTTTTGTAAAATTGAGTTAGTAATAATCAGAATTATGATTTTTCGTACTACATTGACAGATTTCTGTCATTGTAGTTAAGCATTTGTATTTGTTTGTTTGTTTTTGGAAGTTACCTTGGTTAGTTGGGACATCTAGAGCACTCTTGTTACAGTGGAGTGAGGCTATTTTTTCAATGTATCTTGATTTGTATCGTACAATGTTTTACAATCCAAGCATTTGCATGCCTTATATATCTATTTTTCAAATCATATTGGTTTGATTTTTTTTTACAAAAAATAAGTTTGTATTCACACAATGGTCGTTTGTTTTGCTTTTTGCCTTCTATTTTCTTCAGATATCAATGAGTGTCAAGGATCATATGGTAATGTGAACAGTCCCTGTCAGTATAGCTGCCAGAACACAGAGGGTAGTTTCTCATGTGGTTGTCCTCCTGGATACACCAGTGTAGTACAAGGGTGAGTTCACACTATCAGCATGTTGTGTTTATTCATATAGTAATTTTATGTTCAATCTTTCATCCAATTAGTTATCCATTCATTTCTTTGTGTCCTGTCTTGTCTTCTCTGTGTGTTTTTCTCTCCATTCCTTTTTTTCTTTATTTATTTGTTTAATCATATTATCAATTTGACTATGATTATTATTATTATGATAACCAGCATCTACTTCACTCTTCATAAAGCTCTGTGCATTTTGCTATATACAGTGCGTATCAAAAAAACGGGACAGATTTGAAAAGTCTATAAAATTTTTGTTTCAAATAATGATGTCTATATTTTGGTGTTAATAGATGCTCTAAGGTCTTATCTTTGAAATGCAATTTAAAAAAAATAAATTGTATTCATGCTTGAGCGAACACGGGACGTTTTTGTTGGGGGTTCAAAAAGAGGCTTGCGCCAGAATTGCAGAATATGTGTAATACAATGATCAGACTTCTTTCTAATCAGGAGACTTCCTCTTGACCTTTTCATTATCCGTGTCACAATTTTCGAATTATGCTGTCAAATTTCATTTACAAAGTTATTTATTTAATTGAATTATTTTGTTTTTTCATTTAAACTTCTCTTACCTTTTGATTTTCCTTCATAAGTAACTGAGAAAAGAAGATTTTTTTTGTCAACCCAAGCAAGAAGATTTGAATTATTAATTGGGAAAACTTGTGATTATTCAAATCGTTTTATTATGTGAAACAAATAATGTTATGTACCTTTAAAAGACATGAATCTATTTTTCAAGGGGTCATTAATTCCTTGACCAAGTTTAATTGCTTGACAGGAAACACAGGAAGGGATTCACGTTTTCAATGACAATGGTGTATTGAGTCAATTTTGAGGGAGCTAGATATGGCAGATCGGGTTAAAGGAAACCAAAACCCAGGAAAAGAGGCAATCTTATTGGAAAGAGTAAAATGAAAGGAACAATTTAAAAAAAAGTGACATCAAAATCGGTTATGAAATAAGCAAGTTATGGGAGTTTGAAAACTCTTGTACTTTCTGTGGGCATCCTCAAATTGGCAAACTTGCTTCAAAATTGCTAATTTTGTGGACAACTCTCCATTTGTTTTGTACACAAATTTTCAGATTTTCCTCATTATCTTTCAAGTTGCATCTTGCCTCCTTCTGAGCACAACATATGTCATGGGAAAATATAATCCACACCATATATGTCAAGGTCAGGAGGTGATAATGTGAAATATGTAAAATAAAGGGGAAAATCTGAAAATATGTGTACAAAACAAATGGAGAGTTGTCCACAAAATCAGCCATTTTGAAGCACGTTTGCCAATTTGAGGATCCACATAGAAAGTACAACAAGACTTTTTAATCTTCCATAACTTGCTTATTTCATAACCGATTTTGATGAAACTTTTTGTAAATTGTTCCTCTCATTTTACTCTTTCCAATAAGATTGATTCTCTTCTTGGGTTTTGGTTTCCTTTAACCCTAAAAAGACTGGGGGGGGGGCTGATTCAGCCCCCCCCTCGACATTTTTCGTGATAAATCCGCCGCGCAAAATTTTTTGACCGCGTCACTCGCTGACTTTTTACTTTCAAGTCTCGCGCAACTTTTGAGACCAAAATTGTGACCCCCGGGTACGCAGTTCGGAAATTACGCAACATTTCGTAAGTGCATGCAGATCCAAAATTACTCAAAAACGTGAATTTGTGTACAAATCCAATGCAAATAGTGTTTTTAGCCAAAATTCATAAATGTATCACTATTTTTCCTTTTACTGCTTAAAATCAATTAATTTTATCTTTTTTATGGTCTAAATAAAGTCCCCGACAATTTCCATTGAAAAAACAATAAAAAACAAAAAGTCGAAAAACAAAGAAATACATAAGAAATTTAGAAAACAATAGAATACATAAGAAAATAAATGTGATGTTGAAATTTTTTTTTTAATAAATTTGATCAGATGCCTATCTAGAGTATGTGAAACAAAAATTAGCATTTCAGGGGCATTATTTTATTAATTACAGCAAACTTATGATTTTACGCATATATTAGCATAATTAATGAACATGAGATTTTTTGCAGAATTTGATGTTATAGTTTTGTAGATAATGCCATGGGTAACGCGTGTGCCAATTCGTCTCGATCGCGCGATCGACGGCCGAGATCATTAGGGGGGGCTGAATCAGCCCCCCCCCCCCCCCCCCCCCCCGTCTTCTTAGGCGTCGAAATAGCCCAGTCTATTTAGGTTTAAATGTATTAAAAAGTTGTGAGCGAGCGAAGTGAGCATGCAAATATTCCCACTTTTTTAATGACAATATTAAATTTTGTGATGATTTTTTTAATTGAGGGGGGGGGTGGAAGGAACCCGAGCGCCTGCCCATCTGTGTGGCTTTGTTCAAAAGGCACCATAACCTTTGTAGCACATAATGAAAGGATTTGAAAAAAAAATCCATGCTCTCCCATAATTCGGTTGAAAAAAAATTATTTTAGCTTGAAGGAATATTCAAAGCTAACAGAGAGCATATCAAAAAAAAGAAATAACAGAATAATTCAAGCAAATAAATAGATCTGAAAATGAATTTTGACCGCATGATTTGAAAATTATGGCAAAGATAATGAAAAGGTTAAGAGGAAGTCTGCTAATTAGCAAGAAGTCCGAACATCATATTACTCATATTCTGCAATTCTGGCGCAAGCCTCTTTTTGAACCCCCAACAAAAACGTCCCGTGTTCGCTCAAGCATGAACGAAACTAAATTTTTTTGATAGCATTTGAAAGACAAGACCTTAGAGCACCTATTAACACCAAAATATAGACATAATAATTTGAAACTAAAATTTTATAGACTTTTCAAATCTGTCCCGTTTTTTTTTTATACGCACTGTAGAGCACTATATTCATTTATTCCTTTATTTGTATCTTCATGTATACATTCATATTCAGTATTTGGTAATTCATTTATTTTTTAATTTTTATTCTGTTGATTTGAGATTTACATGAACCATGGGCCCATCTTACAAAGAGTTACGATTGATCCGATTAATCGCAATTAAGGAAAGCCAGCAACGTCAACATTTAAAATGCATTTTCGTCCAAAATATTTTCTAGAAATGATGTACATTCATACATTCACTGTTTTCTTGACCATTCAGTTTGTTTCTCTCTGTTTTCAAAGAACATTAGGCAAATTTCCTAAAGAAAAAGTTGATGGATTTCCACATACTTGAGATTGATCAGATCAATCGTAACTCTTTGGTAGACGGGGCCCTGGTGTGAAGACTACTGTAGATATACAAAGAAAATAAAGCACTAAGGTGATTCCAGATATCAGGATATATATATTGTAACGTGAAACCCCCTAAAACTCCTGGTAAATGCTGCCACCATGCGGGAGATTATACTGAGACCGCAACTCAGAATAATTTGGAATAAATTCCAGTAAATAAAGATATCCACAACAAAACTACTCATATTCAAACCTCTCTATCAATTAATGGGGTTCACGGGTAGTCTATCCGAGTTCAATGGCGGGTAAGTTGTCTCCAATATAGAGACGTGCTGCAATCAATCAAATAGATAAACATCAATCAATCAATCAATCATCGTCAACTAACGATCATAAATCACCATAAACCACATGAATAAAACAATTTACTAACTACCAGGCAGAAGGAAATAAGCAGAAAATATTGCGTTAAATTTCCATAATGCCTCCAAGATGGAAGCTTATTATTATGTAATAAAATGATACAACAATCTGATTCTGTACAGCTGAATTATTTCTTAACTACGTACATAAATTATCTACATATCTAGGCTCAAATCAAGTACATGAAATATTAAATAATCCTAGCAATGAATGATTACTCATCCAAAAAAAAAAAAATATATAAACCAATTTATAAAATTGGCATAAAAAGTTGACCAACTAAATTGGTATCTTTTGAAGAAAATAGGCCAAGAGTTGGCACATAAAAATTGACCAAATAAATTGGTATCTTTTCATCATATAACTCAATTCTATAATTCTCACTTCAATAAACAAACAAGTCTTTTCTAGGCACTCCTGAAATTATCTAGTTCACTCTGTTCTAACTGCCTGCAGTATTCAATATACCTAGCCCCAGCTCCGTCAACAGACACCGTCAGCAACTGGCCTTGTTGCTCTTTCTCCAAAAATACAGTTAAATACTGTCAAGAACAAGTTACACCCCACAGGGAATTTCACTCTCTACCTTTCCTAAGTCTCGTAGAAGTCACTCACTTTGTCGGTGCAAATCTAGAACTTTTAACATTTCTTCTTTATGGCAACTCAGCCGCAAGGCTATACAGCCTCCTGAATGCCACTGTCAAAGAGATAAACTTATAAAAACCACCACCTATGAATGAGAGCAGTCGACTTTACTCCATTCCTATCTCACAATACAACAAGTTCAACATAAAGACAAGACAAGGACTATTCCTAAAGACGAAGACTAGTCCTATTCAAGCAAAAATGATATATCCTGTTTCCATGTACTTAATTATTCTCTTCTAAATTTGAGCCTGTATAATCCTTAATCTAACTGAATACAAAAAAAAACTATATAAATTAACTCAAAAAAAATGTATCAAAAAGAAATAAAACTAAAAACTAACACTAATAAAAGAATGGTGACATTTTAAATAAAATCGAACTTAGGTTACAAAAGCCCTCAACCTTCGCCTCCACACGTTCATGGTGCTTTTCTGTTTAAACGAAACAAATCAATCGATTAATGATAACATTTCTCGCAAATACTCTCTCTCGTTTTTAAAGTCCAAAATAATCATTAAAATCATTAAATGTCTCTGCAAAATTTGTCAATTGATAGGAATATGTCATAAAAGAGAGAATTAATATTCACCTGATTCTTTCTCTTAAACCAACAATGCTCAGTCTCAAATAACGGGAGATCTGTCTGAGATGAATGTCAGCCGACCTTTCCTTCTCATGTAAAATTCAAAAGTGATCAAATATGCGCATTTCAGTAACAAAAATAATGTTTTGGTAATAAATAGCGTAAGTAAATAAAGCATAACAATTTCGCGCACTTATAATGAATGTCAATGACAAATCATACTGCGCGTAGGGTGTTTCCTTAGATGACGCATCTTATGAAAAATTACACGTACGTAATAAGCGTCATAATACGTCACAAAAGAGTGAAAAGACAGTCAATGGAATTACTGAATTCTTCACACAACCCCCAACTTAATTATTCGCTGTCCCAGCGAACGAGTAAAAAAAAGATGAACATGAAGAATTCGAAAGGAAAAAAAAATCAGCACATAATATCAATTAAAAAAAAAAAAAAAAATATATATATATGTAAAGCACATATGGGGTCTCTGTCTCACTACCCCCAACTTAAACATTTGCTGTCCCAGCAAATTTGAATAAATAATATTCAAAATTATTAACACTTCATAAGTGTGTGTATGAAATAATAAAGTTCAGGATAAGAACAGTCTTCCATAATTGAATGGTATATCTTCAACCTGACTTGTAATGTCTTTCTTTATAGATAAGTCTCTCTCTGTTCACAGGTGACTTCTAGTCTGTAGCTGTCATCACGGTTTCGAAAAGAAATTGGACATCTACCAGTCTATAAACTCATCTGTAGTTCAGTCCAATCTTGTTCCAGACATCATGAAGTATAACCTGTAAACTGCAAAGTTAATTGCTTGTATGAAATGAATTGTCAAAGCGTTGAATAGCACCCGAGAAAATGTACCTATACTGAAAGTTTTCAGCTGCTATACTAGTACACCATCCATCTCTGGGTTTGTCAAGTCAGATAAGTAGTGGTTGACAGCTTGACCAGTTTATCAAGATGATTTGCAAAACTGTCGCCACATCGTTGTCGATTCGTAGAATTGTCGCCGGATGAGAATAACCTTCAGTCCATCTGAGTATCGGAGATAAAATTCTCGTCACCCCGGTCGTCACCTCACAACGAGAAATATTGCAGCCATGCACGTCTCGCAGGAAGATCGCCAGATGAGCTTCAGATCCCATCTGATCCAAAGTTGAATTCCAAACCTCGTCATCTCAACGAGAACAGTCCATAGACACTCGCGTCGATTCGTAGAAATAACGCCCAAATTCTTCAGATCACATCTGAACGTTGAATATAATTCTCGTCATCACTTCATCGAGAATTATTGTCCACAGCCAGTAACGTTGATCAGGATTTACCACTTCAGTGTCACTGCTTTCGGCAATTCACAACAGAAAATCGTGTGTCGTCTCTCCAAGGAGATCTCCTTGGTCTCTCCAGGCTGGATCCAATTAGCTTTCTGCCAATCTTCGTTTAGCATCTGTATGCCGTGCACTTAGCATACAGCAAAATGTTGCCATCGATCCGCCTTGGAGTAAACCCCAGCCTCATCAGTTGGAGAGTGAAGTCTTCTGTTCAACCAGAGCCTTGCCAGAGTTTCAGCCATCGGCAACCCTCAGTGGTCCTGTCGTCATCATCGTATAGAAACGTCACCATCGTGACCAGAATGTCGTCATAATCGTATAGAAACGTCACCATCGTCCCAAGAATGTCGTCATCAGAGCCAGTACCAGAGTTGCGCAGTCTCCAGATATTCAGCATCGACGAACATTCCTTCAGGGCTCCAGACACCAGTAGTGAGATTGTATAAAACATCTCTTCCCCAGGGCCTATAATTTTCTTTTAGGATCCAAGTTTTCTTTGGAACCAAATTTTGCATGACTTTAAATGTCATAAAATCATGTCACCATTTCCTTTCTACCTAATTATATTAAGTATCTAAACCGTAGTTCCTTTTTTTAAAGAAATGTCTATACTGTACTACTTCTTCAACTCAACTCAAACTATGTGGTAACCACATGTAATAATGTAACACCTATTACTGTAATGTAATCCTAGTGAAATACTACAATGCCACTAAAAAAATGCTATAAGAGCTTGTCACCAGCAAATTGAAACTTCTACCACACCTGCAACCTCCACTGTTGCCTTAACAAAGTATCCAACACGCAGCATCTCACTGTTTTCTTTGTCAAATGACAAAATCCAATGCACAGCATCCTGCTGGTGCTACAAAAATGTCTCCTACGCATTCATTCAACTTATAAGATGAACGTAGCATTCCAAATACTCTTGCATCTGAACTACTATAACGTAATTGTATCTCAAAATACTTTTGAAAATAAAACGACTTCTCGTTTTTTTTTTTTTTTTTTTTTTTTTTTTTTACTCAGAATCCCTCACAACTACTCTGAGAATATTGACCATACAACTATCTTTTCACTCGCGGCATCCAACCTGCAAGTGCAAACACCAACAAAAATGTAACTTAACAACTACATGAAAGCACATCTCAACTATATACAACACTCAACGTCGCGGTAATCTTTCGACCGCTCGATACAGCAATCCAACTACACCAGAAAAATGTATTTTTTTAATGCAAGAAATACAGACAATCCCACCTGTAAATGCAAACACCATAGAATATATGTCACAAGTGTAACAACGCTGCTACACCAGACAAAATGTATTTTTATACAGAAAATGCAGACAATCCCACCGCTGCCACCAGAAAAATGTAACGTGAAACCCCCCCCAAAACTCCTGGTAAATGCTGCCACCATGCGGGAGATTATACTGAGACCGCAACTCAGAATAATTTGGAATAAATTCCAGTAAATAAAGATATCCACAACAAAACTACTCATATTCAAACCTCTCTATCAATTAATGGGGTTCACGGGTAGTCTATCCGAGTTCAATGGCGGGTAAGTTGTCTCCAATATAGAGACGTGCTGCAATCAATCAAATAGATAAACATCAATCAATCAATCAATCATCGTCAACTAACGATCATAAATCACCATAAACCACATGAATAAAACAATTTACTAACTACCAGGCAGAAGGAAATAAGCAGAAAATATTGCGTTAAATTTCCATAATGCCTCCAAGATGGAAGCTTATTATTATGTAATAAAATGATACAACAATCTGATTCTGTACAGCTGAATTATTTCTTAACTACGTACATAAATTATCTACATATCTAGGCTCAAATCAAGTACATGAAATATTAAATAATCCTAGCAATGAATGATTACTCATCCAAAAAAAAAATATATAAACCAATTTATAAAATTGGCATAAAAAGTTGACCAACTAAATTGGTATCTTTTGAAGAAAATAGGCCAAGAGTTGGCACATAAAAATTGACCAAATAAATTGGTATCTTTTCATCATATAACTCAATTCTATAATTCTCACTTCAATAAACAAACAAGTCTTTTCTAGGCACTCCTGAAATTATCTAGTTCACTCTGTTCTAACTGCCTGCAGTATTCAATATACCTAGCCCCAGCTCCGTCAACAGACACCGTCAGCAACTGGCCTTGTTGCTCTTTCTCCAAAAATACAGTTAAATACTGTCAAGAACAAGTTACACCCCACAGGGAATTTCACTCTCTACCTTTCCTAAGTCTCGTAGAAGTCACTCACTTTGTCGGTGCAAATCTAGAACTTTTAACATTTCTTCTTTATGGCAACTCAGCCGCAAGGCTATACAGCCTCCTGAATGCCACTGTCAAAGAGATAAACTTATAAAAACCACCACCTATGAATGAGAGCAGTCGACTTTACTCCATTCCTATCTCACAATACAACAAGTTCAACATAAAGACAAGACAAGGACTATTCCTAAAGACGAAGACTAGTCCTATTCAAGCAAAAATGATATATCCTGTTTCCATGTACTTAATTATTCTCTTCTAAATTTGAGCCTGTATAATCCTTAATCTAACTGAATACAAAAAAAAAACTATATAAATTAACTCAAAAAAAATGTATCAAAAAGAAATAAAACTAAAAACTAACACTAATAAAAGAATGGTGACATTTTAAATAAAATCGAACTTAGGTTACAAAAGCCCTCAACCTTCGCTTCCACACGTTCATGGTGCTTTTCTGTTTAAACGAAACAAATTAATCGATTAATGATAACATTTCTCGCAAATACTCTCTCTCGTTTTTAAAGTCCAAAATAATCATTAAAATCATTAAATGTCTCTGCAAAATTTGTCAATTGATAGGAATATGTCATAAAAGAGAGAATTAATATTCACCTGATTCTTTCTCTTAAACCAACAATGCTCAGTCTCAAATAACGGGAGATCTGTCTGAGATGAATGTCAGCCGACCTTTCCTTCTCATGTAAAATTCAAAAGTGATCAAATATGCGCATTTCAGTAACAAAAATAATGTTTTGGTAATAAATAGCGTAGGTAAATAAAGCATAACAATTTCGCGCACTTATAATGAATGTCAATGACAAATCATACTGCGCGTAGGGTGTTTCCTTAGATGACGCATCTTATGAAAAATTACACGTACGTAATAAGCGTCATAATACGTCACAAAAGAGTGAAAAGACAGTCAATGGAATTACTGAATTCTTCACAATACTTCCTGGTATAGGGATGTTCTACAAAGTTATTTAACAGGTTGTGAGTAAAGGAAATATGACATGATAGGACATAAAGCAGTGGAGCACCATGGTGCATGGCAGAATAAACAGACATTTAACCAGTAGATGAATTGGATTTTTTTTTAAGTATAATGTTTAAATGAATTGATAAGCATTGAAATTACCATCAAAGAGATTTCAGATTACAATAGAATCTCACAACCAAATCCCTGCTTTTTAACAATTGTTTAACTCCTCCTTTTGTAGTCCTCAAATTCCAAAAAATATATATATTTTCATACATGTATCTGCTTCTTCCCCCATTACTGGAAATAGCAAAGTAAAGAAGTACAAAACTATTTTAGAAAGCTTCACATTGCAATTTTAGTTCACAGCTATATGAGTGTGTTTTCTACCCTCTGAACTTTATGTTGCAATATATGTTGTTGTTTTAAATTCTCTGTGCAACAGCAAGTTCATTAATTCTTCCTTTCTTGTTTTTGCTGAAGTATTAATTAGAAGAATGGTTCTTGTTGGCCATTTACAAAAGACATTTTGGAGGTAGTGGACAATGTATATCAGCATAGGAGTAGTATTTAAAGGGGCAAATGTCTACATCCTATGCAGTATGTAAACAAAGACTATAATGGCTGATTCAGTGTTCAACATGAAATGGCTATTGATACACCCACAGGAAATTCAGACAATAAGACAAGACAATTTTGAGGCAAGAAAATTGGGTTTTGTATTAATAGATCCTACCCAGGGCTGAGGACAAAGGGAAGGGAACAAAGAACTCCTCTAGGATTAGTGGGTGATTATATTAGTGGAGATCATGTGAAGTATTTGATGGTGCCTGCATAATATACAGTATATGCACATCATTGTGCTCTAACAGGGAGTTAAACAGTTGAGACAGTTAACAAACGGGTTATTCTGTTCAAAGGTGCGCAAACACTAGATTGGTACTGTATAATGTAACCTGATGAATATTTCCACATCTGTTCACAGCCCGTTTGCAAGGTCCTTCTAGTTCCTGTAGGCAAGTTGCCAATGTTTCCTGAAAGGAGTTGTTTTGGGTTTCTAGTACAAAGTGATACAAGCCAGCACAATACAAACCAATTTGCATTTAGATGATAGTGTACATGTACTTGCCATATGTTGTGCAATCATTGTGTAGGATGATGTAACATGCAAAGATACTGAACAATATTCACAGTTCCTTGTTGTGGTTAACAGTACACTACACACATATGAGTTCATGTTTTACCTATTTGTTCTGTTGTTCAAACTGGATCTACAAAGACATGTTGCTTTCTCAGAAAAATCTTACATTCCACAAGGGCACAGACTTCTGAATCTAGTCCTTTATTTAATTGCAATTGCATTATTTTGAATGACTGTTGTGAAAAGCAATGACTCACCAGTCACCACACATTTGTCCTTCAATTATACAAAATATCTAGATCAATTACAAAAATTGAGGGGTGTATGTGTCACCACAAAAAAAGTTTAGCAAGTAAATTATTTAAAAAGATATTTGTGAAGGTTTGAGGAAAATCTTTCTAAGATTTAAAAGTTATAAGAATTTTTTTTTTTTGGGGGGGTCTGATGTTATATGCCAGCTGCTTCCCCATCTATCACGTAGTAAACGTTTTTTGAAGAAGAAAATGTGAGAAAGGTTTTTTATTGTACCATCAGTATAGCAATGAAACAAACCATTCCACATCCACTCTTGAAGTAAAACAATTTCTAGTCATCGTGAAAAATCAAAAATAAAAAAGATAATATTTACACAATTTCTGAATATCATATGTTTTGAGCTGAGTGTTAGTTGTATTTGCCCTAGTCTTGTGTCAAGACACACTTGTTGATCAGAGTGTAAGGCAGAGTCTTTGGCTGCAGACTACTTGGTATGTGGTAGAGACTCCTGATTGGTACACTGTATGTGGTAGAGACTCCTGAATTGGTATATGGAGAAATAAATGTACCAAACTGAAAGGAATACTAAAATTCAGAGGGTCACTGTTACATCACATGATGTTTTTATGTTATCTATTCTACCAGTATTTTGTTTGAAGTAAACAAGATTGACCTCTGACCTTGAGGGTGCCCAGGACCAAAATCCAGTTAAAACCAATTAGAGCAAAACCAATTGAAACCAGTTGGCCAACTGGTTTCAATAGGGAAATTGGAACAACTGGTTCCAATTGAAAACCAGTTGCCAATTGGTTCCAGTTAAAACCAATTGGGCAACTGGAACCAGTTGGCAATTGGTTTCAATTGGTTTCCAATTGGTTCCAGTTGTTCCAATTTCCCTATTAAAACCAGTTGAATCCAATTGGAGGTAACTGGTTTCAATTGGTTCCAGTTGAAACCAATTGGAGGCAACTGGTTTCAACTGGAACCAGTTGAAACCAATTGATTTCCAACTGGATCCAATTGGAACTTCCAGTTGGAATGAACTTAATTAGTTACAAATTAATTAACACTTGCACTAACTATTGCTCATGTCAACACAGAAGCAGTGTTATGCCTATATATACCAATGTAAAGGGCATTGATAAAATACAGACTTTCATATGTACATATTTATATGGAAGATCTTCAAATATATGTATTTTTTTATGCAATTTGGTAACAGTTAGTGGTGTACTAATTATCTTTTAATCTATTCTAATTATAATCTATAACATTTATGAACATGGTTTTCACTGCTAAGTATTCCAAACACTTATCTTAAAAAAGTGTGGTACTTCAAATTGAACAAAAATCAATAGATATATTGTAAATTATGATGAATCTCATAAAAACATTAATCTGTGCACACTGGCAGAAAATATGCAAATTAACTGGTTTCAATTGGATCCAGTTGGGTAACTGGAAAATTTCCAATTGGAAACCAATTGGAAATCATTTCCAGTTACCCAACTGGATCCAGTTAGGATTTCCAGTTACCAAACTGGTTCCAGTTTTATTTCCAGTTACCCAACTGGTTCCAATTAGAATTCATTTCCAGTTACCCATCTTTCCAGTTAGAAGTCATCTCCAGTTACCCAATTGGTTCCATTTAGGATTTCCAGTTACCCAACTGGTTCCAGTTAGAAATCATTTCCAGTTGGAAGTCATTTCCAGTTACCCAACTGGTTCCAGTTAGGAGAAGTTCCAGTTGCCCAACTGGTTCCAGTTAGGATTTCCAGTTACCCAACTGGTTCCAGTTAGAAATTCCAGTTGCCCAACTGGTTCCAGTTAGGATTTCCAGTTGCCCAACTGGTTCCAGTTAGGATTTCCAGTTACCCAACTGGTTCCAGTTAGGATTTCCAGTTGCCCAACTGGTTCCAGTTAGGATTTCCAGTTGCCCAACTGGTTCCAGTTAGGATTTCCAGTTACCCAACTGGTTCCAGTAAGGATTTCCAGTTGCCCAACTGGTTTCAACTGGAAATTGTTAAATTCCAGTTAAAACCAATTGAAACCAGTTGGAAATCCAACTGGTTTCAATTGGATTTTGGTCCTGGGTGGATCTGTTTTGTTGACTGGACTGTGTAAACATATCAGCTACCTGACAAAATAGATCATGGATGGTCTGATCTCTTATCAAACTGTTAATCTCTGTCAATAGCTATGTTTTTAAGACCCAAGGCTAGTGAATCAGTTGAATGCCCTGATTTATGTTGATCTAGATGTGTTATTTTGGCATCAGAATAAATGTTGTGCATATGTTTTTATCATCATCATCATCTTTGTAAATTTCCAATGGTTGATTGATTTTTACCACCTGCTCCCTCCCCCTTTAAAACGTGAAAAAACAAATATGAAGAATCAAATCATATAAAAGTCATTATCTTAAATCAAGGACCCTACATGTTTAAAAATAGCTATGATTACCCACAAGCACTGCAAGTTGCCATGAGTAGGGGAGGCACACCAGTTGCCTGAATAATGTCTTCTTCAGAATACTAGCAGTTTATGCTTAAATTGTATTTATTTGATAATTTCATATTTTTATTTCGGGTACCTAATTCTTTTCTATACATATTTCATCTTCTCTCTATATTCTTTATACCCTATCACTTGCTTTCTTTATGAAATGATGGTTTTGCCATGACTCAAGCTTCAAGCATATGTATGTTGCAAGATCTTTGTATGTTCTTATATTTTCTGTTTGTACATGTAATTCTTGTTTATTTCTGTATTCTCATTTGTGTGAATATGAATGGTGTGAACACACATGATGGATTGATGTATGTATGTATGGATGGATGGATGGATGGATGGAAGGAAGGAAGGAAGATAGAAAATGGAAGGTCCACATTCTTATTAGACATGACCTTTACAATTTCTAAATGTATACTCTATTAAAACTACATACATTTATTCTGTGTTTAACTGCAATAGAATTTCTAAACCCGGACTATAATTGCTTCAGAAGCAAAAAAGGCAGGAAGCTCAAATAGCCACAATATCCTGTTTCCACAGTTTTGACATGCTTAAATACAGTAACAAAGAGCAATCTGGAATTACTGTATGGAATAATATCCAGATGTTTCATAGTATTCAGATGATGTTTATTCTTTTTTTTTTCATCATCATTCCCTTTCATTCATTATCTTGCAGAGAAAAAAAAACTTGACCAACATCTTTTTTTTTTCGTTTTACTCTAACAGAGCATGTGTGACAGATCGAGATTCTGTCCAACCTTGCTACCATTGCAACAGGAACCCCAGGCAGCGCAGAAGTGCCACAGAGACCAAAGACACTGACTCAGCAACGATCATATCCAACAACACTGCCCTTCTTTACCACGTCCCGCTTTCACAAGCCATTCCCAAACATCAAATTGCCAAATTCAAGACTGGGTACACCAGGCAGGTTGCTCGTTATGAGTATGTAATCTTGAAGGGCAACGAAGACAACATCTTCATGATGAAGAGGAAAGCAGAGGGCATGTCCCTGCTACGATTCAGCAAAAACGTGATGACCACAGGTCTCTACGAACTCGAGATTGAAGGTGTGCTGAAGAGGAAAAATGATACAATATTAGCGGAAGTTCAAACTCTAGTGGAAGAGCCCGTAGCCATGCAGATTCAAATTCAAATAGTTGCTGATGAAGAAGGATAGACTCTCTTCTTGTAGTTAACATGTTTTTTTTTTCACTTCCTGGCTTAATTAATGATTGACAACAGTGATATCCTCTAAGGA
This sequence comes from Lytechinus variegatus, assembly GCF_018143015.1. Taxonomy (NCBI): domain Eukaryota; kingdom Metazoa; phylum Echinodermata; class Echinoidea; order Temnopleuroida; family Toxopneustidae; genus Lytechinus; species Lytechinus variegatus. The sequence goes on along the minus strand of NC_054744.1, from coordinate 24,354,554 downwards.
TACAACATTGCAAGCCTATCATCATTGATTAATGGGTGCAGTATAGCACATCACACAGTGCTTCAAGAACTTCCACCAAAGACGGAATGGAGTAATGGTGGATTCAAAAAGACATAGAAACCAGGTTGATGTTTCATCAAGCTTCGTAATTTACAAGCGACTTTACAAATAAATGGTGACCCTTTCTGTGGTAAATGATACAGCGCGTCCCAAAAAAAATGTCCCTCTGATATGCGGCTTAATAATTTCCAAAAATTAAAATTATTCTCAATGAAATGTATGGATATAGGAAGCCCATCTCATGTTCTAACTTCTATAAAAATTTCATTGGTCTCGCTTCAGTAATTTTGAATACACAGCCTACTATGTATTAGTGGTGCTTTTCAGCCCATTCCAAGTTTGTATGCATGCAACACTGCTTTGTGTTCTGCACTTTCTTGCATATCAACCCCCTTTGACCATTCTGACCAAGGAGATATCACCTCTATCTCCTTGTTCTGACCAAGGAATTCCCTGATCTGACCAGGGAAATCTCCATGATCTAACCAGGCTCATCAAATCACAACCTTGAGCATGTTCAGAAGGGCAAAAACAGTATTTGACAGTTCATTTCATGTTTGATGAACGGGAGATGCACAATGATTGAGACAACGGGTCATGCATGTCTGTTTCATGCATAATTCCAAAATACTGCATTTTTGTTTTCATTACATTTTTTTAGTTAATTAACAACTGAGGTCAAGTTCAATAATTCAGTGTAACTTTTTAAAAGAAAAAAGTCAAAATTTTCTTTGGTATAGTTTCTTTTCGCAAAGGGTGATTAACTTGTGGATTCCCCTTTTTCAGCTTATTTTACTCATCCATCATTCACATTTTCTTTCAAGTTGGTGCACTGATTCCCTTTATCAATCATCAAACTTTATTTTTTTATGTTTCTTGTCCTTCTGAACATGCTCAGGTTTATGATTTGATGAGCCTAGATATGATTAGGGAATTATCCCTGCCTAGATCCTGGATGTAAGAATCGGGGTTAACATGCCATAGACAATGAAGAAATGCATCAATACTGCAAACTTGGAATGGGCTAAAATGCACCACTGTTACATAACAGAGTGTGTATTCAAAACCGCTGAAGCGTGACCAATGACATTTTCATAGAAGTTAGAACATGAAATGAGCTTTCTACTCATGAACATTTATTTGAGAATCCTACCACATTTTAAAATTAATTCAGTCCTATGTCAGAGGGACATTTTTTTTGGGACGCGCTGTATACTCCAAATTTTCATTGATGTTGATTTGGCCCAAAGGGTCATACTATTCATTCGTAAGGTCGCTCGCAACTTCCAACAGCTTTATGGAACACCCACCTCTCCATATACTCAAACTGGACTGTTTTAGGGTTCTTTGATTTAGAGTGGCCAGTAAAATATGCAATTTCAGTTAATGACTTTTCAATCTTGAAGAGAAACTTTCAAGACTACAGTATAAAGCTCAGGTGAAGTTCAAAACACTTATTAGACAATCAAAGGCTGAGGGCGATTATTACTCTACTAACAAAAGGCTATTATAACAGAAGTTTTATCAGCCTCTAAGAATTCCTCTTTATATTATTATTTATGTGTAGAATGTTGAAGTCTAGTATACAGTTTCTCTTATGCTTAGGCATAGAAATATCAATTCAAAAAGATTTTTTTTATCAATCATGGTGCATAAATCTGGTACACCTATGTAATACCAATGATTCTAGTTTTAATTATTCAGTATGGATACTTGAAATTAAGTATTTGGAGAGTAAAACCAGGGTTGAAAAATTAAAGGACAAATATTTGTAACAAAAACACTACCCAAGCATATAGAATTCAAGTTTAATTTGTCCATATGGGTAAATGTATCTTCGCACCTTGGTTGATTTGCCTGGTAGAATATTATTAACATCCATTTTCTCAAAGTAATGGTTTCAAGTTGAGTCCTTCTATTTTTCAACCCTCATAATGCAGTATTATTCTTACCCATAGATCAGGCTGACACAGTAAAGTAGCAAAATACACTTGACATGCTCAGATGCTGCCTAATCTTCATATGTGTGCTATTTCTTTCATTCATCTCTTGTATTATATGTACTGTAGGTAGGACTTTATATATATGGGTTATGGGCAGGGAGCGTTATGACTAAAAACATTTGTATCATTCTAAGTGTTTGTCTTTTATGTAGTAGAGTTTTAGATACATAAATATTCAATCTTGAGAAGAAAAAAAAAGGTGTATCACCACGAATGATGATTAATCTTGTGTAAAGAGTGAATGTATTTTTAAAACTAATGTGCATGTACAGGTATTATTAATATGTGTTTTGTTTTCATTTATCTAACTTATCAGCAGAGAAGATTTATCAGGCATTGTTTCCACTGGATGTTTCCGTCTGTACTTTCTGTATTCCAAATGTGCCTTCAATGTACAATAATGTTTTATTGGAATACGACGATCAAGCAATAAACTTAACAACAGTTTTGTGATAAACCGTCTCATATGGTTTTCCAGCAAAATAAATTTCAAATTTTCAAATGATGAATGCTAAGTATTAAAAGCAGGCAATACAAGCTGAATTTTCAAACATGTAAATGTTTTTGTAGGTTCTAGTTGAATCCAAGTCCATTCCATCGACTTGCCCAAACATTCCACATTTTATTACATGAAATTCAAGAGTGAGGTATCGAAACATTCATCAACTATGCAAAACATTCTATACTTTTATAATGATATGGATATTATGTACTTGATTTTATATCTATATTGGTGTGGGTTTAATATACATACGTAAAGATACATTTATTTGAATACTGAACTGTAAGTCTACAATGGATGTTACCAAGGGGGTCTAGTAGTAGGGAATAATGTAAATCAAAATTATTTTTAAAAGATGTCTCTGTACTTTGTACAACTGCAAAAAGGTTTTAAAGATGTATTCTCGTACATGGAATAGCAGATCAATTATGTATGACAATCTAAGTACATAAATGCTAGAAGGCAAAGTGTATTTTTATCACTGTACATTTTTAAAAGGTGCTAGCTAGTTTGTGAATTATCCAAGAATGGAATTACATGTAGTTTTCTATTCTTGATTCATATAGTTACACACAGATTCAGATTTATCTAGTTCTATTGATAAAGAAGAATGGAAATTGTGAATTTATGGTTTACAATCGTTGAGATTTAGCTCTGATAAGCAGATGACCTTTATCAATATTATGAAAGATTGTTGACTGTTGTACTTTAGACTCGCAAATTGATTATATTCGTTTTAACAGGCTCACATACAAAGGTGTACATGTAAATTGCGTGGATGAATAATAAATGAAACCATTTTATGACTTAAAGATTTATTGTTTTGTATTGTATTTGCTGTTGTTAATGAATTCACCTTGAAATTATCCACCATGACCCCCGCCCCAGGCAGAAGGTAATAAAAGGTTGGAATTACAGCCCTCTCCAACCCCCCCCCCCCCCGCGATAATTTTTCAAGCATTTGATAGTGAAATCATTGAGGAGAAATCACTTTTAAGTAGCATATTCATCAACAACATCACTATGCTAATTACATTTTTGATGTGAAATATACTAGACTTCCAAATTGACCTGACATTGACAGATCGATATTCAAATTTATCTCAGAAGGAAAAACCAGTTCCACTAGACCAGTAGAATTTTCACTGGGGGGCCTCGGAGGCCCCCCCCCTCAACGAATCGCGCGATATTTTCACCGCGCAAATTTTTTTGACTGCGCCGCTCGCTGACTTTTTTACTTTCAAGTCTTGCGCAACTTTTGAGACCAATTTTGCGTCACCCAGGTACGTGGTTCCACTATTACGCAACATTATGTAAGTGCATGTCACACCAAAAATTGCTCAAAAACTTGGTTTGTGTACAAAGTCAATGCAAATTGTGTTTTCAACCAAAATTCATAAATGTATGATCATTTTAGTTTTGCTGGTCTAAATGTATTTATTTTATGCTTTTTATGATCTCAGAAGAGTCCCCAACAAATTTCATTGAAAAAACAATGAAAAACAAAAGGTCAAAAAACAAAGAAATTATATAAGAAATTGCAAAAAACAATATAATACATAAGAAAATGATTTGATATCACAATTTTTCATGTACACTTGCTAAGAACACCACAAAGAGTTTCTATACCAAAATTAGTACATTTGGAGCTTTATTTAGGGATTTAGAGGAAAAAGTATGATTTCGCATACTAATTACGCATATTAGCATAATCATTTAGCGATTCGCATGAAATAAATTACTATAGAATTTTGTAGATTATGTCCCAGGCAACACGCGTGCCAATTTTCGGCGAGATCGCGCGGTCGACTGCCGAGATCTCAGGGGGGAGCCCCCCGCCCCCGGCCATATGAACTCTCAAAATACCCCGGCCTAGATAGGGTTAATCTTTCTGCTGTTATTTTAAATGTGATATATGAAATTACACATTTTCATTGTGAATTAGTTCACACACTTATTTAGAAAGTTTTTAAACAACAATGAGTGCCATTGCAATGATATTCCATTCTAAATCCTGATTTTTCTTTTAAAAAGAGGAAATATGCAAATGAGTTAACCACATGATCAGCATCATCAGAATTACTGGTATTACTGGTCTTGACCAGTTCAATTTCAAACAGTGAATTGCTTTTGACCAGTTGACTATATGAGAGGAATATATCTTGTTTTGATCTTAATCATAATTAAAGGAGACAATTATTTTAATTATAATGTTAATACTTGATAATTATGATAATATCAATAATAATAATTATAAATAACAATGATAACAGTAATAAGAATGATAACAACATGAATGACCATAACAATCATAATAATAATGATTATGATAATCATAAGAAGAATGATGATAACAGTGATAAATGATGATAACGATAATAACTTTCTCTGAATATTGCAAGATTCATTTTCCATAATTCGTCAAATGATCTTACTTGAAATAAAGTCATTATTTATTGGACCAGTAATACCAGTTTGATGAAAAACAATTTAACTGAAATTACTTTTTTGCTTCAACAGGAATGCAATTGTTTGAACTGGTCTCCAGTTGATTTTTACTGGTTCAGTTAAAAATCAATTGGTCCAGTAAACATTTACTGGAAACCATTTATTGGACCAGTACACCAGTTTAACGAAAAACAGTTTAACTGGTATTACTAATTGCTTCAACTAGCTGGAATGCAGTTGTTAGAACTGGTCTCCAAGTCGATCACTGGTCCAGTTAAAATTCAACTGGCCCTGTAAAATTCTACTGCAAACCAGTAAAAAAAATACTGGTCTTACTGGTTTTTCCTTCTTGGATGGATTAATCTTCTTTGAAACAGAAAAGAAGTAGGCCTATCCCATCGAATTCCGATTTGAATACATTTATTGTTTCTTTGTTGTTGTTTTTTTAAACAAGTGCACACCTAGTTACCAATACTGCATATAGCATTTCCATTCATTTGAAAGCAAGATAAAGGAGCTTTTGTAGATGAAATGCGACGGGCATAGGTGCCGCGGATCCGGAACCCCGGACTTTTCATTATAGCCAGGTGCCTTAGACCACTCGGCCACGGCCCCTCTATACATTGTTATGTCTTGAAATTGATCGTCTTAAAATTTTGTGGTGTCAAAAAATGAAAATACTAAAACGTGTTGTGGAGAAAGCTATCTTCCTTTAATGCTTTTGAGAATATTTTATTCTTGTATTCAAATTGTTGATTCATAATGAAATTATACCTCTGATTAAATTTCTTTGATGAAGATCCTTGAATTTTCTGTTGGTCAAGGGGTTACATCATTCTTTGCTCCTCACAACATTTCTTCCCTTTTTTGCGGGAGTTGGGGCAAATAATCCTGACAATGTCCAATGATTATTTAAAAAGGTGAAATGTACAATCGCTTTGTATTTTTGTCTGTATAATTGTTATAAAAATGTACTGTATGTATTTATATATACATACATAATTATTATACAAAGTGTATTGTACAATCACTTTATATCAACTTATGCATCGTGTTATTAGTGTCAAATCTGACTGCGTGCATACTGATTCGATGCCAAAAGTGGATTAATGCCTCCTTGTGCCCCGCGTGTCTGTTGGCAACTAGAGCATTATTGTAGAATTGGGGCACCTAAAATACACTAACAAGCAATCATCCAAAAATATATAACAAAATACTAAACAATAACAGGACGGTCATTTTCCTGACATCAAAAACAAGTTTTTGTTGAAGGGACATTGTGCATGCAAGACTTTCAAAAACTTATTAAGAATGTTGAATCGTTTACTTTTTTTAATTTAACATGTGATACTACATAACGATTGGGCGAATACCGTGACAGTCAATCAAACGATCTAAATTCCCACTTTGCAGAATCACTTTTGTGATTCCCTTGTATCTTCAACAAGATATAGATAGATGGATAGCATGCATGTTTATGTTTTTTACTTAGAAATCTTATGGTAATACGATGTTTTTCCCCGGGGTTTTTTCCTTTATGTAAATTATGTTTCATTCTTTCAATAAAAAAATACAAAAAAAAACACAAACTGAAAAAAAAACTTAAAAGCAAAAAAGGCGTAAATATCTTTTTATGAACGGAAACAACAACAACACAATCGCCAATATACCTCCCACGACCAGTGATAATTCCAGAAAATGTTTTGGGCCGAAATTGCATAATTCCGAAATTGCGAGTCATCGATCGTCTGCAATATCTGGCGCGGGTTAATATGACGTCATGTGCCATAGATACACAATCTATCTTTATTACCCAATAGAAAAGGATGTAATAGTCCATGTGACACAGACTGACCAATCGCAAGTCAACACAAAGCACCATATAAAACACACGCAAGCGTCGCAGCGTCAATACATTATATTAGACTTCCGCAGAGGTTGAACTCGAGAAGAACTCGTTCATTTTTTTCCAGAAAAACTCTAATTTCAAAGTAAGTAGACGAGGTTTTCACATTATTTTAAGGCAGTTATTTCAATGAAGGTGCAGTTTGTAAATGTTTAATTAAAAAACAGCATTTTTGAAGAAGAATGGTGATGAAGAACATAAATTGTCAACGTCGACAACGACCACATCATCGTTATTAGATATTATTCGTGTCCTTTTTTTTTTAATTTAATATCTGTTTGGCTTTCCAAATGAAGGCAATATAGGAACATTAACAGCATGAACAAAGTCACATATTTATTTTGATTGAAAGTTCCAAATTATAGGGCCTAGAAATCATTGAAATTGTAGGGTGGATATTTATTATTATTGCGTCATGTGATTGTGTGTGTGCATGATTGATAAGATCGTATGGATGATGATCAATTGCAATTGTGATGTTTGGTGGGGATTTTCATGAACGCTGAATTAAAAGACAATGAGTGGAAATGGCCATGCCAATTTCTGGTCCATGGATTGTGTGAATGCAATGACAATTTCATTCAATTTTTATCTGGGCTGCCATGATGAACATGATGAAGTCAGTTGTTGCGATTGAAATGACAAAGAATTTTTGTCGTGAGGAAGAATGAGGCATGTATAGTGAGTGATTGTATTACCGACCGGCCTTGTATTACCGAACGCGCGCATCATATGCGTCAGAAAATAATCAAATACGCTCAAACCTTTGCAACTTCCTTCCAAAGGGAACTTAAATAGAAAAATTATCAAAAATTATCAAAAACACAATTTCGAAGTCTTTATATCCTCAAAACAATAAAATATGGTCAAAATAGCTCATCAGTGACTTTGTTGTTTTCCCAACTTTTCCCATAGAAAACACACGTTCGGTAATACGATACCTTTTCAAGTGACCAAAATATTTCACTTGCGAAGAGGGGTCCGATTGGAAGCTGATGTTGTAAAAATGAAAAACAATTTCGGCAAAATTTCTGCATGTTTATATTTTGTAGGTATTTATGGTGAAAGTTTGGTGAATTTTATTGGAATAATGTGTTTGATATGATCAAATTCATGAAAAGTGTTCGGTAATACGATCCACTACCATACATGTACGGTACGGTAACTTAAAACGTTGATAGCTAGGTGTAGATTTTCTAGATGCGTAAGGTTTGGCAGTAGGCCTAGAGGGAGCCCTCTGGGTTAGGCCTAGACATGCTAGATGCACTTGGCCAATAATATCATGAATAGTCTATGGGAGTCATTTTCCCATATTTATGATATTGAAGACTTGCTTTGCAAAAGAAACAACACCAACAAAGCATAATTTTTTCCACCCCAAATTTTTTCTTGCGAAGATCAGAACAGAAGCCCATAGGCCTAGGCCTATGTTTTGTATGTGCATGGCCATGGATCATGGATGACAAAAATATAAAAACAAAAGTTGGTGAATTTTTAAAGTGAAAAGTGTAATTTTTCATGAGGTATCTGCTCATCATATTTTTATTTGCTGCCAAGGTAATTCTTTTGCTGCATGTGTAAAAGGAAATTGGTCTCCCAAACTGGAGAGTGGAGACTCTGAAATTGGATACCCAAGTTCTTTACAAAATTCTGATATTGAAAATAATCTCTCTCATGGGAGATGGTCTCCCATATTGGCTGTCCACCTAGTTGGTCAGTGTGCAAAGTCTAGACAATACGTATCTAGGCACTATCGCCTATGAATAATGCAATAGCAGTGCAGTTTCACAACGGCCTATCTCCCGATCAGCGCAGATGTTGGGGAACTTATTTCACCTTTTGTCGTAATTTATGTCAACTGACAGGCGTAACTTTAGACCATAATCAGCTAATGTTAATCCTTGACCTGAATTGCAGGCATCTGAAACGGCTGTATTTCAGCTTAGATCTTAATGTCATAGTTCAAATTCTCAGTAGATTTATCTGAGCGTGGTGCGGGTTTGGCCATTGCCATAGTTTTTATATGGACTGAAGTCAACGACCAAAAGATCTGCTCAAGGCAGCCCAACTGCATTCGCAAGATTTTGATTGCTATTCAGTCAATATCAGAACTACAGCAATGGACAATTCAAACTATGACATTGAGAACAAAGCCAAAATACAGCCAATATTGATGTGGTTGAAACTTGGGTCAAGGATCAAATGGACAATATTTGGCAAAAAGATTCAGATAAATTTTGAGGTGGAATTGTTTCCTGACATTGCCGTGTTGGTTGGTGCGAAACTGCAGCGCAAGACAATGAAGGAAGAGACTTTATAGAGAAAGCTGCCCCGAATTTGACATGTTTTGAACCATATTTTGTTCCTAAGTCTTTTCACATAATGAAAAAAAATTGCATTAAAAAGATCAATGTTGGTTGAATATATTTAGAATTGCAATGTTCAATTTCTCCATTTTGAATATTTCATAAAAATCTGCAATGTACCACCATGTTTTGCTCCCGCCACAGATTTCTTAATTTTTAGAGCATTTTATGGCTACCTCATTTCTTAAATCTGAGCAAAGCTACCGCATGTTATTGAAATATGGCACAGATTCGCATTTTTAAGGGGAACATTTTTAAAGGGGATTTTGGTGTTCAAGTCGTGACTTGCATGTGGTGGGTGATAATGCCTGTGTATGTCAATGCATGTGGTTCGTGTTGTGTGGATTGACTGAGCTGACTTGTGGAATAAGTTTGCCATGTTGAATTCCAGGCATGTTACTCTGAATAAAGGTCTTTAGAAAAACAGATTCCAATAATGTTTTAATTTTTTTGTCAATTTTCTACAGGTCAGTATGCAGATCTTCGTCAAGACCCTCACAGGCAAGACCATCACTCTTGAGGTTGAGCCAAGTGACACCATCGAGAACGTAAAGGCAAAGATTCAGGACAAGGAAGGCATCCCCCCTGATCAGCAGCGTCTCATCTTCGCTGGCAAGCAACTCGAGGACGGCCGCACTCTATCAGACTACAACATCCAGAAGGAGTCAACTCTCCATCTTGTTCTCAGACTCCGTGGAGGTATGCAGATCTTCGTCAAGACCCTCACTGGCAAGACCATCACTCTTGAGGTTGAGCCAAGCGACACCATCGAGAATGTCAAAGCAAAGATTCAGGACAAAGAAGGCATTCCCCCTGATCAGCAGCGTCTCATCTTCGCTGGCAAGCAACTCGAGGATGGCCGTACTCTATCAGACTACAACATCCAGAAGGAGTCAACTCTCCATCTCGTTCTCAGGCTCCGTGGAGGTATGCAGATCTTCGTCAAGACCCTTACTGGCAAGACCATCACTCTTGAGGTTGAGCCAAGTGACACCATTGAGAATGTAAAGGCAAAGATTCAGGACAAGGAAGGCATTCCCCCCGATCAGCAGCGTCTCATCTTCGCTGGCAAGCAACTCGAGGACGGCCGCACTCTATCAGACTACAACATCCAGAAGGAATCTACTCTCCATCTTGTTCTCAGGCTTCGTGGAGGTATGCAGATCTTCGTCAAGACCCTCACAGGCAAGACCATTACTCTTGAGGTTGAACCAAGCGACACCATCGAGAATGTCAAAGCAAAGATTCAGGACAAAGAAGGCATTCCCCCTGATCAGCAGCGTCTCATCTTCGCTGGCAAGCAACTCGAGGACGGCCGCACTCTATCGGACTACAACATCCAGAAGGAGTCAACTCTCCATCTTGTTCTCAGGCTCCGTGGAGGTATGCAGATCTTCGTCAAGACCCTCACTGGCAAGACCATCACTCTTGAGGTTGAGCCAAGCGACACCATCGAGAATGTCAAAGCAAAGATTCAGGACAAAGAAGGCATTCCCCCTGATCAGCAGCGTCTCATCTTCGCTGGCAAGCAACTCGAGGATGGCCGCACTCTATCAGACTACAACATCCAGAAGGAGTCGACTCTCCATCTCGTTCTCAGGCTCCGTGGAGGTATGCAGATCTTCGTCAAGACCCTCACTGGCAAGACCATTACTCTTGAGGTTGAGCCAAGTGACACCATCGAGAATGTAAAGGCAAAGATTCAGGACAAGGAAGGCATTCCCCCCGATCAGCAGCGTCTCATCTTCGCTGGCAAGCAACTCGAGGACGGCCGCACTCTATCAGACTACAACATCCAGAAGGAGTCGACTCTCCATCTTGTTCTCAGGCTCCGTGGAGGTATGCAGATCTTCGTCAAGACCCTTACTGGCAAGACCATCACTCTCGAGGTTGAGCCAAGTGACACCATCGAGAATGTAAAGGCAAAGATTCAGGACAAAGAAGGCATTCCCCCTGATCAGCAGCGTCTCATCTTCGCTGGCAAGCAACTCGAGGACGGCCGCACTCTATCAGACTACAACATCCAGAAGGAGTCAACTCTCCATCTTGTTCTCAGGCTCCGTGGAGGTATGCAGATCTTCGTCAAGACCCTTACTGGCAAGACCATCACTCTTGAGGTTGAGCCAAGCGACACCATCGAGAATGTCAAAGCAAAGATTCAGGACAAAGAAGGCATTCCCCCTGATCAGCAGCGTCTCATCTTCGCTGGCAAGCAACTCGAGGACGGCCGCACCCTTTCAGACTACAACATTCAGAAGGAGTCGACTCTCCATCTTGTTCTCAGGCTCCGTGGTGGGCAATAAGATTTGAAACCTGTAAAAGTTATACTTCCCTGTAAGACATCCCTAGCCAAAAAATGATATGGAAACTTTCAAATGTAATGATACATGTATGACTTTGGTATCACATTTTATAATGGTAGATGAAGAAGGTTCATGTGCATCATCCAATTTCTTTCATTTATCTTCAATTAAAGAAAAGATGTTCAGGTATAGAACTTAATACGAGTTATTTCTCATTGAGTAAATTCTGACAAAAATATTAACTTGCCCCTCAACCTTTGCTATTTGACTTTTTAGGAAATTTACTAAAAGTCAAATAATACAGTAATGTTTGCAATCATGGTCCTCATTCTTTTTAGTTCCTGAAGTGTATCAAAACATTAATTTGTTGCCTTCTGGCACAAAGTGTGTATGATGCTATTTTCATTCTCTTTATTTCATTCCAGTGTATTACCAATGCTCCACACTAACTTTTTTACTTGATGGCCCAATCTGTCCACCAAAATCATAAATTTCATAACTTTGGTGGTTTCAAAACAATAGAAAACATTACAATTTATCCAGTGTGGGTTTTCAAAAAAATTTGGTTGCCCGACTCACAATTTAAGTTGCCCCAGGCCACTCCTGTCGAGCCCTGGCATTACTTAGAAACTGTATGTGACATTTAAAAATCCAGAAGAAAGCTGATAGTTGATACAAGGTTAAAATTAAAGAAATATGCAATATGAATTATATACCAGTTTGTATTTTTTTTTTGTTTTGGCTTGGTGACCTTGGCCCAATGTATACATGATCATGATTGATACTTTTTTTTTAACTCTGCAGTTGTTGAATTAGCCTGATTTTTGTGCAACGATTCTGAAATGCATTTGGTGGTTCCAGAGTCAAGAACCTGGTTTGACTTGTACAGAGTTGCATGTACATGTAACCGCTTTTTTTTGGTGTGCGATAGGTAATATGTATGTCGTGTGCGATGCAAGTTGAATGAAGGTTGATTTTCTTTGTGATATTAACTTAAATTATTGCTTTTTCTAAAACACGATCAGTCTTATTGTGCATTTCCTATAAAAGGGGGAAATCATATTTACTTCCATTTCAAAAGATTCCAAAATACACATACACAATTTATGTATGACACGTGTTGGTAGTGTCATTAAGCCTCAATCACAATAGTAAGATATACAATCAACTGGTCATGTTTTGTCTATTAACTGCAGTGTGTGTTCTGATGATGGTTTATTTTGCAAGTTGAATAGAGGAGAGAAATGCATGTACGGGGGATGTAACTGAAGTTTGTTTACATGTAGGTGAATCTGCACAAGTTGAGTCTTCCAGTGCCATGGCAATTATTTTGACTTCAGAGAATGTAATACATGTACCTATGTCTTCATACAGGCACATGAGTTGTATTACTTATAGCTTGAAAAATTGTTAGAACTTTCAGAAGGGTCACTTCTGCAGATTCAAACATACATGAGCTGGTATTCTAAAAAAAAAAAAATAACAGTCTTCAGAATACTTGCCTTGGGCTCAGTTTCAAGAAGACTTCTAATTATTGAAACTTAACTCATTTTTTGTAAGTACCATGGAAACATTGTGATTGGATGCTGAGCCCAGTTACCATGGTAGTTTACATGATTGATGTTGTTACCATAGTGATAAGCCTTTATGAAGTCTTGTTCTTGATTTATGTGAGTATGCTGTGTTGTGATTGATTTTACTTGAAATTGGGCTCTTGTGTTAAGATGTTTTGCGCCATGTATCGAGTTGCGATTGATCATGGGCCGATTTCTATGATTTGGTTGATAATTGTGTATCAACTATCATAAAAATATGCCCATGGTAAATCGTTAAAGGGGAAGTTCACCCTAACAAAAAGTTTATTGTAAAAAAATCAAAATATAAAAAAATATGGCAGAAGATTTGAAAAAAAATCGATCAAATAAGTTAGCAGCAGTTATAATTATTTGATTTATGGGTCTTATGCGAGCAGCTCTCCTACATATTGTATGCTTAAAAAATCAATGAAATGTCATTTTCTTAGAAAATCGAAAATGGTTTTTAGTACTTTATCTTCAGCATATCAATAGACAAATCATTTCACTCCTGTTCTAATAAAGAAAACAGAAATAAGCCTTTACAAACCATTAAAAAAGAGATTTATGCATTTTACATTACGTCTTAAGTAATTAAAAAAAAACTAATAATTGGATTAATGGATTTCCTCAAACCAATATTTTTTTAAAATATTTTTCTGCTACAACAAACTTCCTTATGGTGAACTTTCCCTTTAAGCTGTGTTTCAGGACCCATGATGTTAGTCTGCAAGCACAGACTTGGTTTATGCCATTTCAGACTCTGCGTATTATGTGAAAAACCAAGGGTCTGTGCCTGCAGACTACCTTGGAGATGTGATATTGTGCTCTGAAGTGGCTGCACCCCACCCCCCCCCTCCCCTCAATATCTCTCCTGTCACTTTATCGCTTGTCTTTCACATCTTTCATAACTATCTTAAATGTTCAACCTCACATTGTGATTCTTAGGAGAGACAAATGGGGGAGCTGGGTCGTTTTGACTTTTTAGATCCCCCCCCCCCACACCCCTTTAAAGAGAGAGAGGGGGAGACAAATGGGCTAATCGATTGCCGGTGTGCTTGCATTAATAGGTATACATTTGTTTGATTTGATTAAAATTGCCCAGTGAATTTGCAAATTTGTTCTTACAACTCCTCTAAGACGGGTGGGGGGGGGGGGGGGTTGTTCCACCTTGAAAAAATAAATGTGTTACGTGTATAAAGACGCAAAAGTTACCAGAGAAGAATTATGTTACGGCAAAATTATTGCGAGCAAAACGAGCAAGCAAAAAAAAGGAAACTCATTTAAAAAAGAAATAGATTTTTGAATAATTCTCAGAGGGGGGGGACAGGGTCAGGTACAACTAAGGCCGATCCCACCCCCCGCGAGGTAATTCTGCTAAATTTGACGCCAAGCTGCTACATGTTCAAGTTGCAGAGAAAAAAGTACGAATATTTACTTTTATTTTTGAGGGATATCAAACACGAATAGCTCCCCCCCCCCCCATACACAAATCTTGTCAAATATGGGAGTATTTCGCTTATAATCTTCAAACTATAGGCACTCTATTTTATGCGACATACCCGTGGTTGTACGTGAGCCAAAATTTTTGAGGGGGGGGGGACAGATAAGGCGAATGTAGCAAAATTTCTTAAAAGATATGAGCTAAGAAAGTGAGCAAATTTCTTAATCTTTCTAATTCAAAAAGAATAAATGTTTTGATAGATTTTTTGACAATATTATATTACAAAATGATATAATTATATATTGTATTCTTTCCTAAGCTTCTTTTTTTAGTCTGTTTCACTTGTTTTTCTTGGTCGTGAAACTACGATTTTATGGAATACTCATAGTCCTGATTTACTGTACATGGCTCAGGCTCGAATTGTAATTCCCACAATGAGGCACGTTTTCTGTGATGATTCATAATGTATTAAGGGGGTGTATAAATAGTGACAACAGGAGATATCTCTGTCGTTGGGTTAAGGTTCGAATTATTTTGCATACAATAGGGATTCCATGCAAATAGGACAGGATTGCAACACATTACTTATTTCCAGGATAAAATTCGTGCATATCACATTTTGATTCATCGCCTTAAAAAGATAACGTTCACCAGTTTTGCATGGATCCTCTCATTAATTTTCTTTCAAAAGGATCAATTCCCAAATTGATAATCATTTTAAGTTTACATTTATTTCTTTATGATTTTGATGTTTATAATCGGGGCTTGAACCCCGGGCTTAAACTGATAGTCAATACAAACAGTAATCTAATGTATACTTTGTTTATTCATTAGATGATTAGAAGTTGTAAGATGTTTGGGGCCGCGCGGAACGGGGGGGGGGGGGGAGGGCGAGCTTCAGCCCCCACTTTTTTTGCATGGTCAGCCTCATCACTTTTGGCTCTGCCCCCCTCCCCCCCCCCCCCCCCACTTTCAAAACTGTCCCGCGGCCCCTGCAATAATAGGACAATTCTTGATATGAATTTAGATTATTCTTCTCTTTGAGGGGATAGAGTGGGGCTGTTTTATTTATAGGCTTGATTATAATGTGAGTCTGTATTGAACATTTTCACTGTTATTTCCTCACTATTTCTCTCTTGATCAATGATAATACATGTCATTTATAGCAGCTTTTCATATGAAATGAAAGCGCATAATAGAAAAAAAAATTGTAATACAATGAAATGTCGGGGTCAGGTTTTCACTGAGTCAAAGCATAAGACTTGCATGTACACCCGGCATGTACATAGAGGCCTCGTTAGAGTGACTAATTGATTCGGAATTTAATTTGATGAGTACTATAGTCGTCATTCCCAAGTCATCAAGACTAGCGAATAATATGATATGAGGAACCCAAAAGGGGTAATCATTTGAAAAAATTATGCCTTTATACAAAATGTTTACAAAATAGTACGGAAAAGCACGCAGGGTGTACACAGTAAAAACGCTGTTTAAAATTTTTATACAACGCTGTTTACTATATGAACCTTACAGTAATTGTTCAAAAGGTTTAAACAAGTGTTTAAAATCTTAAACAACAAAGTTTAATTTTCAATATCTTATCTTGAAAAAATTAAACATGATTGTTTAAACTGTTAAACAACTACTGTAGGGTTCATATTGTAAACTGCGTTGTATAAAATCTTAAACAGCGTTTACCTACGGGTATATGGTTAGCCTGCGTCGCCAAAATGGCTTTCGAATAAAAAATAAAAATCTTTGAATCCTAATTTGTTGTAGAATATAGCTTCTAAAGAGGTATATGGGTTATTGGTAGAGGCCTCATCCGCATTTTGTGGGGAGATCGAGAATATTATATGCTTCCGGGATTTGTTTAAAAAAATAATAAATGGTGTAATTCCCCATTCCATGTATCTGTGCATCTATGAGGATAGATCGAGGATTGACCTCAGGCATGTTTGTTTCCATTTATGACGTATTCAGATGCAAAACGAAAGTAAATAAGCAAGAGGTGAATAATATATTAACAAGTTTATGGGCAATGTTTATAAAGACCTTTGTTATCCGGGTCCTTGTCCGGATCCTTAATTGGTGTATTATCACACCAATAATTCCTTCACGTTTAATTTTCATACACTTGTTGCAATCATAATTATGGGGCCTATATTTCGGGAGGATGGGATATAATTTAGAATTATTTGATTAAATTGAGGTTCACATCGTTCTTCGCTGACACTGGCGTCCGGATTGGGGGAGGATGTCTCGGGTCAAATTAAGCTAGGCCTCCTAAGTTCCAAGACAAAAAAAAGAGGAATATTAAAAAAAGGGGGGGGCTCGACAATTAATGTGTGATGATATTTTCTGAAAATTGTGTAAAAAAACTGTCAATTAGATTTACATTTTGAAATGAGGTATAAAAAAAAGCCTTGATCGCTCGCGGGACTTTTAAGGAATTTTTCCACACAATCTACATATGCAGCTGTGCCCGCTCATTTTTAGGGGCTTATTTCGCTACTCGGTGATCGTTTAAACTTCTTAGCTTCATATATGGAAGGATGGAAAAATTATCTTTTATATGGATCACTTTCAAATGATATACCTTGAAAAGTATCACTTTAAAAAAATATATATATTTTAGCATATAGGTATTTGGCTCCCTTAATTACTTTCCCACGAACTCTGTAAATTAATTAGGGATAATTATTATCATGAATATGGGGGAAGGGCAATGACCTTTTTCACATAGCACAACTCCACTTCAACACACACACACACACAAAATGTTTTGAAGTCAGAAAAGGGCGAGGCGCCTTGTTTATTGTTTAGTTACGGGGGGGGTCGTGGGAGTTGATGGGGGAAATGATATTTGCTTCAAATTATATGCTCTCTCATTACCAAAAAGACGCACACGCTAGCATTGAAGGAGTTAAGCAACTTCTGTCATATGGCGCCACTGCCGGGATGGACGGGTGATTCGACCGCCCCCATGATTTTTTCACAGGATAGTGGAAAAGGGGAGAAAAAATGATGAAACGTACAGAAGGTAAAGAAAGATAGAGAAACGGCATGCATTAACTCGGTGGAAAAATAACAATATTTATAATGATGATGATTATGATGATAATAACGAACAACATAATGATAATGATTGTTATTATTATTATCATCATTTCATCCTATTGTGATGGAACTTTTGTTTGATTGTTTGATTATTTATTAAACAGCCTAGAGTAGGTTTTATACTCTTCAACGTTCAAAAATGTTTTATATCACCCCGATATGTTCCATCTTCATGTATTTTTTACAACTCACAATCAATCCCCCAAATCTTTATGGTAACTTTTGATTGCAACCCTTAATTTGAAAACACCCCTCCTCGTATCGTCTTATCTATTCCGCACCCCGGCTTTCCTCTTTTTGTCATCCGACTCATCCTTTTCTCTCTCTTCTCATTGCTTGAACCTCCTTAATGCATAATCCGCATTCCCCCCCCCCCTCCCTCTCCGACCCCCCTCTAAGTTTTTCCCTCTCTCCCTCTTCCCATGCACCCTCGATCGTTCACCTCTCTCACGCTCTCTGATGTATTCCAAAACGCTGCACAATAATTTAAAGTTCGGTAAATATTTAATTTTTTTATTGACCCACAACTGAGCTGCACTGTTCTTTAGTAAAGTTCAGTAGAAAATAACGTTTCAGTAGAGTGTGTAACAGAACCTGAAATACCTAAATAAAATAATTTTGAAAACGATTTTGGCAACCATATCTAATAAAATGACTGCAGACTTTTGTTAATAGACAATGAAACTAATTAAAAAAATACTCATGCAAAAATAAAATTGGCTACAAGAATCATTATGGTATGAATCTAATATAATTTTACATGGAACAATATTGTAAAAAAAAAAGATATGCAGTACTGCAAAATTGGAAGCGACGAGTGTTTCGTTATCAAGATAATGCAACATTGTTGCGACTTCCTTTGTCACCACTGGGCTAAGTAACTTTTGAAAAATTAATGCAATTTGTTTGCCTCAATATACAGAGCAGTCAGGAAAACTTATGGTTGGATCTGAGGTAGTAGGTTCAGGAAAGAATTGATGTAAATATTTTTTTTAAAATCATTAATTAAAATCCATGATCTCCTAAAGCTGTAACATAAAAAGTATAAAATTTTAATAGAATTTGGCAAGAACATAGAATGTCACATTAAATCACGATTTTGAGGGCGACCAGCCTCAGTAATTTTGATAAACAAAGGAAAATAAAAACACCATACATAATTATGCAGGCAGTCGATGTTCAATATGTAATCTGAAGTGAGAGTTAAATAATTATAATTAGTGCTGCTTTTGTTCTTTTTTAAAAACAGGTTTTGCTTTTTTCGATCATTTTGTCATGTTCAAACATAAAAAACCGTCACACTAAAACATCTGTTCCTGTGCAAAAGTACTCAAAAAATGCATATCAAATCTTAATTTTTTTTTCTAAAAAAGAGAGAGAGAGAGAGAGAGATGATAATTCCCTAGACATGCTAGGAGGAAATGTGACATAAATGAGTTTGATTCCTTCATTTTTCCTTTTCCATGAACAAATAAAAAGTATTGCAGTTACCAACTATTGGGTCTTTCAAACCCAATTTAATAAATAAAAAAATGGCTCTTGTGCCAATTAAAAGAAGTGAAATTCTTTTCGAAAATCATGATTCTACCCCAGAAAAAGAGATAATAATTGCACCCAAAATAAAATGGGAAACATGACAATGAGCTTGTGCCATTACGTTAGGTTGTCATCGCATCTATAGTATAACCCGACCGTTTGAGAAAAGGGCACCCTAAATTCCCAACTAAAACTTCTTCATCACTTGAATATATAAATTAGAGGATGAACCCCTGCCCCCCCCCCCCCCACCGGCCATATTTGCTGCATGTTAGTTGTCAGTATATGGAAGACACTTTTTACATAAAATATTTTCTCCGTATTCACTATAATCCTCTTTGGTTATTCAGAATACCTTGAAAGTCGGAAAGCGAGGCAGCAACATGGCCCATAAGCTGCATGCTGTCGGAATGATAGACCAATCACACGGACTTTATCTGTATATGAACAGAAAAAATGTAAAGAAAAGAAAATGTGATTTTTACCATTTTAACATGTTTGTTTGTATTTATTTCCAGATAAAAAATGATCAAATTTAACAAATCGTATAAATGAGTGCTTCTCAACCTATTTTTAATCGAGGACCACTTTGCCTCTCAGATTTTTTTTCGAGGCTCACCTACCAAACTTTTTTAAAGGATATGACAACTTGTCTCGACTCAAAGATTGTCTCGACAATAATAAAAAACATATTAGTGCGTAACTTTATGATCTTCTGCTGCAGTGGCGTAATGAGCCAAATTGGGGGGGGGGGTTATATGGCGTATACTGCGTACAATAAAATGTTGCGAATGAGCATGGCGAGCATGCAAAAATTTCGAAATTTTTATTACAAAAATCCAGGTTTGTGTTAGATTTTGACACCTGATTCAAAAAATAACATGGTATTTCATCCTTATCCCTTTTCGTTTCTTTCCTTTTCTTTTTTTCTTTCTTGGTCATGAAATATCTGTACGCAAGTGTTCTGCTGTGAATTAAATCCAGGCCTTTTCTCTCGAAACATTTTTTTGGCTTTCCTGAACTCTTCGGATGTTTTATGTTTAGGTGTCTCTCAGTCTGAAGCTCTGACGGTTTAAGCGCCTTATTTGACAATAACTTCAGCACATTCGACACACGTTGCTTTTGGTCTTACATCACTGCACAGTTAAGATAATTAGAAATTTAATCAGGGTCATATATTTCTTACAGTAACCTTCTGAGACTTTTCAACATTAAATTTGTTTCCTCCCTCACCCTTTCGCTTCTAATCACGGTCCATTTTGATGAAAGTGCAAAGTTTCGTGAAATTGGAACATAAAGCCCTCAACCACATTCGAAGCAATCAGTTTGAGAAATAAATGCATTTGCAAAGGTCTGGTGAATGGGTGATAATTAACTACATTTGCATGCAAATGAGGCCTGAGGTTCACATCAAATAAAAGATCGATAGTGACCATCATTACAATGTATACAACATGCTACCTATAGGCGTGCATTTATCTTTGTTTAAAGCACGGAGACCGATCAAAAATACCATTTTCGGACATTAAATATAACATGTTAAATATACCATAATTTTCCCCCTATTTTTTTTTCTTCTCTGGAGCTTCTCGCGGCCCACCTGAGAGAGCTTCGCGGCCCACCGGTTGAGAAGCGCTGGTATAAATGATTTAATATTGAGTGAAAATGGCGGCCCATTTCAGCGGTTTTAACAAAATACCACTGTCTTCCATGCTTCATGGTCCTTGGAAGCAGCTCAATCAAGCATTTAATGAGTTCAAGAAAATAAAATGCTGAATTTTACGATTCATGGAGGCTATAGTGGCCAACCAGTTCTATATAGCTGGCAGTGCATGGGTTAACTGGTCTTGGTTTAACTAACTTGTGCAAAACCCACAAGGTTTATTAGAGTTATCTGCAGCTCCCAACATGGCAATGTCTATTTCAATATACTGTCAATGCCAGTCACATAATTATATCGATCAAACACCAATAGTGACAATACATTAGTTAGCCAAAGTCTCACAAAAAACATCTTTAGATGAAATTCAGACAGAATTGCCTGTGAATATTTTTTTTGTGCAGTCTCACTTCTTCTACAAATTAGCATACAACCCCAAATTTTGGGGTTATTTTACTTCCTATTTGTACATTAAAAAATGTCTGCAAAAGATGCAAGGTAAGCTTGCAAAGCATATCATGATGCAATATGAGATATCTTGGCCAGTGGCGTACCGTGAGTCATGACATTGGGGGGCACCAGCAAAAATTTTGAGTCACTTAGTGAGCGCGAAGCGCGCTCAGTTGCCAGGTATACTGACCTGTAATAGAGACATTTAAGGACATAAAACGGATATCTATCTCACTGATTAAATAATGCGAGCGCGAAACGCGAGCTGAAAATTTTTAATATTTAGACCTAAAAAAGGACAATAAGCAAATTTTTTGTAATCATGATACGTATCTGCCTCGCTAAACAAACAATGCGAGCGCGAGCTGAATTTTTTGTATATATTATTGACCCCAAACAGGGAATATATTTTAGGAATCCATTAAGAATATACATATCTCAGCATATTTTTTGGGGGGGACGTGCCCCCCCCCCCCCCCCTTAGTTACGCCACTGATCTTGGCAAAAGTAAGAGTTGAACTTCAATTCAATTCAATTCATTTATTCACCATATAAAAATATTTAAATACAATGTAAAATAACATAATATATAAATGCATAAATATTACAACGCATACAACAAATAAATATACAACAAATAAATACAATTTATACATTCAAGTAAAAGAAAAATCAACATATGGTAAGAGGCAACCAAAAAGATTAAAATCTTGTAGGCAGATGCCCCTGTATTACAAGTACTCAACTAATCATTAATAATCATAACGTAATCAAAATACATTCACACATCAAACACAGAATCACCCACATTCAACACACATCCATGACCCATTGCACTCAAACAAAAGAGAGAGAGAGAGTAGAGAGAGAGGGGGGGGGGGGAATATGAGGGTATGTTTAGAAAAGGGGAAAAGAATCAAGATAAATAACCACTAATAAGTGTCTTTTAAGTAAAATTTTAAATGAAGAGGCAGTTGAACAGGAACGAATTATTGAATCTAAATTGTTATAAATTCTAGGTCCTGCATGTTTAAAAGAATTATGAATTTGATTATTAGAGGTCAGTGGAAGATGAAAATGAGAAGCTGAACGAGTATTATACTGGTGAAAATCATTATTATAATTTAAAAAATTCATAATGTTTACAGGGGCCATTTCCTGTTTAATGTAACACATAAGAACTGCAACTTTAAATTCATAAATATGATAAATATTTAGTGTTTTTAATTCAAAGAAGAGGGGGGCAGATGATGCATAATAGGAAGATTTGGTACAGATACGCAAGGCTTTTTTTCTGCACATGGTACATTATTATTCCCTCCAGATTACGTAGCACACCGCCCCACCCAAACCCACCTCAAGATGACGCTATTCAACATTTTCAAGCCGAGCCATGAATAGGTCTGGTAGTTTGCCAGCCTTTATACTTTCAAAGCACTGCTGTAAGTCAGTTTGAAGTTAGGGAGTCTGCTCATGTCCACGAGCAATTCCTTATCAGTTTGACAATGGCAAGGCCGATATGAAAGAATGCAACAAAGTTCACACTCTTGAAGCAATCAATATTAAAGTGCACTGCTACTTTCAATTCCATATGATAAAAGATTATAATACTTCAATCATCATACACTGTTTAAAAAAAAATCGATTTTACAGGGGGAAAAAAAGATGATTTTGAAAAAAGCAATAACAGAATAATTCTGTAAATTCATATAACAGGAATTTTCTGCAATTTAACAGAACAAGTCTGTTTAAAGGGGGTAAAAGAGTGTTTTGTTTAAGGAAATTTGGAAGATTCCATACACCAAATACCAATTTCCTCAAGCTGTATAAAATACGCAATCTGGTAAGATTTGATTTCGGGTGTTCTCGAGACTCTGCAGCAGCTGCAAGAACTTCTTTTTATCTAAAGGATAATTTTTTTAACAGTGTAGAGCTGAAGGGGAATCCAATGATCGGGCCAAAAGATATTTAAAAAATTAAATCCTGAAGCGGGTCCTGAAGATAATAAAAAGATCTTAAATTTGGCAATTAATGTCGGGAATTTCCCACAAATTCATATTTAAAAAAATTCAGACAACTGAAACATTGCGTTATTGTTGGTTGCCGTGTCAAACTTCAGGATATATTTATATATTGTTTTGAGGTGTTGTCAAGGATTCTGTCATAAGAAAATAGTTAAATTTGGACAAATACAAATCCGAGTTTTTTAATTTACCTTGGACGTAAGTGGGACGTTGTAGGAATATAATTATACACAACTTTTTGACCCCTACACTGTTAGAAAAAATAAAAGAAGTTCCTGCAGCAGAGTCTCGAGAACACCTGTAATCTTACCGAATTGCGTAATAATCATTCTGTAAATTCATAAAACAAGAATTTTTCTGCAATTTAACAGAACAGGTCTGTTTAAAAAGGGGAAAAGGGTGTTTTATTCAAGGAAATTTGTAAGATTCCATACATCAAATACCAATTTCCTGTAAGATTACGCAATTCGGTAAGATTACAGGTGTTCTCGAGACTCTGCTGCAGGAACTTCTTTTATTTTTTCTAACAGTGTATCTGCATCTAAAAGTTGGTAACTACTATAATTTGGCGATGAGCTAGTGGCATGGGTAGCCCGAGGTTCCGAGGGCAGAGCATGGATAGAACATTCTCATCTGGATTACAGATATTCAAAAACCTGCACTTTTTTCAAATGCGAACTCTACAGTGCGTCCCAAAAAACTATACACTTTTGAAATGGCTGCCAAAAAAGAAGTATATCACTTTGGGGGAAAAGACTTACATATATGGAAAGCCAATAGAGTCATCTTTCAAAATGACACCAAAATGTTGAAAATCTATTCATGCTTGAGTGAGCAATGCCCACTTAAACAAAGGGTATGAAAATTATGGTGGGCATGCAGGAATTAGCCTTTCGGTTTCTTTCAGTTTTTGAGAGGCGAGTCCCTTGGAACTTGCAAAGTTGAGGGTGTTTTGATAAATCATGGAGTGGTAGGTCCATGGATAAATCAATGATCAACCATTATCAATTTAGGTTTTATAGCAAATTTCAAAGATTAACAAATTGAAATTCCATGCATGAGTGAGCATGAATTGCAATCTTTAGCGCAACATTTCAACTTTACAATGTGGGTCTCAGCAGTGTGTTCATTGGAGTCAGGAGAATAGGGGTAAGAAACGACTTCAGTGGGTGAAGTAAGCTAATGGGAAAAGGGTCAACAGAACATTTAGCCTCCCTCCTTCAGGTCCGTCCCTACCCCCTCCTGTTGAGATTGAGACTGTTTGCTATTACATGTATGCATTAATTGCAGAGCGTACTGCCAATTTGATGATAAATTCTGAAAATTAGGACATCAACTTTTACTTATCAATCATTCAATCAACAATCTTTTAGTAAATCAACTCAATCAATGTGATCATTCAAATATTCACCTTTTTCAATAAATTATCAATCAATCATTCAGCTTTTTCAATAAATCATTTCATAAATCATCATTAGTCAAGTTCTTAATAATCATTCAATGGAAAAGAATGGGCCATCAACCATAAGTCACTTGGCATTTAAGTTTTAAATACTATCCAGGAAAAAAGAAAGGGGGTGGAGGGCGGGGATGAGTACATGACATGTAATTTGTAAGAGAACACAAAGAACAATGCCCTTTAACCCAGTCTTACCCTATCTTTACCCCCTTGCATGTAACAGGCACCTGTCCATCACATTTGACTCTGGCTCTCACAAGCACAATTGCTAAGATCCACATAATAAACTGAAAATGCTACACTAAAATTACAATTCCTGTTTACTCATGCATTACATTTCAATTTAGTAACTCATGAAATTTGCTCAAGAAACCAAAATTGATGTCAATTCATCAGTAATTTAGCATAACACCCTAACCTTGCAAGTTCCCAAGGACTCACCTCTAAAAAAACCTGGTAGGCTAATTCCTGCTCATCCTAGCAAAGACGCGTCTCTCAGGAGGGGTGAAAGGGGTAGAGAGGGAGGGAGAGAGAGAGGGAGAGAGACTGAGAGAGAGGGGGTACGGGAGTACGGGGGGGGGGGGGTAAGTGTTCTGTTGACCCATATCCCGTCAACCTAACTTCCCACACCTAAGTCCTATCCCTATTCTGACTTCCATGAACACATTGCTGAGATCAAAAAGATAAAAGTTGTATTTCATGTTCACTCATGCATTAAATTTCAATTTAACTTTTCTTGAAATTTGCTCTAAAAACCTTAATTGATAATGCTTGATCATTGATATATCAAAACACCCTCAATTTTGCAAGTTCCAAGGGACTCGCATCTCAAAAACTGGAAGAAATTGGAAGGCTAATTCTTGCCCACCCTAATTTTCATACCCTTTGTTTCAGTGGGCAGTGCTCGCTCAAACATAAATAGTTTTCCAACTTTTTGGTGTCATTTGAAAGTTTACTTTATTGCCTTTAATATATGTAAGTTTTTTCCCCGAAAGTGATATATTTTTTATTTGGCACTTTCAAAAGTGTATAGTTTTTTTGGGGGGACGCACTGTATAGCTCTATTCAGATATCGCCTTTTGTCCATGTTGTATATGCGGGGCCGCGGCCGGGCGCACCGTCATTGGCGGCGGAAGCCAAAAAATTTAGGGGGTGTCCACCTGAAATTTTTGGATGGACACAGGTAAAAAATTAGACAAGCGCCCCCAAAAAAGGTTATCAACCTAAATTTTAGGTGTGGCTAACCAAAAATTTTTGACAAGCAAAAAAAAAAGTTATCAAAAAAAAATTAAGGGGGGACCGTCCCCCAACTAAAATTTAGGGGGGACACGTCCCCCCACCCCCTCCCCCCGCTTCGCCGCCTATAATGCGCACTGTACGTTGTGTACATTCCACGATCCACATGATTACGACATCTAACGTTAGGCCTATTATTGTCGTACTTTCAGTTAGGGAGTTCATTAACCAAAATATAAATATCCTTTCATCAGTCATGATAATTCAGTTCATGGCAGGGGCCGCGGCAACCGGGAGGGCTGCATGCCCCCTCTTTTGAGAGGCACAATAAAAAATTTCAATGTAAATGTGCCGTTAATTCTAACACAATTTGCCCCCTCCCATTTTGAAAGCGAGGACTTTTTTTTTGGTTGTCAAATTTTCGAATGACATTTGCCGCAGAAGAACAGCTGCAAATATATCATTGTCCAGCAGAGTCAGGACAATTTCCGTGCATGGTCAAGACTCAAGAAAGTACGGTGCCGTTCCGATGCTATTGCGTCCTGATCCATCAACTTTCGACAATTCTCTCAGGTCTCCATTGTGATTTGACTTGCATTTTCAAAGGAATTGGTATGTTGAAGTGAGCTTTCTCTGAAAAATATGCGAAAAATTCGGATTGTCATTGGCAATAATGTCTCAGAGGTTGAACATGCAATCTGCAGCTCAGCAGCCGGGGGAGGGGGGGGGGGGCACGGTTCTTAGATTTGGTTTGGACGGGGGTGCGTCTGTAGGTTCAAAACCCATCAGTGGCGTAGCTACGGGGGCCTGGGGGGCACGTGCACCCCCTGAGATTTGGCGTGCCCCCCCAGAAAAAATTGGCAGAGCAAAAAAAAAAAAAAAAAAAGGAGAAAGAAAAAGGAAAAGAAGAAGAAAGACAGAAGAAAAAAGAAGAGGAAAATAAGAGGAGGAAGACGACTGAATGAAATAATGTGAGGGGAAGACTTGCAATTCAAAAAAAAATCTGTTCATGTTTTCATCTTTTCATTACTATATAAAATTTTTCTGGCGCTTCGCGCCACAATTGCCTGTTCGATGGGATCCATATCTTGCTCAATAGGCTGATGTGGAGCAAGTTTTGAAGTCAATATGCAAAACATATTTTAGCTCGGACATCGAGCTTTCATTATTTATTTTTTTTCATTTACAAATTTAAGTGCTCTGTAAAATGTCCGTTTTATGGTCTACATATCAGCATTTTAAGCTCACGCTGTGTGGTCACATTGTTTGGTTTGCCAAGTTCATATTGTCTACGTGTATTCCATAATGTTCCATTAAACAAATGTATTCAGAATGCCCAGATTTTAGGTCTAAATATTTAACATGCGCGATAGCGTGCATGTTCTTTATTTAAAATGTACTTAAATTATCCAGTTTTACATCAGAATATCAATAATTGTCTGCTCACGCTTCACGATCGCATTATTAATGATACCCAATTGACTATATCATATTTATGACTTACAAAATATGAATAGAGTGTCCCGCTTTTAGGTCTAAAATCTAAATTTTCTTCCTCTCGCGCTTCGCGCTCGCATCAATTGTTTAGTTACATACCTATAACATTGATTAATACAAAAAGTGCTTAGAATGACCATTTTTTAAAGGTCGGAATGTCAAAAAATTTGCTCGCGCTTCGCGCTCGCATTATTGAAATATATACCGTCTTCGTGGGTAACTGTAAGCAGTCCTTAACAGGTCCCTTTTCGATAATGCTAGAACAGTTGATAAATATTTCTGTTCGCGCTTGGGGTACATACGAATCTTGTTCAGGATCACACATAACATTGCCCAGAAAATTAAATTTCAGGAAAAAATACATTAAAGTAAAAAAAAAATCGCTCGCGCTTCGCGCTCGCACTTTTTATAAGGCTTATGAGATTATTTTATGTTTATGTTGTTTTATAAGAATAAAACTAACAAGTGACTGATATAGGTGAAGATATAATTTCGGGCCCCGTCCCCTATTGGCGAAAGTCGGATCCGCCCTTGTGGACACATACACACCGGAAAAATGGCCGGTGCCCCCCCTGAAAAAGCAAGGACCCCCCAGTGCCCCCCAGGGAACCAAATCCTAGCTACGCCACTGAAACCCATACCCGTATTTACAAGTCACTTTGGCTAAAAAGGTACCCATTATTAAGGATTTACTAAAATTGAGTGAGTACCCCCCCCCCCCCCCCCCCCCCCCCCCCCCCTCCCGAGTTACTAGACTCTGACCGGCGAATAGACTCCGGAAAAAAATCCCCGACTCGGCCAAATTTTGCAATACCTCTGAATGAATCAGAGTAATGAAAAAGCGTCCTCTACGTCCTTTAGAAGTCAAGTTTTTCGATTGTTTTCTTCACGAAAAAGGATGTTTTACGGCGCGGATCGGTCAATTTATTTACAAGTTCAATGTTAAATTTAACTGTTATCCTACTGGAAGTAAGTATATATTGGAGTGAGATATAATTGTGTGATGGAGATCAATGACGAATCAGGTTTTTGTTTTGCAAATGATTTTTTTGGTGTTGATTTGTGCCTGGTATTTGACCGTATTTGATTAGGCCTACCGACTGACTATCGCTTGTGAGTTGTGTGCCTGCGCTGTGCTGTGCTTTGGCTTTGCATTGTCAGCCTCCCCGGCCCCGGCCTTCCTCCGATCGCGATCCGAGGTGCGGAGATCGGCGGAAAACCGTAACCGCAGATACATGTAGACTCGGAATCAAACCACCGAAGTTAAACAGGGTCCTAAGAAAACATAATTGTTCCGTATGTAGGAAAGACTTCCATATGTCCTCTCCCATTAAGCCTAAGGAATTAGCTAAGTCTTGAGTTGAGAATGGACTTTGAGTGGCAGTTGACTTGATCCAGGGCCCAGGCTAGTATGTATACGCCTATAGTACAGCTGGGAGCCGTCTGTTTCGAGGAGTTTTCTAACAGTAGGACCTAACATTTTTTTTTAAATTTCTCCTCGTACACAGACGGATCGCTACCGTGCAGCCACCATTAGGGGACTTGCAATGCAAAATCCCCCCGTCGGGGCTCTTCAAAGTTCAAGTTTAATGAAAATATTTTTGAAAATTAATGCAACCAAAATGCAAATTAATATTCCCTCTTGGCATTAATTGCCAAAAAACAGAGAAAAATCAAGTTAAAAGGAACAAAAACAGTGACTTACCTCGGCTGTCACGCAAATTCACTTCCCCGTTTGATCTAGCTGGCTGGGGCGTTTTGGGGAGTGAAAGTCATATACTGTACGTATGGTCACTGACTTTCACTCCCCAGTCCCCAAAATGCCCCAGGCTAGTTTTATCCGATCTAAGTACATAAACATATGGCCATTGAGTCCCCTGTACAGATCGCGCTAGAACTTCGGTCTCTGTATTTGGTGAGTGAAGCCAACGGAGTTCAGCTAAACAACCAATATAACAGAGACCGAAGCTTTTGGTCTAGGGCCAGGCATGCCAGGGGCAGTATTCTGAATATTGTCTTTTCTCCATATTTTATCTTATCTCAGAGATATGACCAAATCGGTATTCTTGTGGATGTCATAACTATTGTCACAAATATTGTCATAAATTTTGTCTCTTTTTAGTGCGCACCAAAAATATGCAGCTTTAAATGTGCGTAATCCTTTTATACAATCAAAAGATATGACAAAAGTTATGACGGGGGTAGCAGTCATAAGTTTTGTCATATCTTTTTCTGACCAATTATCCTGATAACCTGCCAACTGAATGTCAAGTTTAGCTATTATATAGATTAGATTGTGGTATTTCACTCTCTATGACAATTATCATAATTATTTTTTCATGCTGCAATTAGTTAGTCCCTACATATTAATTCATCTTTTTTCTTCTCTGTTTTCCTTCTTTTTCTACTTTTCCTCTAAAATCCTTCACAGCTCAATGTCTCTCTTTGTAATTAAGTGCATCAATATTCGCGTAGTTGCGCGATGCCAGCAACTGTATTGGGGATACGCCCTACCTGTCACGGGGCCTTCCTATTGGCTAGGAGGACTCCCACTGGGAACTAACGATGATTTTGATTGGTTTGCTTCCGAAAAGATGGGCGGGAACTTTAAGAGATATGACAGGGAAAAGACAATGTTCAGAATACCGATTTGTGACAATCATAGCGGTGTCAAATCTCGGAGAGAAATGACAAAATTTATGACAAAAGTTATGACAGTGTTCCAGAATACCACCCCAGATCTCTACACCCTTAGCGGTTGTAGGCCAAAGTAGCACTCGAGGTCATCACATGAAGCTGTACAAATATAGAAGCAACTCATCGCTCAGGAAAAACAGCTTTAGTCAGAGAGTGATCGACTCCTGGAACAGTCTTCCTTCAGTTCCTTCTTGGAAGTAGCACTCGAGGTCATCACATGAAGCTGTACAAATATAGAAGCAACTCATTGCTCAGGAAAAACAGCTTTAGTCAGAGAGTGATCGACTCCTGGAACAGTCTTCCTTCAGTTCCTTCTTCTGTAATCTCGGCATTCACTTTAAACATTTTCAAAACTAGACTGGACAAACACTGGTCCTCCATGCACCAAATTCTTCCATAAATATCCGCCTCCACACACGTTTAGTTATTTTTAAAGACCAGTTTAAGTAACCTTCGAAGGAATGATCGGAAGCACTACAGGACTACCTACTTCTTCCGTACAGCAATGATGATGATGATGAGAGAGAAAGAGACTTGATAGCATGAGAGTAGCCAGGAGGCTTCTAGAGAGTAAAAATCATTTACTAATGTAAGGTTACTCTCAACAAAGCTTGGTATCCCTATCCATTCACGTACGTATAGGCCGCCAAAACCTGAAACTTTCGCCCCCG
The DNA here is from genome assembly GCF_018143015.1 of Lytechinus variegatus. Lineage (NCBI taxonomy): Eukaryota > Metazoa > Echinodermata > Echinoidea > Temnopleuroida > Toxopneustidae > Lytechinus > Lytechinus variegatus. The sequence continues at coordinate 24,323,598 of NC_054744.1, read as the reverse complement.
AGATTTCTACATACATGTACTTTCCTTCTACATGTAAAAGATCTAGCCCTAAATCATGTACATGGGATGCAACTTCATTTCCGACATTTCTGCACCATCGATTTTAGTTTTCACCAAGAATTTATCAAAAAAATGAAAAAAATAAGACGGAAGAGACTTGCCCGATGTTTATGCCACCATCTTGTTTGGCCAATTTTGATTTTAGTCTACTTGTATGTATAATCCTCCACTGGCTTTTACATGGCAAATTAGCAGAAAATTGCACATATAGACATGACAAATAGTGAGGCAACAGTAAGAATGATACTGTCAATCTCAGCTTTTTATTTTGCTTTTTTAAAACAAACTATATTTTTCCCCGATATAGTCTGTTTTACAGTTCGGCAGGTTTTTTTGTCAACTTTAATCAATTTATATTATTATGAATTATTTAATGAAAAAAATCGATACCACTTGAAGAATTTATTCATTATGATGTCAGAAAGTATTTTGGCTCTTTTACAATTTTGAATGAACACACCTTGTCCTTAATCAAATGGCAATGGGAGAAGCTTATTTGCCCTTTGGACTGCAAAAAAATTGACACATTTCCATGATTAGGTAGTGTTCAAGCTATCATTTTTTAATTGTTCCAAATTTTGAGATTTTATCTTTTATTAAAATATGGGTAAATATAGAGTACATACATACATGTATGACTTCAAAAATTTGTCGTCTTTGGCACTTCCTTCATACAGATGCATGCATGATATTTCAAACATAATTATCCATTCAAATTTCAATTTAATTTTTTCAATTCAATTACATTTATTTCCAGAGGCTATAAAGCATTTTTCACATTGCGGCAATTGTGACATAAAAGTTACAATATAATGGAGTTTAGTTTAATAGTGCACTATAGAAACATTAAATTATGAGGACTCCAGGCTGAAAATAAAATGAACAGATAAAGTAAACTAAACAAGCATTTGAGAATCAGGTAATTCATAAAGAACACTCCATTTTACTGGTAACACAAGCATAAACTATATTTTTCATGCTGTCCTAGTAAAATAAAATACAAATATCTCAAATTATAGGTAATGAAATAATCAGATCTTCAAACATTCTTTATGTGTGATTTCATGATTTTTTTTTAGTCGAGTACTCACAGAGTGCACCAAGTTTCCTGGTAATATCGGATGGAGTTCTGACCGAGTCGCCAACAATTAATTGTGACCCCCAAAATTCAAAATCTGACGTATACCAATGACCAACAATTCAGTTTTCTTGTCATTCAGCATTAAATATTTTTGGAGCATCCTTATTTATGCCACTTATTCTTCTTATGAGCACCATTTTGTGGCACTTTTGGAAAAAAGAATTAAATACAATTACATGTTGTCTTTGTAGCAGTGGCAATTGAGTTGGAAAGTCCTTTTTAACATTGAAGACTTATTAATAAAGTCTGCTTACATTAATACAATGTTTCCACATATTTGTTTGAAATTCACCCACAGGAAACTTGCTTGATCTTCTCTTTGACTTCCTGTTGGTCTTTTCTTTCTACTTGTAGGTACTGCAAAACTTGATGATAAAATTAGGCAGTTGTGATCAACAGAAATCATGAATAAAAGTCCTTGTCATACTGATCAGTAAGAGTGATATTGAAGGCTTGAACTAATTGGAAGAGACAAGAGAGTAAAAAGGAACTCTATAAGATGCAGTCAAATGAGGATGCAGCCTCGAGTAGGAAATCTGCCGCAGCAGCCCTGACCGAAAGACACCGTGGAGAATGGATGGGCGCAGGCGACCCTGAGAGTGCCTCTGTCTTCCACCATATTCGAAGCAGAACTATCGGACATGCGAAGCACCGGAGGAAGGTTATCTGTAACCTGACCACCCGCAGACTTCCCCATGTGCTCTCGGAGCGGGAGATTCCTGTTGGCGAGATCAATAAGATCTTTGCTTCGGAATGGATTTCAGATCATCAAGTAGTCGTTGGAACCAAGTGCAATAGAGTGAGTGACATCCAATCAGGTCTTTTACATATATTCCACTATCTAAACAATCCTTGGGCGATTGAGTCTCTGTTTATGCTGGACCAGTTCTGTGTAATTCACTAGCACAGGAGCTGAAGAAAACAAATTTACTGCATATATTGAAAAATGTCCTACGCTGATAATCACTTATAGCGCTAAATTGATGCCTGTTGCCTGGTTTTCCACGCTATTTTATTCATGAGTCAACTCTTTTGAATGAATGAGTCCACTCTTCGAAACAGTCTCATGAATGAAATATCATGCTCAATGACGGCAACAGGCATCAATTTGGCAAACAGTGACAAAAGCATGCATCAACGTAGGACATTTTTTATTATACGGGGGGGGGGGGGGGGGGATTGAGCATAATTTATGAAGGAAATCTGCATTAATAAAACAAGGCTCCACACTTACTTTTTTTCTCGGTGTCCCGATCGGTCAACCAAACTCAGCCTGCAAAGCAAATTTAGTGACCCTAAGACAATAGAAAACATTACAATTTATCAAAACTTTGGTAGCCCAACAGCGACACCAAGTGTTGGCATTTACAGAATTTTGGTGGCCCGACTCTCTATTTTGGTTGCCCCGGGCCACTGCTAATGTCGAGCCTTGCATAAACCATGGGTTCAACCAATGGTTTTCAAAACCATCTTTGTGAATTCGGCCCTTTGAATCTTAGTTTCCTGTATGGCTTGCTCTGTCTATCCCCCTTCTCCCCTTCCCTTCTATTTTACTTCAATCTTTACATAAAATAAATCAATCCATTTTCCCTCTAGACCCATCTCTCTCTCTCTCTTCTACTTTACTTCTTGATCTTTCATTTTGCATTTGATCTTTGATCTTTACATAAAATAAATCAATCCATTTTCCCTCTTGACCCATCTCTCTCTCTCTCTCTTCTACTTTACTCCTTGATCTTTCATTTTTGCATTTAAGTTTAACATTTTCATTTTGTGCATTACCAACATTCATTATCATGAGAGGCTTTTTGGTAGACCACTTTTCCTAAGCCACACATGCACATTACAAGATGGGACAGGCTGCGAGTGATGATTGAAAAACAAAATATTAAACTGAGTGATCTATCCCAAGTGTAGAGAAGAATAAGAATTAATCAATAGTTAATTTACATGGGAGATCCCAGGAAAATTGCAGTTTTTGTCTCACCTGCGAAGCAAAGTGAGACTATAGGCGCCGCTTTTCCGACGGCGGCGGCGTCAACATCAAATCTTAACCTGAGGTTAAGTTTTTGAAATGACGTCATAACTTAGAAAGTATATGGACCTAGTTAATAAAACTTGGCCATAAGGCTAATCAAGTATTACTGAACATCCTATTAGAGTTTCATGTCACATGACCAAGGTCAAAGGTCATTTAGGGTCAATGAACTTAGACCATGTTGGAGGAATCAACATCGAAATCTTAACCTGAGGTTAAAGAGAAATTCCAGTAGTTGCAGTTAACACTGATTTCATGAGAAAGTCTGTAAAACAAGGCTTAATTGCCAGTATATCATCGAGGATCTAGATCTGGTACAGTTACATTAACTGGACTTTGTGAAATCTTGAAATCTACGCCAAAAAATGTTCACACCGAAAATCCCCAACACAGATAAGCGCACGTGGGACAATGTATAATTATTGCTTAGGGCGTCGGGCCCGACGCCCTACCCAAATCCCGTGCTTATTTGCTGATTTCTCAGCAATTACACAATTTTTTCCAGAATCCTTTGGCACATACGTTTTATTTATACAAACAGACACTTTAGTGGTCATTTCATTGGATTCTGTACGAACTCATTTTGATATCGTTACCAAAACTAGCATTTACCTTTAAGTTCTTGAAATGTCATCATAACTTAGAAAATATATGGACCTAGTTCATGAAACTTGGACATTAGGTTAATCAAGTATCACTGAACATCCTACATGAGTTTCACGTCACATGACCAAGGTCAAAGGTCATTTAGGGTCAATGAACTTTGGCCGAATTGGGGATATCTGTTGAATTCCCATCATAACTTTGAAAGTTTATGGATCTAATTCATGAAACTTGGACACAATAGTAATCAAGCATCACTGAAAAATTTGTGCAAGTTTCAGGTCTCATGATTAAGGTCAAAGGTCATTTAGGGTCAATGAACTTTTGCCGAATCGGGGGTATCTGTTGAATTACCATCATAACTTTGAAAGTTTATTGGTCTAGTTCATTAAACTTGGACATTAGAGTAATCAAGTATCACTGAACATCCTGTGCGCGTTTCAGGTCACATGCCCAAGGTCAAAGGTTAATGAACTTTGGCCGAATTGGGTGTATTTGTTGAATTACCATCATAACTTTGAAAGTTTATGGATCTGATTCATGAAACTTGTACATAAGAGTAATCAAGTATCACTGAACATCCTGTTCGAGTTTCAGGTCACATGATCAAGGTCAAAGGTCATGTAAGGTCAATGAACTTTGGCCATGTTGGGGTTTTTTGTTGAATAACCATCATATCTCTGTAAGTTTATTGGTCTAGTTCATAAAAAGTGGACATAAGAGTAACCATGTATCACTGAACATCTTGTGCGAGTTAGAGTAGTATTCAAAGTAAGCACTGCTGCTATATTGAAACGCGTGATGCAGGTGAGACGGCCAGAGGCATTCCACTTGTTATTAAAATGAGGTTCAAACTACTTTGATAGAGAAAGGCATTCACGCACAATGTTAATACACTGTCCTCGATCAATCTCTCTGGATTAATGCAAATTGGTGATCCAAATTAGTGACGCGAATGAGTGAGGTCTCAATAAGGGTGCAACATGTACATGTATATTATATAAAACCTTTTTCTTTTGCTAGTTGATGGCGTTAGACTTGAACCTCAACCACCAAGTATCCATCCCGATGCTCCGTAGTCTCCCAAGCAAAAAGCCAGAGACATTACCAATGAACAACAGTGGTATCCACAGTATATCCATCAACCCCAGCGGAACCCTCCTAGCTACAGGGGCGGACAACCCAAACAACATAGGTGTATACCGGTTACCCACGTTTGATCCCGTCTGCGTAGGGCAGGTTAGTCACAAAATTTACAGTTTTTTAAAAGTATTTTGGGCGCATCAGTGAACCTTTGTTCAATAACTGTTCATTTAGGTATGCTGCGACAAAATCAGCATCATTTCTAAGTCAATGAGATACCAGGCGTCAAGAAGTCGGTGTGTAATCTTGATGTGGAGGCCATACATGTAGATTGACTACAGTATGCTGCAATTGTTGTTATCATATAGATTGTGCATTTGCAGTGGTATTGATGTTCATCCTTCATAAGCCTTTCTTTCAACAAACTCAGGAGAAGTCCAGTATAATTTTAAGTTTTGAACCATACCAAGATATAGACCATAACATCTGCATCAAGGAATAAATTTCCTGTTATCGCATCGCAATTGTCCCCCCATTTTTCTGTTTCTTTTTCTTTTTTTACTGCAACACCAAAAAGTTTTAATATTTTTACATACATGTAGGTCTGTACAGAACATACCTGTAGTTCCAAATTTGTATCTCAAAATGCTAAATAAATTTGAGAAGTAAAATTATTTCCTTTGCATGTTGATTTACTACCCGAAAGGTTAATTGGTGGTAACTTATTCTTTTCTTTTTCTTCAGAATTGCCACAAGGACTGGATGTTCTCAGTTGTATGGTTAGATGACCAATACTTAGTTGCAGGTTAGTGCATTGGGCATTTCTGTGAATCTTCTTTGAAGCATTTGTCGAAAAAGCGATTTTCCATTAATATAATACAAAAGTGACTTTTTTCATTTCTGGAAAGCTGTAATTCTGTTTCAAACTTGATCTAAAATAAAAAAATTCAGTTTTGACATAGTATTAGAAATGTGCAAATCAAAAACAGAAATTCTGTTTTGAAAAGTTAAATTGAATGAATTTGCTCATGCAAATTAAAGAACAAAAAAAAAATCTGTTTTGGTTTACCAGTAAAATGAAAATATCTGTCCCTGCATTGTAGGCAGGCGCGGATCCAGGAGGGGGCCGAGCCGGCCCCGGTCCCCCCCCCCCGGTCCCCCCCTATTTTTTGGCAACCTGCAAAAAAAATGTACTCTTTAACATGATAGAAACGATGAAAAACAGAAAGAAAAGTAAGAAAGAGGTATTATACCCATGATGTGTAATTTACAGCCACGTAATGGCCGGCCCGACCCGAAAGGAAACAAGAAAAAGGTGAGGGGAAGAATTGGAAAATAGAATTTATATAAAAAAAAATTCGCTCGCGCTTCGCGCTCGCATTGCCTGTGTAATGAATCTCATTCAAGTGTATTAAATTGCGCTTATATCTAGTTCTGAAATCAATTGCACACCATATAATTTTAACTCGCACATCAAGCTTTCATTATTTTGTTTGATTTACACAAATTGTTGATATGCATTAAAAAAAATTCAGCTCGCACTGCGCGCTAACATTGTTTGCTTTGTGAGATACCTATCCTCTTTGGAAATTCTTACAAAAATTTCTCAAAATGCCCCTTTATCATGTTAGTGAAAATTTAAGCTCGTGCTTCACGCTCACATTTAATTGTTTGAGACATACAGCTTGTTCTTTATTTAAATAAAAACGCGCTTAGACTGTCCAGTTTTTAGGTCGGAAATATAAAAAATTTTGAGCTCGCGCTTCGCACTCTCATTCAATTGGTGATACTTGTATCCTCTTCATTAATCACTAAAAACAGTCCTAATTGAGCCTCTTTTTACGTTATATTAAAATTTTGGCTCGTGTTGTTTAGTTGGATACTTTGTTCATTATTATAAAAACTGCTCAGAATCTTCAGGTCTAAGGACATAAAATATCAAAGAATTGAGCTCGCGCTTCGCGTTTGCATAATATATTAAGACCTTATCTTGTTTATAACAAAAACTAAAACTTCAGTCTTTAGTTAGGACTAACACCTGAAAAACCAAAAAAAAAAAAACAGATTATAGCGGCCAATCGAGAAAAATGTTGATGAAAATATTTTTCGGCCCCCCCCTATTGGCGAAAGCTGGATCCGCCCCTGGTAGGTCTTATATAGATGAATGGTCCCATACGAATGTAAATTCTTTTTTTATTTATTATAATCATGGAGTAAGTTCGATTTAGAATGAAAAGTATTTACATGTACATATAAACTGCTGAGTGTTCTATAAAGCTCTCTCTAAGCTCTGCACTACATTGATGATCTTGTTTGTGTTTCATAAAGCTGTTTTTAAGTTAAGAGCGACTTTGAGAACGACTGGTGATCCTTTCTTGTGGTAATTGGTATATTCATTGGCGATGGTTTGGCACGTATGAAAGAATCACCAGTTGTTCTTAAAGCCGCTCTAAAGTTACGAACAGCTTTATGAAACAGCCCGCTGGGTCCTGTTTTATAAAGACCTGTTATAATAATAAATACACAGCATCTATAACAGGTTTCCTATCAGCCAATGAAATTGAAGGATTTAAGTAGCTTTACATTTGATATTATAACCTGAATTACGAAATGGGTCCCAGCTATTGGGCTTTTTTTATTAGCTCCAAATTTTTTTTTTTTGTAATGTAGTGGGTGGGAATAACCTTTATATAGACCTTTCACTCAAATGCTATTATTGTAATCTACATCAGATTTCAACTGATGAATAAATTGATTTAGAATCTGATCTAGCACCAAAGAACAAGTCATTCTGTGTAGGTGGTTTGATTATATTTTGATCACTATTTTCACATCTTGCCGCCCTCATTACGTTTTTTCTATCAATTTAAATTGTCGATAACCAGGTTCGAGAGATTCACAGCTTTCTGTCTGGTCTGTCAGTCAAGAACTGTGCGACCGGGTCCAAGACACCAACGAAATAGCCACAGTGCCATCCTACGAATCCATCTTCCCCATTGCGTTACGGTCTAGTGAGAGAAATGAGAAAGTAAGGGCCTTGGAGTACAGCCCGCAAACGAAGGTGAGCATATGATGTCCCTTCCTTAATTCTTGAGAAACTTTGACTGCAAAAAAAAATTACACGGGGGCTTGGGGTGATATTGTCCCCAAAACGCTCAAAAGAGGCTTGGAAAATGAATTTAAAAAATGCCCAGAAAACCCCCATTCACTGTGCAATGTTAAAGGAGAATGAAACCATTGGAACTAGATAGCTTGTGTGAAAACAGAAAAATCAAAGAAACAGATCAACAAAAGTTTGAGAAAAATCGGACAAATAATGAGAAAGTTATGAGCATTTGAATATTGCGATCACTATTCCTATGGAGATAGCAAATTGGCAATGCGACAAAGATGTGTGATGTCACTGATGAACAACTCTCCCCATTACTTTAGTATATATTTCACTTGAATTGCCTCTTTTATCACATCTATCCATAGATCATGTGTTTTTTCTACATGAGGGCATGTAATACATATTTTTTAAGAATACATAATGGATAAAGAGTTTGTATCATCGTAAGAAAAAGCAAAAAGAGACATTTTGAGGGTATTTTATAGTCCACCAAAGGGAAAGTTGTTCATCAGTGACATCACACATCCTTGTCGCATTGCCAATGGGAGGATCTCCATAGCATTAGTGATTGCAATATTCAAATGCTCATAACTTTCTCACTATTTGTCCGATTTTTCTCAAACTTTCTTTATTCTTATTCTTTGATTTTTCTGTTTCTACACAAGCCTATTTGTTCCAAAGGTTTCATTCCCCTTTAAGGTTGTCCAATGTTGCAGATTTAAGCAGTACATGTACATGTAGGCTGTACTTACCTTTTTAACTTTAATTTTATCGATGATTTTCTGTTACTTTTAATTTGTTTGCCCCCCCCCCTTCACTTGTGCGACTTGAGCATCTCTTACAAGATAGATATGGTGCCTAACAAATTGCATATATTATTAGTATTATTGTGAAGTATTTATTTATTTATTTATTTAAACATATTTATTCAGGTACATAAGATCAGCATAAAGAACTGAAGGGTATAGGAATATCGGTAGTAACATGAAAAGTAAGGAGAGGTGAAGAATAGAGATACATTCATATGCTCGTAGTAATTGTGTATGACAGCCATTGTGAGGTGAAAATTGCCATAGTATCATAGGAAATACATTTTTTAAAGGATGATTTGAAAGAATTTACTGAAACTGCATTCTTAAGTGAATCTGGCAAATTGTTCCAGACCTGTGTCGTGGAGAACATAAAAGATTTCTTGCAGCATTCAATATTAGGTTTAGGGGGAACAACATTTAGTGTATTATAATGATATGTTCTAACATCATGTCTTTTACAAAACATTTCAATATTATTGCATAAACGAGATGGGGCCATTCCATGAATACATTCATACATCAGTTTTGCTGAAAAAAATAGTCCCTTCTTTGTTCAATAGATATAAAATCGATATTACCAGTAATGTATTGGGCAGCTTGTTTCTGAAGTCTGTAAAGTTTTGAGAAAGCATTAGAACAAATTTTATTTCACCAGACCGATATTGCATAGTCGAAACAGGGTTGTATATTGGATTTATATAATATATTCAATAGGTTTTCATTTAGGATATGTCATAATTTACTAAGTGAAAAAATCTTATAAGCTATTTTGCATATCAATATTTATTGTTGTCATATTATATATGACAACATCATCTGCAAATATGTTACATGTGCCACTGACACTTTCAGATATATCATTAATCATTATGAGAAAAAAATAGGGCCCAGAACACTTCCCTGTGAGATCCCAACAGTTAGTTTTTGGTAGGATGATAAAGTATTTTTAGGAATTGTATTTTCACCATTAGTAGGTTAAACTCCACCTTGAAAGTAATAAGGTGTGAATATATAGAGTGAAAAGCAGAGAGAAAATGACGAAAAATTTCTTCCAAAAAGTCTGATAAAAAATTATGAATTTTAAAGTTTGGCTATGATTTGTGAGAATGGTAACATGCATACTGTGATGAATTGGATTCATGTGATGTTTCCACTTCTTATTTTATGACACAAAATACAAATTCTCATTTTAATGTATGTATATATAACAGGCAGGAAGTTATTCCTCAATAGGCTGTGAGCAGTGGTATTGGTAGACCAGCTTAGCCGGGATAATCTGGTGCCTTGAGCACTAACAAGGGGAAGATGTGCTCTATTTCTAGTAATTATTTCACTTGATTTTGTATTGTCCAGGAATTAGCCTCATTGTCGGCCAACGGTTTTATCCACCTTTGGGACTTGAGAGGGTTCCGGAAAGTCCACAGCAGACGCTTGCCGTACTGCGAGGAGAATGTCTGTATAGCCCTATCACAAGACCACTCTCTTTATGCTGTTGGTTCCCAGTCTCATGTCACCTTCCTAGACTCTCGGAATGGGAGATGTGTGGCATCGGTTCACTCTAAGGAGAGGGGAAGCGGTATGTGTCATTCAATTTTTTTTGGCTTGCTTGCTTGATAAGTTGACTTAGAGAATCTGTGCAATGAAAGTGTAATTTAATTTGCACTACTCACAGCTCATGTCTTGTTGTTCAAGCATATGAATATGTCACATATCAGATTTGATAAATAATCCACTTTATGTAGCGCTTATTACGTTGGAATGATGTCTCTAAGCGCTATACAGATATATTATAACTATGGTCATTGGACCCTGGCATACCTGCATACAACGTATGCACTTTCTCCACTCCCTGGGGAGTATAAGATTTATTTCCTTATGTATTGTCCGACTCATATTTTATCTGTTGTATTTGTTTCTAATCTAGGACTGCTGTCATATTTAATCTCTGTTTCATTTTTTTTTTCATCTAGGTGTGCGGTCAGTGAGCTTTAAGGATGGAGTGCTGACAGTCGGTACCGGTCAAGGTGCTCTCATGTTCTTTGAACTAAGAGCAGGTCATTTCATTGAGAAAGATGTCGATGGAAGGACCATGCCTGTGAAGTTATACACTGGAAAAGGATATCTGGTAAGACATTGCTTGCTCTTTAGTTAATGCTTTTAACCACCATCGATGGCGTGTTTTCAGGCTGACTGTCAGTCTGTTTGTCTGTCATGCGCTCATTCTCGCAATAGTTCTGGGGCCGTATTCTGAAAATTGTCTGAAGAGAAATATTCTTGTATCTTTAGAGTTACATTAAAATCCGTATCCGAAAATTCTTGTATCTTTTCTTGTAACTTTCGCTGAGCGCGTCAGAGCTAGAATTGTGCGTAAAGTTAAAAACGGCGCATAAATATCCCTTTGCGCATAATGAGATAAAAGGTATTCTGAAAATGCTATTATCTTTGCGTTCTGTTAACTTCCTTTGCAAAATAAAAGAAAATTGACAAGAGGTAGGGGGCTATTGTAACTTATTATTGCATGTGATATTTGTCCGTCTGCAATAACTATTTCTTGCTGCGTCCCACAAGAACATCATGTTTTACAAAAGGAGACATTCCAAAGACATTATAACGATGGATTTGTATACTTTTCAGCAATTAAAAATTGGTGTTCGAGACGATGAATCTTTTCAGAGAAAATTTATAGAGAAGAGCCATGTGTATTTTTAGCACAGAAACGCATAAGCGTCGGGGCGCGAGGAAATTACGCCTCATGTCAACAATTTTCAGAAGAGACGCTTCTTTTGGTCGACCTAAGCATATAACAAGCTTAATGATTGGTTGATGATGAAATATTGGGCGTGTCAGAGATAAAATAGGGGATGTCCTTACAGAGATAAGACAATTTTCAGAATACCAATTTAAGAGAATTTTAGCTAGCTGTTATCTTTCGGACTTACAGGAACAGTTACAAGAAAAGTTAAGAAAATTTTCAGAATACCACCCCAGGAATCATTTGGCGGGTAAACTTTCAACGTTTCCCATTGGTGTGACAGTGATCTGGGTCCCGTAACACAAAGGTTAGCAATTAATTTCTAATTTGATAGAGCAATTCTGATTGGTTCCTAGCAATGATGATCTTCATAGGCCATTTCATTTAGCGATTGATCGCTAAAATTACAGGGCCCAGATTGGATTTTCAGGTCATGAGGTCAAAGGTCACAGAAATCATCGAAATATTTTGTTCTCACTGTAGTTGAGGGATAGATTGCAAACTTGGTCTAAAGTGGTCTCATTTGGTCTAAAATTGGACCAAGTGTTAAGAATTGTGCAAGATGAATGAAAATGAAATGGATATTAGACCAACTGGTTATGAGACGATATGGTCATAGACGAAATGGTGCAAAGTGATGATTGGACCAAATGGTTGTTAGAAGAAATGTTGATGGACCGAAACGGCATTAGACTAAATGAAGGCAGACCATGTACTTTGCACCATATCGAGATATGGAAAATTACGGGGCCCAGATAGGATGCAAAGTGATGATTGGACCAAGTGGTTATTGGACCAAATGGTTGGTAGACGAAATGTTGATGGACGCAATGGCATTAGACTAATGAAGGCAGACCATGTGGTGAGTGGATGAGTTGGCAATAGACGAATTGGCAATTTACCGGATGAATCCACCTAAATCTCATATTGTTATACAGACTGCTTATCACATCAAGCCTTTTCTAATTTCTCTATCCATAATTGTCTTCTTTTTACTTCAATTTTCTCTGTTATCCCATCAGCATCGAGATTCCCTCTTCCATCAGTTCTTCAGCGAGTCCAGCCATCCGAATGCTGTGTACACTCATCGGTACGACAAGTCTGGGACTAGGCTCTTCGTAGCAGGCGGTCCATTGCCATCTGGTCTTTCTGGAAACTATGCCGGTTTGTGGCATTAGAGGGCTCCTGTCAACCACCGCCTTGTCGCATCGAAGAAGAAAGGAGAAAAAACGACTGAATGCCTTCTGTGGTACCACACCAGTAGTCAATATTCTTGTGATTGGACTTTACTATGCCCTGGAACATTGTATGTCATTGGGCATTTTCTAGCAGAAGGTCTGATTAGAAAGTGAGCGATCTACTTCATGTGCAGCTTTCGCAGTGTTGCATATAATCTTGGTGGCAAGTTTTATTTTGTTTTCACTTGATTTCTTTTTCAATTGATTTGATATCACTGGAGCATTATAGTAATATATCCCATTTAAAATGCCTATCAATATGCCTATTCCTATGCCTATTTTTATACCTGATTGTATTATTTATGTGTATTTGCATCATGCAAGGACTCAGACTCTTGCAAGTAAAAATTTGCTTGTGTACTACTTGTGTACAACTTGGAATGTAAACATCAATATCAGTAGCTGTACCCAGCTGAGCAGGGGAGAGTTTCATGAAGCACCCTTGTCAGTGACTGTCACTGACTGATTTGCTCCTAGCCAAGATCAGATGCAAGGATTTCTCAGTGAAATCACAGACCATTTGTTTCATGAATGCTTCCCAGGATGTCTTTAGCTTAAGTTGAGTGGACCCTGTGAGCGTAGAAAGTGTACAAAATTATGCTGAAACTATTATCAAATTATCAAACAACAATGATGAAAAATACAACAAATTACATGTAAAAAATATCTTTCAGTGGCCATTTTGTAGAAGCTTTTCGTAAGTCAATATGTACTGTCCACTGGTCTGATTGGTTCGACAAAGCCCTAGTTTCAATAGACTTACAGTAGCACTTATCTCTACAATTTATTGTCTCCCCAAATCCTTTGCTATGCATTGAAAGTGGAAATTTAACATTCTGTAGAGAAGTACATTTAGAAGATATTCTACTTGCGTCATCAGAAACCGACAGAATTGTCATGTCAAAACACATGGATAGTGGTATTTCACAGTCATAACAACTAGTAGCCTGAATTTTTTAAAGTTTTAGATGGAAATTCTATCGTATGATATTGTGAAACATATATGCATTCATATTTATTGTTTGTTCTTTGTTTCAATTATTTTTTTTCTCATGTTCATTGTTTTATATTTCTTGTTATTACTATATATTTATCAACTTGTAATTATATCAATATATTTATACATATTTTGTTGTCAATCAAATTGCTTATTTTATTTCCTCATTTTATATTTGAAAAAAGAAATTCATAATTAGTTATTGTTGCTAGTATGAGACTGGTTAGGGTCTCATGTTGCTTTTGACCTTCACGAAGACCTGGTTTACAAAGTGGCTCTAAGTAAGTGCTTATAAGGACCTCGTACTAATCCACACTAGCTCCTATATACAATTTAATCTTTACTTATACATCATATTCGCAAACTTGGATGCTAACTTTTTTTCTTGGTGGCCCGATCGGTCAACCAGAATCATCAATTTCATATTTTTGGTGGCTCTTAAAGCAAACTTACGTAAGTGGCCCTAAAACAATAGAAAACTTTAAAATTTCTCAAAACTTTGGTAGCCCAATCGGGCCACCAAGTGTTGGCTTTTACAGAATTTGGTGGCCTGACTCTCACTTTTAGTTGCCCTGGGCCACTGCTAATGTCGAGCCGTGCATTTGATGTCAAAACCTACATGTAAGTGGGAACATTGTATGAATGCTTGCGCTGTTTCAACATTGATCTGTGAAATGATCTTTTCATTTAAAAAAAAAATCATATCATACACAACAAATTTGGGAACGAGGAAAGCTGCATTGCAAAGACTCGTAAGGCCTGAATTCGCAAAGGTGGTTTTTAAAACTGTCAGTTGAACCCAGGGTTTATGAATGCAGTACGCCAAATTGACGCCTGTTGTCATGGTTATCCATGCTTTTTTATTCACTGTTTTGAATTAATGAGTCCAATCTTGAAAACAATGGACTCATGAATAAAGTTGCGTGCTTAACGATGGCAGCAGGCGTCAATTTGGCGCACTGACTGACAAAAATGCATCAGCATTGGCCATTAAATTAAGCTTGATTCATAAAGGAAATCTGCATAAACCGTGGGTCAGACAGATTGTTTTCAAAACTACCTTTCTGAATTCAGCCCTAACAGATTTATAGTTGGGATTCCTGCCAAATGATGTCGCACAGGCTTCTGACAAGTTACCCAAGTCTGCCTTTTATTCTCTTTATGCCAATATGGTGACTTTAACACTGAACTTGAATTCTTGTAGCTCTGCAATTCTTTATTTCCATAAATGACAGGGTAGTGCTGAAGAGGGGATGCCAAAAGTATGAAAATCTTGAGAATATCAATACTAATTGGTGTATAGCAGGTAGGGTGAATCCTAATACTCTTTCATGAATTCACTTTCAAATGGTCCGGACTGTGTCTCGATCAGAATAGTTTAGACTCTGATAAAAATTGTGTTCAGAAGTAGCTCTATTTTCATGAGTGCAGCAAAGACACAGTCCGGTTTATCATCGTGGTAACCACTTAAAGCGCACAGAGTTTGTGCACACAGGACAGTGCCATGGTGTTTACACCTTTTTTGATGTATTGTTTGCCTTCCATCGTCATTCAATGGTTGAGGTGCCTAAATGTTTTCTGTACTTGCCCATTAAATATATTCTGCATGATCAGTGCGGTATCACACAGTCTTTTTATCTACATGTACATGAATTCTATGAATTCGACTCCGCATTGAAAGATGTGTCACCGTCTGCAGTTGTGTATTTAAAGTATGCTGCTTGCTTTGTAAATTGCAACTTTGGGGAATACAGTGTATATCCCCAAATATCCCAAATATTTCCAAATATGCAATGCAGTTGAAAGTGTTTCAATTGAAGAAAATTGTGTACGATGCTTTGTTCAAATATCAAGGCATACTCAGTGAACATCTAAAGCAGTACTTGTGAGCAGTATGTGTTTATACGCTGATATTAAGACAATTATAGATTTCTTTATGTCAGACTACGATTGGTAAATGCGCATGTAGGCTTCTAATAGCAAGTTTTGTGGCAGGTGATAACTCTTAACTTTGTGATATGCATGTTACTACGTTTAGGAATTAGTTAGGACATACGCTGTGTACATTTATCTTATCTTGCATTGGAAGAAGACAATTGTTCATGGAGTGTTGTCTTACAATGTGACCTTGGGTTAAAACTTTGCAGTAATTGTCTACAATTCTACATGCCATTGTAAATCACTTTGGTTTATTGGTGAATGTACATGTAAGTGTGAACATCTTACAAGCTGCCTCCATGTGTAAAATTGATCTGCACTGGATGTAGCTAATTTAAGTATGGTTCAACTAGAATGCTTGAATGCTAGAATGAGGTCCCTGGCAAGGGGATTAAAGTCAACTTAAAAATATGTGATTGTTGTATAGGGAATGGGGCAGATTACTGTATTCAACATTGTAAAACCATTTTCATTGGAAAACTGCTCTTGCATGTTTGTTTCAAAGCCCTTCTGTATGCATATCAAATATGGCAAAATTGTGAACCACAATGCATTTTATGCACTTTCTATCCAAGGCCGTTGCCTGTAGGGTTCAAAACCCTGATTGGCACTGTCATCCTTGAGCAAGCTATTCATGCCACTTATGTAAAGTGGTACTTGCCTCAAATTATGATAATAGAAAGTATATAAATATATAGCATATATCCATGTACTATTATATTTTTTTCTAGTCTATATGTAGCAATTTTAAACAAAGTAAAGGCAAAAGACATATCTTCAAATGAACAAAATGTTGAAGTGATATTGAATGAAGAGGTTTCTAAAATGAATAATGTTGTGCCTATCATGGTGAAGGAAGATGTGAATGTAAATTAAACTGGAAAAATCAATAATTTGTGATATAATTTATAAAACTTCTGTTTTCTCTGTATATCTTCTAATATTCAAATATGTATCTACGGTATCTGATGGTGAAAATAACACAAAATGTGTGGAATTTTAAAGCTGACTTTCTAGTGAACATGTGACTAGTAAAACAATTTTTCAGTGGAGGTGTGGATTTGTTCATAAAATGAAATACTAGTAACCTATTTACTTTCACTTGTTTGTGAGTATAATGTATTTTAGTAGTCTTGAGTGATAGAAAATCATGTATTAGAAACTTGACCTGGCTTCTAGTGAACCATATTGGATTTTGGGCTTTAATATGCCAAAAATGAAAAATTTTACTTCATTTTAATTCAAGGCTTAAACCATCACAATGGATATTTTTGCACTTTAATTTCTTTAATGGAGAGAAAATGACATTTTAAAGTGCTCATGAACCATTTGTAAATCATTTGCTGCCGATGTTAGAAAGCAAACCAATCAGATGTTTCTCACTGATTAAATCTTAGTGCTTAGTACTGTTGTAATGATTTCACACGTGCCAACTACCTGAGTTGAAAATGTGGTATTTATTCTGTGAGGAACACGTCAGATATATTGTGTTTTCTATTGACAGCAGAAAAACAACAATATTGTCCTCTTTGAATTTTTCTTGAGCCTATTTTAATGTGCTTCATTCAGTTACCTTGAGTCTATAGATTAATGGGTCATATTTGTATCTACTTGGTCTGCTATCGAATTGGTCTAGTTTCTGTGTGTGGTCCAACCATCACACGGTCTAAAAATCACTTGGTCTAGACCTAATAATTGTCATTTAGTCTCTTTTCTGAATGTTTAACTTTAAGGAACACCTTTTCTACATGTATGTACAGTATTTTGTCAAATGAAAATTTGGTTCATAAACACTTCATCTCATATGATATGTATACATCAAGTGGATATTAGACCCATATTCTTCTTCTTCTTCTTTGGGTGTACTGCCCAACAAGCCATAGTAGGAGCCAAACGGGAAGGAAGTGCGCAGGTGTTGATGGCACGTAGGGAGAGAGATTTGCTCACCTCTCGATATCTGGGGGTTGCAGGTGGACCACTACACCGGGGTTTCCCCTTACTCTTATTCGAATAGTGCGGTGGGTTCTTAACGTGCAAAGGTGGTGACTCCTCTACACGGGGCCTCCATTTATTATCCTATCCCACCGACGGAGTGTTTTCCCTGTAACATAGCCTGCATCTATGGAACAGGGGAGAGACGTTTACACACAACGCACTGGCTTCAGTCATCCGCCCGTGGTTGACTCGAACCCACGATCTTTGGTTCGACGGGCAGACGCGTTACCGACTGAGCCTTTGATATAGCCTTACTGCAATCTAGACAGAGTTGTGAATGGTTTAGAATTGTGGCAGTGGTTATTAGAGACAAACTGGGTGGAGATGAATTAGGATTAGACCATTTGTGATCAAACCAAACAGAAATAGAAAAAGCAGTTGTCAACCAAAGTGCTATTGTACCACTCTAGTGAGCATGAACAGGCACAGTCCTCCGGCAGGCACCGCATTACATTCTAGAGCCGCATAGATGTAGAAATTCTTTCAGAAAAATTGTGGAAGTTGATAAAAGGATGATTCAAATTTTATCTTTCTGAGCTTTTGATTGCCATCAAAGAAAATGGTGCAGTTTAGCTCTTGATCCATGCTGTATTCATGGGTGTTCCACAAGGTTATTTATACATCTTTCACAAGCCAAAGTATTGTACAAACTTGCATTCTAACAGAAATCATGTAGTAATAGGTTTATTCCGGAATTGAACAGAAAGAAATCAGATATTAATTTATTGCCACAAACATGCTGTTTACAGCTTTGTGTTACAAAATTACATGTTTGCCCTAAATTTCTTGACTTATACGTTACACTTTATGTTGATGCAGTCTTGTGGGATATTAGGCTGTGCATTCTTATTGAAAATACATGTAGCTCTGTACATCAGTGGTGTACTTGTAAATTTTCCAGTAAATTTTATTTTATTATAATGCTTCTTATTTTACACTTGTATCCTTTGTATATTGAAAATTGTTTATTGGAAAATGTTGCTTTGTTTTGACTTGATTGGTGTACAATTTTTCATATTAATTTGTTAATTTGTAAATATAAACTCTAGTTTCTGTAAATTATATGTATAGACAAGTAAATATGATGAATAAAATACATCCTAAAGCGAAAAGGGGTTAATATTATTGAGTTATTTATCCGCGAAGTGTGACCATAGCTGTGGCTTTGAAATGCTAGTGCCTGCATGGCAGTAATTTTTTTTTAAAGCTCTAGATCAGATTTTAAAACAGTTGAAATTGTTGAATTGAAGGTAGTGAAAACAAGACACAGAGGCAAAAGAAGGGAAAGGGAAGGGAAAAAAGGATGCCTCGCAACCAAAGGTTGAATCAAAACGTGCACATTTCACATTAACGAAATAATTACATTACATACAAGTAGCACGTCACATACATGTAAGAGAAATATAATTACTCCTGATAATAAAACTCATACATTGAAGAAGTAAGGAAATAACACAGAAGGGAGATAATGAAAAGAAGGGGGAGGAGGAGAAGAAGGGGGAGGAGGAAGAAGGAGGAGGAAAAGACAAAAAGAAGAAGAAAAAAAGGAGGAGAAGAAGAAGAAAGGAGGAAAAAAGAAGGGGGAGGAGAAGAAGAAGGGGGTTGGAGAGGGAGAGAGACTGAGAGGGGGAAGGAAATCAAGGAGATACTTGGTAGTGAGTATCAATGTTTACTCTATGGATTTCTCCCATTTTTTTTTTCTTTGAATGTATCCCACTAGATCCGTTCTTCAATTATCCTCTCTGTTGAACATCATGTTTACAACTTGAAAACAATTTCAAAAAATCACTTTTTTATCAGCTACGCTTTTATCTGTAATATTAGAATAATTCAGTTTTCCAGAGATGTTTTAAGTTAAAAGAAGAACATAGTTACGTAGAGATTTTTACTCGCACTATTCATCTGGGCACTTGACAAGCACAACAAGTACGATAATATGCCAACAGCAGTCTGAACTTTACAGGCAAAAGATGGAACTGTGGGGGTGGCACTTTACAGTAAAAATACACAAACGTGAAAATTATGATCAAATTGTTACTTAATGTACAGTCACCCCCTTCCATTTTTAAATTTTAAAATCCGGCGGCCCCTGTTTCTCGTGATCGCTAGCGGGTAAGGAAAGCAATATACAGCCTTTTGACAGTGACAGGCCATATAGCAGCTGGTTAAATCATTTCCATTTTTTCAAGTTTTGAGGAACACCATACAAGCACTTGTTAGTCGTTGGCCGCGATAAAAACGTAACTTTAAATCCGAGCAATCTGATTTATTACAAGGATAATATCAAGGTAAAACATTATGGTTATGGAGAAAGAGTATTGTGAAATCTAAATAATCTGAAAATGTAGATTTTTCTAGAGTGTTTTGTCGGCAATATTGAAGACAAATCGAGTGACCTCTTTCGGTATCTTTCCTTTAGTCCCATTTGTGCCTTTTCGTGAAAGTGATCTGTTCAACTATAGTATCACACTCACAGCTGGTTCGAGAACACTCACACAACATGCGAGGTTAGTAATACTAACCTCGCACAACGCATGTGGTTTCATAGTGGACTTTGACGTTTTCATTCATCACACGAATGTGAGGGAATAAAAAACGCCAAACGTTTCAGTATTTCTCCACTAATGATTTCTTTTTAATAGTTTTAGTTTTTTTTTAAAAATGAATTGGAAATTATTTATAAAACTGTTTTTATCGCTTAACTCCAAGTCTCAACCAGGATACTCCGTTCGATCCGTCCTTAATACTGCGGTGGAAAGTACGCAAACAACAATCGAAAAGCAATTTTTCGTATCGAACATTCTCAATTCAAGTCGCCAGCGCGTAATAGGAAATTGTACCAAAAATCAACAACAGGTTGCATCTCATGTATATACTTATTGGTAAAGTACGCCATCTTTTGACAAGATGATGATGAAAGTGGATTGAACGAGCAAGAAAATAATGCTGATCGCCTAGAATGCAGCTAGCTTGCAACACCGTAAACAAAGGTACGGTAGGCACTTAAGAACCAAGTTTGAAAGGACACTCGCAAAATTATGTCACTCTCGCGATGAATATTCACTAGATCCTGGTCGTGCGTGTTCAATACAAACTCTCTGCATGCATGCACTCGGTGTGTATTGAACACGCACGACCACGATTTAATGAATATTCATCGACGAGAGTGACATAATTTTACGAGTATCCTTTCAAACTTGGTTCTTAAGTGCCTACCAGCTTGGTGAATAATATCGCGCGCCCTCTTTAGGCAAAAGTTGATATCAACGCTGATCAAGAGGCATCTACGTGAAGATCACGAAAAATGCTCTTATTTTATTATAACAAACAGCAAAGAGAATTCAACAAACGATCCATATGGTTCAGTAAGTGTTATAGAAAAATTATAATTCATAGCTATGATGTAAAGTCATAGTTATTTTAGTAAAAATGGTGTGAAAGATTCGCGTGCACCAGGTGCATATGAATCCTTCACACACGAGACGATTTGAAACCATGAGTGGTTCGAGAAAGACATTCTCGTATCTGTCACCGTATTAAATTGGTGAGATCAACAACCTAATTTCTACAAACACTCAAACTTTTTTTAAAATAAAAATGACCTGCACGGAAATGATAATATGATAGATTCTATACAAAATTATTACATTTTATTTTTAAATTAAAACTTACAATCGTGTAGGACTTTAGATCTAGTCCTTAGACGTCACGTTTAGACTTTAGTTTGACCGAGGTCCAAATCCACAGTCGGAGACAATCTTTATGATCTTGTCACTCATCCCCGAAAAAGGCGCCATCTTGAAAATATCCAGACTTTCGAGGTTTGCGAGATTTGACTTCCGGGTTTTATTTTCTCTCTCATCAGTAGAGGCACACGGCCAATATGGGAGTAGGCCTAGGGCCTGGCCCTAATAAGGGAGACAAATCTCCCATTTTGGAGACTTGCTTTGCAAAAGAACAAAAGAAGCAACACCAACAAAAGCATGATTTTTTCCACCCAAACTTTTGTCCCACTGAGGTCAGAAGACAGAAGCCCATTTGTTTTGTGTGTGGATGACAATAAAAATCTTTATAAAAACAAAAGTAGACGGTGAATTTTTAAAGTAGACGGTGAAAAAGGGTAATTTTTCATAAGGAATCTGCTTATCACATTTTCATTTGCTGCCAAGGTAATCCTTTTGAAGCAAATGTAATCAAAGAAAATTGATCTCCCAAACTGGAGACTGTCTCTGAAATTGGATACCCAAAATCTTCATAGAAGTCTGATATTGGAGATAATCTCTCTCTTGGGAGACAGTCTCCAATACTGGACGTGCGCCTCGACTACTGCTCATATCATCGCCATTCGATGAAACATCAAATTTCTTTCTTTGCGAGCGCGAGCATGATTTTGAGTTGGAAAAGTCCTTTTGGTGCTGGAAATGGGCAGTTCCGAGCTCATGGTAACGGAGTGATATTAAGAAACAGGTTTTTAGCATTCAAACAAAGATATCACCCATATTTAAATAGTTATTTGCAAAGAAATGGTACCTGACGTTGCTGAATCCCCCTTTTCAAAATAATAACATTTGTTAATGTTATTTATTTTGATCCACTGAATTAATGAGATATGAATCATGGTTACGGATAGACCAAAACTAAAGCTTCAGTCTCTGTATTTTGGTTGTTCCCCTGAACTGCGTTGGCTCCACTCACAAATACATAGACTGAAGAGTTGGCCAGGGCTCAGCCTTTTCTCAATTTCGGCTAAAGATATTTTGTTCCACCTGAAAAAGGGGGGGGGACACCAGAGTGGTCCTATTTTTGTTGGCAATGAAGGACCAAATTTTTTTTCAGTGCTGATTGTAAGTTCTCTGCATTCAAAATCCCTTTATTATTATATTCTTCCTGTGTCTTGTCTAAATTCCTTCTAGTATTTCACTGGCTACGGAACGCTGCCCAGTCAGTAGACTCTAGATCTCTTTGCCTTGTAGACACATTTACGATTCCTCATGATGTCTCTTCTTATTTTGACTGTCAATGTTAACCAAGGGACAGTCTAAATCTTGAACTTTCTTGGAAGGGATATGAGACCAGATTGCTTCCGAGATTGTGTCACAGAGTAATTTCCATTCAGCCTCTATCGATCTTGTATTGAAATCTATTCCCCAAGTGCTATTCAGAAGTATGAGCTTGTCTTAAATTTCTTGAAAATTCCCCTCCTACTAGAGAAAGATTTCCCAAGGTTTATTTTTTATTGTATTTGAGACCCATCTTGACTTATACCACCATGCACGCCTGGTGATCACTCATTCCAGGTATTACAGATATTTTCCCAAAGTAGTTAGGATATGTTGTCAGGAGAACATCCAAGGTGTATTCTAATCTTGTTGGTTCTCTCACCAGTTGACTAAGGCTAAATCTGTCCTTTAATTCAACAAATATTTGGTTGATACATGTAGCTGTACCATACTGAGGATAAAGAGGGAATTCTCTCCAGTTTATACTTGGAAGGTTTAGATCCCCCCCCCCCCGAATATTATGAGATGAGGGGGAAGGACATTCCCTGTCCCAAAGTTTGTTTGATTTTCTTCTATATATTCTAGCATTTTTATGTTGGTTGATGGGTTGTGATAGACTGATCTTTTGAAGATTTCTTCCCTTGTATAAGGATCTTACCTCTATTTGCTTCGCTGTTTCCATTATCACAGGGGTCATAAGTAAACATTCCTAAACGCCAGCATGGTTCCACCACACTCTAAGCAGTTTTCAGTCCTAAAAGAACTGTAGCCAGGACAATATCCGCCTTTTCTTTGTTTTGAATCATTCAGCTTGTTTACTGTTACTACGTAAGCTTCGACAGCTTCTATAAATAGCTGTCCCTAGCTTGTAAGTACTTGCATGGTACACAGGATTTGAACGAGTAAAACCTATTTAAATACAAATTTTATTTTGATGTTGGAGTTTTTTTTTGTCATTCTTAGTAGGTACATGCGCCTTACCAGAAGTCAGAACCATGTCTTTCATGAAGCAATCTTGTGTCTTCATCATTAAATTTCCGATTATCTGGACCGGGGGGGGTTAACTCTCGACATGGCCTGCTACACACCCGCGTCCAAAAAAGCATAAAAAAGGGTCCCGTTTCAGGCACTCGAGCGGCTTCAACATCTTTGGCAAAAAGGGTTGCATTTCACCACCGTTCGCTGTTAGATTGTCTTTTAGGGTAGCCTCTTCTCTCTCTCTTCACGCCATTAAGGGTTGCTGATTTGGTTTTGAAAATTGCGCCATTTAGGGGTGCAAATTTTGGCGAATTTGAGGAGCAGATCTAAGCCATAAACACCATGAAGGGCGATTTTAAGGGATATAAATAAATCCTCGCACACGCCGGTGCAGCCAGCGCAGCACTTATGAGAGTCAGATGAGAGTTACCCCGTCCTAGCTAGTCTCTTACACTTGGTTCTATACTAGGTAGCACGCGTTACCCACATGCCCACAGGTACCATATCAATCGATTTTGATGTTTACGCCACTTGAGGTATCAAATTAGGGGATTTCCCTGTTCCTGCCACTTTTATCATGGGTTACGCCATTTAGGGTTGCAAATTTACTTTGTTATTACACCATTTGGGGTGCATTTTTTAGGTTGTGGGACGTCACATGGGTGGGTAGCAGTCCATGTGGAGAGTGACCCCCCTGGGATCTGGACTAAGCCATGTGGAATGTAGGAAAGCTGTTGTGAAAGACACAACAGCTTTATTCCGTAACTACTGCCAAAGGACCTTTGTTAAGCCATCTGGGCAATTCCATGAGATGATCAATCTTTTTTTTACGTCCGACCCCCATTTTTCTCAAGTTCTACTTCACTTCATAAAATGACCAAGTCATGGTCATTTGAGAGCATTACAGACTGTCAAAAGAACAAGATATCAGAGACAGAAAATTTCATGAAGGTCCTACGTAGGGGGTCGGACATACATTTTTTATGGAATTGCCCCTCTGTAATTGATTATATTATTAATTTGTCATAATTTTCTCTTTTTTTTGTCTTTATTCAAATTTGATTCATTTCCACAGATTTACTCTGGGGTCAGACTTTTATCAGGGACATCATGATTCGTCAGGGGACAGCGCAGGAGAAACAAGGAGATCTGAGTGATTTGAAGGAGAAGACAACTGCAGAACTGATTGATTTATTAGCCAGGCAGGAGAAGCTACTAGCAAATAGGTATGCTATATATGTAAACTTACATTAAATAGTCAAGTTTCCATAAACATTATACAAAATATGCTTTATAAGTCTAATTCAAATTTCTCCTATGTCAAACAGATTTCTTTGATTTGAAATCTCTTCAATATTTTTTTGTCTATGTTAATGTTGTGATGATGTTTTACTTGTGTACATGCATGTTATGTAAGCTTGTTAGCATCTTTCCCAAGTCTTGACATGCTTTTTTTATTGAGGATGTATGTAAATTGAATTGATTTGAAAGGCCTGAATGAGGCAAAAGTAAATATTCCTTTTTTTTAGATTTGGAAAAGTTGATTGACAGTTCTGAGCCCTGAACATAAAAATTTACTGTTATGATAAGATAACCATTCACTGGTGTCTTCCATGCAGTCCTTGTTTGTGATAGGACATTGTTGCTTTGGTAGTTAATATTTGATGACAAATCTACCAGGGTTTTGCGGCCTGTATAACATGATGCTTAGCGATTGACCATGCAGTTGATTCCTGCACTTAATTGCACCTAATGAATGAGTATGAAATGAAAAAATTATTTGATGTTCGTGGAAGAATTTTTACCTTTGCACATAAATCTTTAATGTATCCGATCATGTACATGTATATATCTGAATGGGCATATGAATAAAAGTAGATTGAAAACTAATTTAATTCTATTCATTTTATATTACCAGAAATTTCCTGATGCGATTACAAGACAAGGGGGAAAAAGTGGAAAACCTTGCTGAGAAATTGAGATTACTGATAAAGGAGCGTGAGGAGGTGGACAAAGCTGCAAGACTCTTTGAAAAAATGGACATTGGTCAAGAGGATTCAACCATAACTCATGTGACAGAGAGGACGGTAATCGACCAATCTAAAACCAGTGTAACAGGGAATGTTAAGAAAAGTAATGTCTCTGATGCAAGCGTCGTAAAGCGAGAAAATAGAGACAAATTCAAACCGAACAAGGACTTGAAGTCGACTGCAATACCCGATAGTTTGCCACGACCTTCTATAGAGCCTTCTCCATTGAGAGGTCAGGGATCACATGAAAGGTCGTCAATGGATGAGAGGGATGCTGACCTGTCATCAGCGAAGATCCCACCACTGAAGAACCAAGAAGCCCAGGTTGTAGAATTCAGCGAGTCTGCCAAATTACTTGAGGAACAAAAGAAACATGCAGAGGTCAGTATAATGAAGTCTGTATTTTATTAAAGCAAATTATACGAAGCAGCAGTCTGAATAGCGCTACCTCAAATCCATAACTATTCACATCTAGCCAGAATCCTAACCCATAATGCACAATTCCGAGCAGTGTAGTCAGGTAATATAGACCCACTGAAATGGTTATAAACTTATTCACGGGATTGGATGTCTTCAACTGTAATATGTGTATCCCATGACATGCTAGAGTTGCATTTTAAGACACAACTCTTCCCGGTGGACTACTGATATTTTGCTCTAATACAGGAAATTTTATTTTAGTCAGTTACTACTTTGTTGCATTGTTTGGCAATGTACCGTATGTTAGTTGAGTTAAATTTAGCTTTGTTTGTTTCATTTTGTTTCTGTTTCTTTCTGTCTAAAGCCATTATGCTTACATTGGTACCAGAAGTGCCTGATCCATTTTCATTTGCTTATTCAATATGACATATGAATGCATAAGTGCTATGCTTGGGATCGAGCCGCTAAATTTGTGTTTCTAGCCAGACCCTTTGGACTAGTACTCTGCACTTTTTGTCTTTTCTCCCTGTCTTGATGTAGGCTTTAGTTGCCAAGCAAGCGGCTGAGAGATTGACAGAAAGGCTCCATATCCAGATGGGTGATTTCATCCCTGAAGTTCAACATGGAAGGTATGGCTGATGAATCATTAGAAGATTAGAATTTTTACATGGGCTACCACAGTCAGGTTTGGGCTTAGTTACATTCCAAATACATTCCTAATTACATTCCAGAGATGTTCCAGCTACCTACCAGCTTTTAATTAACATTACAATAACCTGCTTAAGCCAGCTAATGACCAGTGCTGAACACACAGAAATGTTGTTAGCCTTTACCTTGGTCTTATTTGTTCTATGGAGGCCGTACGGCAAGTCAAAAACAGCCGTTTTAACATTTTTTGTCCAACTACATATAGGCGGTTTGAATCAAAATTAATAAAACTTCTGTTTTGACCCGCCGCATGGCCGCCGTAGAGCAAATATGACCAAGTTATAACAGAGCGCTAACATAAAGCTCAGTCACATCTTTCGGATTGTTAAGTCAAAACATTTATTTCATTGTTTAGCAATGCATTGTTGTAACATTAGGCATCGTTGCCACATTATCGGTTGTAACAGGGCCTCTGTTAATGCACTGTTCGCGCTAACAACGTTTCTGTGCGGTCAGTACAGATTATAATCAACTTGACAATAACTTTTCAGTTGGGGTGGCGTAAGCAGGTTATTGTAATGTTAATTAGAAGCTGGTACATGTAATTACATGTAGCTGGATCATCTCTGGAATGTATTTACATGTAGGTATGTATTTGGAAATCAATGAAATTGATCCAAAACCTGACCACATTATGTAGATTTTGTGCACAATTTTGATTTTTTTTTCCTGCATGTACACTGAGAATGATCATCCAATATAGCCTTTTTTGGCTAATGGTGCTAAATTACACTTTGTTGCTATGGTTTTTTACTGCTGCTCATAAAGCATACAGCATATTTTAATTAATTGACATTAACCATGCTACAAAACCTTAGCAGTAAGCATGGATGTAGTACAATTTGCAAAAGTGCCCAATAATTATTGGACCTTTTTCAGAATACATGTACCTGCTGCATTTAGTATAACATATAAAATCTGTATACCATAGTTCACGGTTTATAGCCTTTTTGAGCATTTTGGCCATTGAGTTTCCATTTTTTGTTTAAGTAGGGGGCAGTGTAAATGTAGAAGGCAATATATGATACAAATATATCGGGCTTTGAGAAAGTATAGTGGGAAATATTTATCCGAGGTTGGTCTGGCAACCCGAGGGAAAATAGTAATATTGCCAGTCCAACTGAGGATTAATAATTACCACTATGCTTTCAAAGGAAACGCCAGATATATTTGTTTTGTATCCCTTCTGTAAGGGAGAACTGTTGTGTAATCAATCTGGACCAAAACGTTAGATCGACCTGGCTAAAAAAAAACAACAAGACGGTCTAGACCAATCTACACCTAGCGCCTGAGCTAATGCTATCCAGCTCCATTAGGCTGCACGCGGCTTCTACCCAACTCTGGTTAATGAGAGGTCCGCTGCACTTCTGCTGCTTTTTCACTCAAGTCAAATTGCAACGCGCTGGCCGGCTAAAGTTAGTTACATCGGATCTTAATTGACTCACCTTGTTATGCTTCTCACAATTCAATTATCCTGTATGAAGTTGCAGAATATAGCGATCAAAAACTCTCCGATCAAATAATGGCAGTTTCTGCAAGTGCAAGCGCTCTTGATTAGTGCATACCATCCCAGCGCAGCTCGCCAAAACTTTCCAGTGGCATGCACGCAGCACGTGGTACTATCCAGCGCGAGTCGCGTCACACAGCTCGAGAATCAAGGGGGGGTCGAAAAAGTGTATTGTTCATTTTTTTCCCAAGGGAAAAAGTGAACAATGCGTGACGTCAGCAAGGAAAAGGAACTATTTCATGGCAATTGTTTTTCGTACTAAAACTATGCTTTTTCTTCTTATGTACACTCTCAATGTGACAATCTTAAGTAAGGGATATGAAACCAACTTGTCTATACTCTTTATATTATATTCAACCTTTAAGACAAACAAAAACGATATTGACTGTATCATGTCTCTTTTAATTGATTTCCAGGTTTTGTTCCTTTTTTAAATTTTCAGTTACCGAGGCGGGGAAATCGATAGTGATGATGAGGAATCAGAAGAAGGATCAGATGAGGAAGGATCGGGTGATGGAGGGGAGGGTGATGGTGATTGAGGGTGCTTTGTTCTTAACAAGAGGCATCAATTTCAGTCTGTGATACTCTATCGGGCAGTGGAAGTAATTGAAGGCAAGTGTGCATGATAACTGCCCAGTGACTACTTATTCCATTATTTTGCCAAGGGATAGGTTGTTAAATGTGGCTCAGTGGAGTCTGGACTTTGAACCACAAGGTCTTGGGTTCAAATCCCACTGCGGCACTTGTGTCCTTTTGGCAAGGTGCCTATATTCATTTGATTTGCCACTCTCCACCCAGGTAAAGAAAATGAGTACGTAGTAGGAAGGAATTCCTTGAATGCTTAAGCACCTGATCAGGGCAACTGTCAGGGTAATAGTATATGATGGGGTGTCCAAACTTCACAGACTTTTCAAAAATATTGTTCGCAAAATATTCTCAATTTATCCAAAACAAATTCAAGAAATGATTACCACATTGACGGCAATATTGTAAACTATAAAATAATTGACGAAAAAGTGAAGTAGGTCAAGGGGTTCCGCCGGTATCGTGATCTCAAAATTCTAGTCCGATCAACGAATGCTCGCTGTCCTTGAAATTCATTCTGAAAAAGTGTGACCTAACTTCGTGGACCAAAGTTTTTGTAGAGATTTAAACAAAAACTCAAGCTCAAAGGGTGAGATATTTTTATCAGATTGATGAAAAAATGCTATAGAATCAGTCGGTACTACATCAAACCCATATTTTTTATGATATCTGCTTGCAAAATGATGAAATTGCGATGCTTGTTGAGAATAAAGGCGACAAATTTGCTGATCTTTTGTCAATATTTTCATGAATACTGAACTCATCCTAAAACTTATGCCAAAGGGTAAGTTTAGGTCATTTTTCACGTCGATGATGTCAAATTTTAAGGATATTGACTAGTTTTGGGGGATAATGACCGTCCGCGAAGTATGGACACACACGAAGTCTGGACTCACTATAATGAATTTAAGTGTACACTTTGATAGAATGCTAGTTTTAATCTTACATTTGCTCGGCTGCCCAACCCGCAAAGCATCTCTAGTTATTTAATATTGAAAAAGATATTGTATCAAGAGCTGCATTTTTCAATCATTTACCCAATTTTAATCAACACCATATAGGTACATGGTGTTAAAAATGTAACTATTGTTAAAAAAAAATAATAAATTTGGCTTTCCATACACTTCTGACGATTGTTTGCCTGATTACATAAATATAAATCCAAATCAGTAAAAAATTTAAAAAGCAAAGATGTAAAGTGTCTGCCACTATCTTGTGGGTAGGATCACAGAGAAACAGGGATGTGTTGAACTTTCGATGCAACCAAACTTGGAAGAATTTTTTTCCTTTCTTTTGAGTAGGTATGTCAGTATGGATCCAAGTGTCCATGTATCATTGCTTTCCTGTATGCAAGACCATGATCCCACCATGTCAAACCTCTAAGAAATGGTGCAATGACATCATAGGCGACAGTATTTAGCTGAAAATGAGGCTTTACCCATAATTTGATTTTAGAATTTAAGATCTCCACCAAGAAATTTCTTAGCTGAAAATATCTACATGTAAACCTCAATTTCAATACCTTCATTTATGTTTTCCAATTTCTTTATTAATTCAATTCACAGATGCTGCTCTTTGGAGAAGGAACATTTTCAGGACATTTTAAAATTGCCAGTTTATAATTACCATGTTCAGATATGCTTTGGACTTAATCAGGAAAAGAAAGTCCCTCTTTGGCAAAATGTTATGCATGTTATTCTAATGCTGATTATTTCCAGAAAATTTTGGTCAGCCATTTGTATTGATAGGATCTATGCGTTGTATCAATTTTCAATATAGTCAAGTTTACCTTTGCAATCACTTGCCTCTGTGGGATTAAACTTGATATAACATTCACCTTACAATGACTGGAATAATTGGTTGTTCCTTTTCTTTGGTTCACAGCTTTACCTCACGGCTTGGAGGAGGCTTACACTGCTGATAGAAGACAATACTACTTCAAGTGAGTATAGAAGCAAAATAAAGAAAGTCGCAATGCATTCAAATCTTGATTTTGGAAAGCCATTAATGCAAAATTGGGTGATTTCAAGTTTGATGTTAGTTTGCAAGCACAAATCTGAAAGCCTTCTGTAACACCTGTTAGTTTACAACAATGATCTGAATCACATTAATAGCTGACCACCCAAGTGTTTCTATGTATAATTGAAAAGATGCGTACCAAATGATTCTGTTTATAGGAAATGTGTAATTACTGAGAAATGGGCAGAAAAAGCCAGGTATTCCAGCCAGGTATCTAGGCCCCATCTTACAAAGAGTTACGATGGATCCGATTGACCTCCTATGAAAATCCATCAGTGTCATAACTTTTTCTAAAGAAAATTGCACAATGTCCTTTTTAAAAAAAGAGAAGCACACTGAATTTTCAATTTGTATAGCGATTATGAATAATGTCTCTATGCGCTTCCAAAGGACTTGGATATTATTACCCCAGCTGTAGCTTGGCAGCCGTAATTACTAAGATTACAGCACACACACGCATTTCAAGGAATAAATTCCTGCAAGGTACCGATTCACCTCACCTGGGTTGAGAGCAGCACAATGTGGATCCTTTTTTTTGCCGAAGGAAATTACCCCATGGCTGGGATTCGAACCCATGTCCCTGTTTCAAAGTCCCGAGACTAATCCACTGGGACACCACGCCCCTGAATATATGAAATATACATCAAACCTAGAAAAAATTCTAAACAAACATGTATTTTAGATGTTGTTGTTGCTAGCTTTCCATAGTTGTGTTTGATTGGATCAATCGTAACTCTTTGTAAGACAGGGCCCAGTAATGGTGGTACACTGTACCACATGTGCTTATTTGCGGTGGTGATTTCCAGTGTAATCATTTTTAGCTAAGATTTGATGACATGAGTTTACAGATTTAGATTTTTGCCAATGAACCATGTCACAGATTTCCTACTGAGCCACTAGCTGATTAGGAAATGTAATTTTAGGAGATATATATGATTCCAGTCATGACACTGTGTACTTCTTCATTAAAGAGGCTCTTAGAAGGAAACATTTTGGAAAAATCGTTTTTTGATTGTTAGAAATATATGTGTGCAAACGTCATGCCTTATACTGCAATATGTATCTGGAAATTAGGTACCACTGTATTCAAGTAAATTTGCTAGATGTTTTTTATTACATGTACATGTATTGGTCAAAATCCTTGGATTAAATTTTGCTTCAAGTGTTTGAGTGTAGTCTACCATTAACTACATTAGTCCTATAGCAAACTTTTAATTCATTTGTTATATGTACATGTGTCACCTTATGATGAATGTTTTTGAAATGAAATATTGTTAGAAAACTTGGAATAAAATATTTTGATCTTTCACTTTGCACCTGCAGTCATGTCACTCGAGTGTACAACATGGATACACCCTCTCTCTGATGCTAACCGTCTTCCAAGCATAAATGAGAGATAGTCTACCTGAGACAAGGATGTGGTACCAATCTTGAATCTTCATCTACATGGAATGTTTGGTGTGATCACCTGTTGGTATCTACATAGACATGTATAATCCACCTGTATAGAAAGACCAGCTTCTCAGAAAGACCAATTGTTATATCCTTTGAAACTCAGAAGAATTGAACCTGTTCATGAATACAGTACCTCCTTTTCTTATCCGTAGATGACTACCAGGTACTGGCACTTTGGCACCAGTTATTATAAACACTTTATTTTTTGGTTCCTCTTATCTACTTAATACGGGATAATCAAATTGAATTTGAAAATCAAATCGAATGAACCAATTGGCACTGTAAAAGACTTTATATGCATTCGCTACTCTTGAACCAAGTTAGGAAATAATGTTTATTTCTAGGGGCACTTTTCCGGCATTGAGGGGCGATTGCTTAATTTTGGGGCTATTCTTTAAGCAAGTCTACTTTAAGCAATTTTGCTTTTCTCATTATATTCTGCTCTACATGTATGTTGAAATAGATTTTCAAAACAATCTTAAAAATTATATGTGACAGATCTGAGGGCACTTGAGAAAATACTGTTGCCTAAAGCATTCAAATTTTGGAATTCCAGGGGCAATTTCCTACATTTTCATTAACCCATGTTTTATGTGTTTTTTATGACTTTTGTGTAGCTCAAAGGGGCAGGTCCAAGCTACATGTATTATCTATCAACAGTGATTTTACTGTTTAAAAAAATCTTTTTCCGTTTCTGAAAACCTTTTATTCTGTTTCAAACTTGGTCTGAAGTTAAATTCTGTTTTGTCATTTAAAAAAATTTACACAGAGCAAACATGAACCATTTTGCAATGAATTTTCACACAGGGAGTATAGAACCAAAACATATTTTCTGTTTCGTTTCAATACCAGTCAACAGAAAATCACTGTCACTTTACTATTTCCTGTCATCCAAAAGTATCTGAATTATCTGTAACAGTTGTTTTTTTAAAATAGATGCATACTAAAGTAGGTCATGGTTTTACTAGTAGTAAAAATACTTTGTGCATTTAGGTTGGAAATGACTGCATTCATTGTGTGGCTTATAAACAGTATGGTGTTGTAATAAGACTAGTAGGTTTTTGTGGACTTAACTTGGTTTGCATGAAGTCAGTAATTGTAATACTTTGTGTTGAATATTCTGCAAAAGTGGACCCAAAGGTTTTCCAGAGTTTTTTCCCTAATGAGTTTTATCTCTGGTTTTTTACCCTGGATCTACTTGTCGTAGAATTGAAAGGGGAAGGCAAGTCCCGAGCCATGGGGGGGGGAATCGAATCGTAAGAAATTTATAAAAGGCTTGTTCACTTACATGTACACACAATAATAATACTGTAATGCAAGTCTGTTGGATTAATGAAATAAAAATTGGAAAGTGCGAATTTGACCCAACCCAGGATCGTTATTTATTTTGGGTCGCCAAAGTTGTCTACAATCCTTTGGCCTAGACTCTTGGTTGTTAATCCAAACCTCTTGTATCACGTATATGCAGGGTTCCTAGCCCATCAGGGAAAATTATTTTACTTTTTTCCAGTCAGGGAAAAATCAGGGAATTTGATAAAAAAATACCTCAAATCAGGGGAAAATGCCTGAAATGAAGGAACAATCAGGGAATATGATCAGCCCAAAAGTCAAAAGCACAGTAGTCAGTCAGACTCTGTTATATTTTGTTGCATATCAATTACAACACCCATTGAATGACTAAATATGGTGGTACTAATAAGATTAACATTATTATATTCATATTGAAAATACATGTAATTCACTGCAACAACATAGAAAACATGTGAAACTGGGAATGGGTTTAAATGATTTTCAGGGAATTTTTAAACTTCATCAGGGAAAAATCATGGAATTTTGTTTCCTTGAAAAGCTGGGAACCCTGATATGTGTTCAAAGTGAAAATTTAGTTTGCTTCTGGATGGCTCAACTGGTTGGTCTTTAATCTTTTAGACACCGTCACTAATTATACCCCTTTAAGGCTTGTCTCAGATTCTACTAATAATTGCTATGTCATATGTAACCAGCCACCCCCAAACCAACAATAAGTTGCAGGGGAAGGTTCTAATAGCTTATTTTAAAGAGTAATTCATCATTCTATCAAAGATTGTAATTTAGAAAAATTGAATAGAAAAAATAGATAAAAGAGTTTCTATAAACACAAGTTTTTGCAGACTGCTTGAAAGTTCCACAGTGTAAATCGCATGCTTGATTGAACTCCAAATTTTGAGCGTTATTTTCTCCTCATTTTTTTAAAGCTCTCGCTTTTTTTTCTGCATTCAGTGAAGTATTTTCGTCGGTTATTGTTAATCAATTTTGACATGTTACAAATTATATCTCATTTGAATGCTTAGGATGCGCTTTTTCAAACTCAATAAAAATCTCAAAATTCATTTTGGGCATCTTATTGTTGGTTTAGGGATGGCTGTTTGATTGACTTTTAGCGCGAAATTTGAAATTCAGGGCAATATGTAATGTCACTCAGCATAGATTATTATCGTTTCAAACCTAATTAAGGCTGAGCCGAGCAAGACATGATTCCCCATGGTTTGTGACTTGCGCTCTCCTTTAACATATCCCCCCCCTCAAATTCTGTGCACAATACCTTTATCAGTGGTTATCCTGGGTGAAATATGACATTATTATTATTATTTTCAATGAATGTTATTACAAATTATATTAACTTTTGTCCAATTTTGTTACTTATCACACAAGAAGACTTAATGATATGAAATTTTTTTTAATTCAAATTCTAGAGATTAAGGCTACTTTAAATGCAGGAAAAGCAAATTGTGTTATTGGCAATAAAGTCAGTCCTTTTGTGCTTTTCACAAAATATTCTTTTGTATCATCTGCATAGATAATGAAATTTGATTTTTCAAAGGATTCAATGATGTCATTAACACAAATAAAAAAAAGCAACAAACGCCCAAGTACACTTCATTGTAGGATAACACATGTTTTGGAAAGAATATCTTTGGAAAAATTATTAGATTAAAAATTATTAAAAGAAGTAAACTAAATTGGTCCAAAGATGTGCGAGATGAAAAAGGTGTCTCTGGTAAAAAAAATCACAGCTGTCATTTGGTACCCCAAAATATCCTGTTTTCATGTAGAAATAAATAAACGTGTGAAGATTCTACTTCTAACTTACTCTTGCATATGGGTGTGACATAGAATCCATCTATTTTATTACAAATTTTCAGGAGTCCCTGTAAGATATGGTGCTAGTGATGTTTTTTCTTTTTGTTTAAATATATCCACAGTATATAGTCCTGGAATTTGATTCTTGAAAAGTTTATGAGTCTAGCAAAATAATTCTTGGAACCATTTCACGAATAGATAAATCTGACTGAAAGTCATGCCAAGTGTTAATGCACATATTGATATTTCATGTGCAGTATAATCGATTCATACACAGTAGAGTGTGTCTTCTAAGGGAGATCCAGTCAATATGATGATCTATTATTTTCCACATGCAAGTGAAAATTAAGAGTGATTTTTTTGGTCACACTCAAATCTTTTGTGAAATGCTTCTTTGATTTGTCTCTTATGTCACATGTAATGTATGATAGCTTGGACCTGCCCTGTAATGTTTGCTTGTATGTACTGTATACTTGTTTTTATTCATGATTCTCTTTATTATCTTTCGTTGAAAAAAACCCAGAATGTAAGACCAGCAGCCAGGAAGATTCATTTAAAGTTGCAGGACCATAGCAGTTGACCTTGATTGATGGTGGTAGGCCCTGAACCTTGCAAACATGGCTTCCGGTCTGGTTTGAGCTGGGATCTTCCTGCCAGAATCACACAAATAGCGACGTCACTACGGAGAGATCTATTTTTCAGTGTGCAGAAAAGGACACTTGACGCTGCTGTGCATGGTATACAATTTACCACAATGTAAGTGCTTTAATAATGATTTCAAGGATATTTTGTGTAGCCTAGTGTATGCAAGACAATGCAATCGGTTTCCCAGTAATTCTATACCAAGGGCAATAACCTTTGTGAAAATATTGGGCAGCAATTTTCCCCATATCAGGATTTTCTCTCTCTTCTTTTAACGACTTTAATCCCTTCTCTTTACCTTTACTGTTCTATCTTCCAATCCCTGTATCCTTGTGTTGGGTATATGTCAATCCATTGATTATAGTCTCTCTTTAAATGCCTCCCTGTACTATCTGTTGTAGCTGCTGCTCCAATTGTATCTTTGTTTCACATTGTTGCAACATGATATTTGCCATGACTGATTTAATGTACTAAAAGGATAAACAATTTTTATTTAAAAAATCATATAAAGTGAAGATTTTGTTCTTATTTTTTTATTATTTATAGAGCAATGTGAATTATCTTGCAATAAATTTATTTTCCTTTTCTGTATGTGTCGTTTCTGGTTCAGACTTATATGAATTAATATTTCAAACTTTATTGCGGTGATTTCACCATGTACCTACATGAACCTCATGTTGTGCTAAAGTGTGTATCCATCTTGTTTTCACAGAATGTGAAGAGATAATGTGGACTGCACGAATGTTAAGATATGTGATGATCAAGTTGGATTTTCAAAATAGGTTTGTCTGCCCAAATCTAAGTTCGGATATAAATTTTTCAGGAGGGTAATGCACTTCAATGGTTTTCCCACAATGTGTAAATAAAAAAAATGTCTCCTTCAATCAAAGCAATATATGTAAGTCTGGATTCTTGTTTCAGAAGCGCAATGTCAAATTTTGATTTCTAGAGCCTTGCCAGTGTAGTGTTTCAAGTTGACCCATATTGATATTTAAAATATGGATGGAGTGGTTAAAGCGGTATATGGCTTTGGAGCTCGGTGATCAAGATCGATCAAAAACTGGTTTGTACTCCAACTCGACGCAGGTTACCATTTGTTCTGCACAACGAGAAGGGAGAGGAACTGGCAATGTATGTTTAAAGAGAGTGCTGCTGACTTTTAAGTTGCATGTGGCATCTTTATATTTGGTGTTTGGAATCTGGTTGTTGCAGTAATCTTCAATTACTGTCTGACCACAAGGAATGGTGTTCCTTTCAGCTGACAGTATGATTTCCAGAGCTCTTCAAAACCTTGTGCAAGTCGCACACTTCTTGGACTTTCATATTGCTGATATCTTGTGAGAGTGTTGGCCTGTTTTTGGTGGCATTAGATGAATTCTGAGTGGATCTAGTTCCAATTGGTCATTTGTGTCTTTTCCAGCCATTTGATATTTTCCTGTGTTTATTGGATTTTCCAGAATTTTTTTGACTCTGATGAAATGAAAGGCAACGTGAAGTCTTGGTATTTTAATAGAATCAAAGTCAATAAAGACCGTTTTTTGCTCCTCATGCATGCTGATATTTTCACCAAAAGGGAAGCTACATACATCTGATACATTTTGGGGCTTAGTCTGTGACTCTTCTTATTAAACCACAATGCACTTGTTTGAATTCTAATAAGGCAGATTCTTGAAGTCTTTGTCAGCATTCATTTTCTGTGTCCAGAAGGAAACACTCTTTCTTTAGAAAGAATTTCAAATAGATTTTATGTGTAGAGGAGGAAACTTCATCCCATTCAGGTATTCAGAAATGTAATCCCTTAGAGTGAGGGGAAGATACTGTGTTTAAGCCTATATAGCCAAGGCTATTTGAAATTGCACAGCCGGGGGGGGGGGGGGTAGGCTTTTTAGCCCTCCCCCAAGATCTCTGTTGTTGATCAGGGCCAATATTCTGTTCAAGATTTAACCCTAAATACTGGTAGACTGGGCTATTTCGATGACTGGGGGTGGGGGGGGGGCATATTAACCCCCCCCGCACAAAATAAAAAGTTTGCTCGAAGTAAATAATGCCCCTAAAATGCTAATTTTTGATTCACAGATTCTTTATAGAAATCTGATCAAATATACCTTCAAAAACTTTCAACATCACATTTATTTTCTTATTGATCTCTTTGTTTTTTAATATGGAAATTAACAGGTACTTTATTTTGACCATAAACAAGATGAAATTGATTTATTTTACTTAGTAAAAGGAAAAATAATGATACATTTATGAATTTTGGCAAAAAGCAATATTTGCATTGGATTTTTACACAAATTTACATTTGTGAGCAATTTTGGGTCTGCATACCCTTCCAAAATGTTGCATAATTTCAGAACCGCATACCCATGGGTTGCAATTTTGGTCTTGAAAGTTGCGCGAGACTTGTAGGTAAAAAGTCAGTGAGTGACGTGGTCAAAGAAATTTGCACAGCAGCTGAATCAGCCCTCTCCCAACCCCCCAGTCTTATTATGGTTGAACAAGAATTTTAACTATTTTTCTCAGTATTTTGCTTTACGTAAAACACTTATCTATCTTTGGTATTCAATAACATTTTTTGGCTATAAAGTATTTGGCTTAAATCTAAGTTAGCCACATACCAGACTTAATCCTGGCTTGCGCATAGTTTTACAAATGTGATACGCACAGTCACAGATGATAACATACATTTTACAGATTTTTCACCAAAAAAAATGTCAGGGAGCCTAAAAAAAGCCCCCTCACCCTTAAGGACAGTTATGCATGTACCTGCTTTCCATTAACAGTTTTGGAGAAGGGCTGCCACTCTCAATGATTCAATTTATTTGTCCTTTGATCTTGTGCCATCTAAAACTCTTTCATGGAAACGTGCAGTCTTTCACTTTCTTTGCAATGATCATATACATTGCCTAATTTCAAACCATCATAGAATTATTTCCCTCGTCTTTGCTTGTGGTTCATCTGGTCATGTCAGAGAAGTTTCTCAGCCAGGTCCTGAAACTTGACATGAAGTGATGCTAGGCTATTCTTTCATCCATCTTCCGGTCTTTGGGTAAGGCAGTAATTGGTAGATTTTTCCAACAGTGTCCCTTTGGCTAAAGAAATCCAGTGTAGGACCAAGTTTGGGAAATTTTGTTGTTTGCCGTCCGTCAGATTTGACATCCAGATCTCTCCATCCAGTCTGGAACAATTTTGGGCAATTTAATTGGGTGCTGTCTGTGAAAGTTGTCATTTGTTATTGATGACCATTTGGCTGAAGGAATGGATTTTTATATCCATGGAAAGATTTTTTTGAAATTTTATTGGATGCCTTCTCTGAAATTTGACATTTCGCTTCACTACTAGGGTTCATGCATTGTATTGTAATGATTGATGGGGAATTATAAACCATTGTGGGATATGAAGTGTACTCCCTCGGGACAAGCCTATGTTGAGGTTCTAACTTATTAGATCTATCTTTCATTGTCGGTGCCTCGCCTGATCACTCAGAGTTCATGGAGGCATGATAGATACAGTATGCAAGCAAACATTTAGTTCTTGTATGATGGTGAATGAATAAATTAGCTTAACAGGGGAAAAATAACTCTCTTCCCCTTTTGGTTTCTATTTTGATCAAAATGCACTTTATTGAAATTAATAGAAATGCAATTGCATCATATACAGAAAAGAGTATATTTATTTGTAATATATTCAATTTGCTCTTATGAAAAGAAAAGCCCCCCCCCCCTCAAAAAAAATCAAGCCAATAAACATTTTTTTAATGTGATGATATAAATTGAATTGTTTAATAAAAATATAAAAATGATAAGTAATATTACTCAAAAATATTCAATTGAAAATTGGAACACTGGTGTCAGTTGTGGATACTTAATGTTGAAAGGATGTGAAAAAATTGAAAATGGGCAGATACAGAGAGCTTTTCGAGACAAGTTTTGCTCATTATTGTCACTAATTTGCTTTAAGCAAATCAGATGGATTTGTTGGTGAAAAACACTGACAAAAATCTTCATGGAATGCTTCCCTGGATGGATAGTACAGGGAGGTACAATGTATACAAAGAGAGCACAATCAGTGGATTGTAAGAAAGGGAGCAGATTAAAGCAAAATTGGTTTTGTTCAAGGGTGAATAAAAAAAAAGACTACAAAGGAAGGAAGGGGAATGGGGAGTACTTAGGGAAGATGGGGGGGGGGATGTGAAAGGAAATTTCTTTTTGAGGCAAAATTTATTAAAATATGATTAAAGTCCCCCCCCCCATGCATTGGTTTGCATACTATTGGCTACACAACATATCATTGATAGAGCACTTTCATTGTGGTAAGTTGTACACCATGCACAACAGTATCTAGTGCCCTTCTCTGTACACTGAAAAAAAGGGCTCTTGGTAGTGAAATCAGTAATTGTGTGATTTTGACAAGACCCCAGCTCAGACCAGGCTGCTGGCCATTTTGTGAGGGTGAGGGTTTGCCCCATTTAATCAAGAGGTCAGCTGCCACAGTATCCTGTATACTTGAGTGAATCTTCTTGGCTGCTGGTCATTTTTTTTATATATATTTTTGTCTGAAAAATAAATTCATATATCCTTGAAAAATTGCTTGTCACTTGTGCGTATTTGTGCCCGAGTATCTGTATACTGAGAATGGACTT
This sequence comes from Lytechinus variegatus, assembly GCF_018143015.1. Lineage (NCBI taxonomy): Eukaryota > Metazoa > Echinodermata > Echinoidea > Temnopleuroida > Toxopneustidae > Lytechinus > Lytechinus variegatus. The sequence continues at coordinate 24,282,723 of NC_054744.1, read as the reverse complement.
GCCTTCCCCCTTTTTTATTCATTCACCCCCCCCCCCCCCCTCTACGTTTGTTATATTTTGAGGGGGTACGGGTGCCATATCCCCAAGGGCCCGTTTGCATAATATTACCATGTAGTCATTCAATGGTAACTAATATGTTAACATTGGATGGCAAAAGGACTCTATAGTAATTTCAAGCAACAGGGCCCTTGGGGATGTGGCACCCCTACCCCCTCAAAAAATGACCTTAATGAATAATGCACATGTAGGGTATTAGAAATAATTACACACACAGGGTAACTTTTGGAAGGATGCAACACGTCCAAGGCATAGCTAAGGGCATTTAAACCATTTTTAGAGGTAACTATAGTGTGTGTAATTATTATTATGCCCAAGCAAAATGTGCATTATTTGTTTTATAAGATAGAGATATGGATCCTTATTTGATAAACCATCGGCCAACACCATGGCCTGTCAAGAGTGTTTTTCCTCGCGCATAGAAAATAGTAATATTTTGTGATATGCGCTATATTAGAGACTATTATCATTAGTAGCACTTGTCATTAGTAAATTTTCATGTTAGCTAAAAATATATGACTGGTCATGTGATTGATTTCAGCCAATCATCTGATCAGGATCCATATCACCATTTTATATTATCTTTTATGTAACTGGGGCCTGTATTCTGAAAATCGCGTCATCTGTACAACTCTGTTAACGTTGTGAGTGCGTCATTGGCTCTCAGTTTTTCTTTCCTTGTGAGTTGGTCATTTCTGTACCTTTTCCTTAAAATAATGAATCACAATGTACTTCCCTTTTTTCACATTTATTAAGGCGATATAAGTATGCCAAAGAAATATATTGAGCAGCCATTTAAAAACTAGTTATGGCATTTAATATAGAAAAGGTAATGTAAAGATAACTTGATTTTCAGAATACCGTCCAGGTTTAAGGTTGTACAATATGCAGAAGGTAATCTAAAATTAGAAGGCCTATGGTCTGATTGTACTCTTCCAGTTTTTTTCAAAGAAATTTCAAGACTGACATTTTTCAGGAGCAATTTCAATCATTTCCAATATTTATGAAGAAAGGCCCATATGAAAGTTTATTTTAGGCATTAATGGTTTGATTTGTCACTGAACATTTTTAATTAGTATTAATAGAAAGCAGGGGATTTCATTTTTATTTTCAATGCTCCTCATAACTTAGATAACCTTCTGCACTGTACAAGCCTAATTGATATTCATGCCGGCAGATATTTTCAAATGGTAATTTTGTGGGTGATCAATTTGTAATAGTAAAATTGGTGAAATGAAAATTCACAATATTTTCAGCTTGTAGATTAATTTCAAGAATGTCATTTTGACATTTGAAAATGTTTTCTTCAAATTTTCAATATTTTAGAAGAATGAACTTCAGAAAATGAAAATAATTATATGTATACATTTTGGTACACATTCAATCTATATCCATGAATAATCATAAATGCATTAAAGAAATGTAATACATATGAATCTATGGAATTTACAAAGCAAGAACAAATTACTTCACTTTGGCGGTGCTAAAATATTATACTTATACCTTAGACAAATTTGAATAATAAATGTTTCTAACATTTATCAGAAGATGATTTGGATCTTAGCATATTTGAAAGTTTGTTCAATTCCTTTGCTCAAGCCAAGTGATTTTTAAATCGGGTTAATTAATGTGAAGATGCATTTCACCAAGTTCTCTCTTTTCTCAAATGCTCTTTTAAAATTTGGGTAGATAAAGGGGCTTTCACAATTGGTCATTGAACCATTTTCTAGAATTAATATCATTTGCAATGAATACTGTAATCAAATGGTCGCAGAACCAAGAGTGCAAGTCCCTTCAGAGGCAGATCATCATCTTCCTTGCCCATGTGCAAAGAAGATCTGCAGAAAGAGGGGAATAGAAATGAGAGAAGGGAGAGGCGAGAGGGAGAGAGAATGAGAGGGGAGGGGAAGGGGACAGAAAGGAGAGATCGAGGGACAAGCTTTCTATGTAACCGTTACGAGAATAAAGACAAAGAGCCAAAAGGCGGTGCAACCAGAGGCGGCGATTTCATGAGGGATGGGGGGGGGGGGCGAGATGACACTCTCGCATGGAATGCTGAATACTAAAAATTTGAAAATCAAGGAGAGGTGAGCATCCCCCCCCACTCCCATGTGATCGCTGCTTATGGTTGTGACACAATCATTTAATCATCCAGGCAGATTAAAATGTTTAAATTAGTCAAAATTTCATTGACACAGTATTGAAATCATACAATGAAATATTGTTACTTCCAAATTCTATGCATAATTTCTCAAAGTTAGTATCAGTGGATAATTACGAAACCATAGGAATAAGAAATGTAGGCAACTAGGAAGGATTCATTAACAGCAGATTCCAGAATTATGTCCATAAATTTATGTCAAGTAACAAAGTGGTCAAATCAAAGAGTCTTATTTTGTATCTGAATTTGCATCCGAGAAGGGGGAGTGTAAAGGGCCTACAAAATGTTTTACACTTCTGCTTCTAACTTGTGAACCATTTACGTAAAACTGCAAGGTAACTGAAGATAACTACTGCCTAAAAATGTAAAAAATTTTAATACAACCAAAGCTATTTGTCAAAGAAAGCAACAATTGTCAATTTTTAACATAAACCAAAATCAGTAAATATATAAACATTACAATCTATGTTCATCCATACAGTATATATGGATGGAGGAATGAATGGATTGATGGATGGATGGGTGGGTGGGTGGGTGAGTGAGTGGGTGGACGGATGGATGGATGAGTGGGTGGGTGGATGGATCGATGGATCGATGGATGGGTGGGTGGATGGTTGGGAGGATGGATGTATGGATGGGTGGGTGGGTGTGTGGATGGATGGATGGATGATGGGTGGGTGGGTGTGTGGATGGATGGATGATGGATGGGTGGGTGGGTGGATGGTTGGGAGGATGGATGTATGGATGGATGAATAAAATTATGAATGGATGGATGGATGAATGAGTGGATGGACTGATGGATAGGTGGGTGGTTGGGTGGATGGACTGATGGATAGGTGGGTGGTTGGGTGGGTGGACGGATGGATGTATAAATAAATAATGAATAACAGGATGGATAGATGAATGAATGATTTCATATATATAGTCATTCATTACCCGATTCATCTATTCCTTCAACCATTTCATTAAAAAAGTTCAACAGATTGCAAAGTATAATCATGATAAACAAACTATAAAAAAGGGAAACTCATAACAAAGTCCGGACAATTGTGAAAATAGAACATTCAGAGGTATAGCAATTCATAAAAGTTTTCCTAACAAACAGAAGGCCCCTGGCAGTCTCGTCTGCCTTACGCAATTCAATATGGCAATAGTGTTAACTTTGTGACAATGATATATCCAGCCCGTTGAAATATATATTTTTATATACCTTAATCTTATAGCCTTTGGTTAAGTTTTTGAAAATAATCCCACGCATTCGGAAAAGTGGCGCTTATTATACCTCGCTTTCACTATGCAGGCGAGACACATAAATTTTGATTTGAGCCAAAGTAAGACAAGAATGAATGTCGATGTCAACGTCATAATCCTACAACTGTTGAATTAAAATCCATTTCAAAACATTCTTGCAAAAAAATACATTACAGTTGTCTATAAAAACTTTTTAGTATCGATTCTCTCGTTAATTTCTTTAAACAGAGATTTGCATATTATGTTTACTAACTCATAGAACACTGGCATCTGGATTCGTTCATTGCAGTCATGCCTTACGTTAGCGCATTCAAAATCACTTCAAAGAATACACTGATTATCCAAGCGTGAAGACATACCACCTAAATATGATATCAAAATTATTTGGGAGAAGAATGATATTCCTTCCAACCATATATAATGATTATGCGTTCATGACATATATTTTTCGTTAAAATTGGGATTTGTCAGGTGCCAACTTCAAACTAAATATATTTACATATAACTAAGTATGAAAAAAAACTAGACAAATAAATAATACATGGAATTCATTTCTTTCGCAAGATACAAGTTAATTTTAAAATGCCTAAATTCAAATGGGTACTCTGACTGGTAAGAAAATAATAACAAAACATTTAAAGTTTTTATCAAAATCGGACAATGAATAATATAGTTTTGAATTATGTCGGCTTTACAGTTTTATGCATGTATTTATGAATATTCAATGAGCTCATGATATTCCCATTGTCTTAATATGAAAAAATTATATCGTATTATATGGAATTATATCAATTCCAATTTTGTTTTCCGTAAATAAAAAAAATGGATTGAGACCCGATTTCATGTGCAAGATAATCATCGTTGCAATGAAAATATACACACTTGATATGTAAATAGTGAGAAAATGAAAATATAAATTTGGATTCATCAGTCCACCTATTGAATATTCTGACATAAAAGTGCTACCCAGCTATTGAAATAGTTGTTTCTGGATTTGTGAAGTCTTATACTAGCAAAATATCACATCTTGGAAATACTCTGGATCTCATGTTAACATCATTTGGAGCACTGGCGTAAATCTGGTCCAAGCAGTTGGGGATATATTGACCTGAAATTCGAAATTGTGGATACACCCACACACCAGGTTATGTGTACGGGGTATATAATACTGCCATCTTTCAGTAACAAACAATTATTTTTTGTTCGATGGCTGTATTGCAATGGATCTGTTGTGATGTAAAGTAATGAATTATAGTTCATTTCATATGCAAGCGAGCGAAAAGAGCAGGCAAATTTTCTGTAGTTGGAAGACAGGATGGCCGGGTCCAAAAATCTCTTTCAAGAGGGGTGAGTAATTATCACATCACGGGCAGTGTATAGGTAGATATATATTGAAAATACTCCAATTGCTACTTTTTATGCATCTGAACCATTGGGTCAGATACATAAAATGTAGCAATTGTTTTTGCTCGCCTTTTCCATGGCTTTTACTTGGCATTTACTTGATTCCGTATACATAAAAAATGAGAGAGCAAACGCTTTTGCTAGTAAGCTCAAGCAATTGCTAACTGCGTAATAGCATTTGCTTTACTTGACGATTAAGCTATTGCTAAGAAGCGTAGGTATAATGCGAACATTTTGCTTGTGCATTTAAAGACGTACAGCATCGGGTGATGAACTTTCAAACCATCTAACCATGTATCGCAAAGGTATATTCGTCGATCGATGTCCATAATTATCATCCACATCGTTCTCATGGTAAAACTGGATCCTCTCCAAGAAGAAAATCAAATTTGCCGGTCAATGTCGTCAGATCTCACTTCACCGAAATAATACACATGCGGATGCTTTCCAAGCAAAACATTCTCTTATCCACCTGAAACATTCTCCTATCCACCTGACTCGCCATCGCCTCCTGATGAAAATCTGTTCCATTCTTTGCTGTCAAGGCTGCAAGGATGGCGATGTGTAAGCCGGGGCCTTTACAACCTGATGCATATACGGCAGCCAACGATCGTATTCAGTTAGGTATAATTCTTTGTCGACATCAGGTCGATTCTTGCGCTGATGGAATAATAAAACAAAAAACAATTAGGAAACAACAGAAAACATTAGACATACATGTTTTATTTGTCGTATATGTCATCAAAAATGCCCAACTACCATGACTACCATCACAAAACAGTTATTTGCACATGCTGGCTGGTATGCAAATGAAGAGACTGATGACGTCATCCACTCACTACTTCTTTTGTATTTTATTATATGAAATATGAAATATCTTAATTTTCTCCTCATTGTCAAGTGATACAACAATTAATTTCTCCCTGAACATGTGGAATTAGTATTGTTTAATACTACATGGTTCAGTAAAATGTTGTATAATTCAAACAATAAAAACCAAAAGAAATCGTGAGTGATAGATCATCGACTGACTCACCTAGTTGTGCATATCACTGTTTTGTGAAAACAGCGAAACTTTAAAATGTCATAACTTTCTTATTTTCATCCGATTTTGATGAAATTTTCAGCGTTATGCTAGTTTGATTTTTCTACATTTATTCAATTCAGCATTTTCATGGGGGTGAAAATGACCTTTAAGTAATGTTGAAAGGCACCAAACTATTTATTGAGGACAGGCTAGAAAAGTGTTTCAATTAGTCTTGCGTTGTAAATTTTGGATCTACCTTAGATGTGGACTTATCCGTTACAGCTTCAGTGTAAACATCATTGCAAACTTTAAGCTCCCTCTCGTGTAAACAATGCCAGCAAAATCAACCATTCTGTATTCTTGCTTGTTCGGACCCCTTGATCAACATTGAATAACCTTAAAAAAGTTTCAAAAAAAATATTTCATCACCTGGCATCAAAATTAAATGGTAACCTTTCATTATGTTATTTTTTATTATAATGCAACTACCATGGTAACAGGGCTAGCCAGATCAGTAGCCAATCACATTAAAGTCTTTCATGGTAATTACAATACTGGCAAAGAAACCATGGTTACTTGACTATTTATGAAATAGGACCATGTTCTATCATTTTCATTATTTTCATTCTCCTCCTCATCATCGACCATCATCATCATCATCCGCATCACAAACTTCATATTATCATCATAACCATCATCGTCATCATCATCATCATCACCATCATCATAAACTTCACATCATCATCATCACCATCACTATCATCATCATCATCATCATCATCATAAACTTAATATTATAATCACTATCATCATCATCATCTTCTTCTTCTTCATCATCATCATTATAAACTTCATGTTATTAACATCATCAACATCATCGCCATCATCACCATCATCATAAACTTTATTATCATCATCACCATCATCATCATAAACTTCGTTATCATCATCACCATCATCGTTATCATCATCATCATTATCATCATAAACTTCATTATCGTCATCACCATCAACATCATCACCGTAAACCATCATCATCATCGTCATCATCATAAACTTCGTTATCATCATTACCATAATCATCACCACCATCATCATTATCATCATCATCATCATCACTCATCACCATAATCACCATATTATTTTAATTAGAAAATTTACATCGCATAATAGAATACAACAAATTTATCAATATACATGTAACAACCATAACATTTTCAAATCATGATCAAAGATTAATCTCTATGGATTAATCATCAGTATCATAATCAGCGGTGCACATCATCATCATCATCAACACCACCACCACCACCACCATCATCATCATCAACACCACCATCATCATTATTGATATAATTTCCTTACGTGATAGATGATACCTCGATGTCGGGGATGATAAGATCGTTTTCTGTGTGTTCTCTGATGAATATATAGAGACTAGTCTCGGATACATGTAGGTAGAGACGTCTGCAGGTATAGCAGATCTTCACATCTGAAGCTTTGTTGTACTACTTGAAAAAAATAACAATATTACAAATACAGTATGAGAGTATGAGTAGTTTGAGTATGAGTAGTTTTAAACTACAAATTTGTAATTTTAATGTGCGTCGTTATGAGATTTATTATAAACATTAATTAACTTTATTTGTATTTTTCATTTTATTGGGGGTGGACATGGAGGGGGATGCAAAAAAAAAGATTTGCTGACAAATTTTTATCAACGGTGTCTATAAAATGCGGCACAGTACATACTCCGCACACACGTTGAATACTGACCGGGGAGGAGCCGCGTGGGAGGGGCAGGGGGGCTCCTATGATTTTTCAACGGATATATGAAAAAAATGAAAGACGATGAAAAAGAGGGAAAATGTGAAAAGAAAAAGGAAAAAAAGACCGAAAGGCCTGATTGAGCCTTTTAAAACAATATTACCATGATGACGCTCGTTATTCAACTGAGAAATATGAATCCATAGAATAAGTCATCTTTTCCCCTCTTAAATCATCTTAGTGAACCGCCCCTATTCACTTTAACAACTTAATTGTTGAATTATTTTGATGCTATCTTCCACGTTCGTTTGGCATACAAGGGGCGAAATGAACGAGCGAGGAAACAATACTCCTAATGACATCATAATTATATATCTTCGTCATCAAAAGAAGATGTGGAACAATATAATCAGAAGTATTCATTGATTCGGCCTTTTGCTAACCCAATAAATCTGGGTTGCAAAAAACAACCCGTAGATTTACACTTTTCGTTTGGAGTGCATGTTTCGATTGTACTTTAAAATACATTATTCAAATAAACAACCTCGGCACGAGAGAGGAAGTAAACAAACTTTCGTGATCAAAATACACTTAATCTCTATCAATGATTGCTCAATATTATTCTTTTCCTCGCCAACCTGTTCACTGTAAAAAAAAAAAAAACGTTCAAAAATTTATAAGCAAATTTTTTAAGCGAGTCTAACCATTGTCTAATCTTTAAAAAAAAAATGTTTTAACAATTTAAAGAACTTCCTTAAAAATCTGAACTTTTTTTTACAAGTTTGAACAATGTTCTTAAAGTGACGGGCTTAAACATTTTTATACAAAGTTTTAAAAATGCTCTAAATTTATTAACCGAGCGAGGATCAGTTAGTAACTTTAAATTTGGTGAAGTGTAACGTCATCTGCATAATGCAACACCGGGAGTGTCGCTGTGGAATTCTAATGGGCGGGGCCACGAAGACGTGAGCATGGTAATGTATTTTTTCATCAATATTGCATCATTCATTTACACGACCCTGGCATCTCATTTAGATATCCATTATCTCCCTTCCTCTTTTATCTTCTTCTTTTCCTCCTTTTTCATTACTTGATAAATCCATGGACCTAGTAGGTAGATGATAAATCAAAGGGGCTAACTGCCCCTGCCCTGTGGATTTTGTAATGTTAATTTGTTAATATATTCTTTTCATATGGCAATTCGAATAAGAAAATGAGCATATTTCATCCTTCACATGATAAAATACAACAGAAATAGTGAGTGGGTGATGTCATCAATCCCGTCATTTGCATACCGACCAGGATTTTTTTTTTTGGGGGGGGGTCAAATTAAGTAAAAAAAATAATAACTTTATTTTAAATCTTTTGTTAAGTTTTATGCTTGTATTTTTCTAATTTTAATAAAATCAACAAACAAAGTTCTGTTTTTAGTTTTGCCGGGGGCAATTAAAGGCATGTGATGAATATCTGTAAGAAAATCAATTGACAATACCACAAATCAAGCATTTATCCACTAGATCAACTGAAGAGAAATTAAGCAAAAATAATTGTACAAACATTGTCAACCATATTTCAGCACTCAGAGGTTACTTTCACTGAAGACTGAAGTTAATATCTCTCGTTAAGGTCCATGGCAAACATGTATCATGATGTCTTTGAGCCATTTAAAATGGTTCCTAATACGCTATTGAGAGTTTGGACATTTAGATTATTTTACTTACCTCAGTGGTTATAACTATACTAATGTTTGAAATCAATTCCTGAAGTTTCCATCCATACATAAGGTTACAAATTAAGGTTCAGTCCTGGACCACTTCACTGCTACCACCCTGCCTGTGAGAAATCTAATGTAGATCTATGCAGTATACAACACACACTGTATAAAAACGGTGGTGTTCAAACTGACACCAAATGGTGTTAATAGAGGACCACACCCCGAGGTGTTAAAATAACACCCTATAGAGATTGAACATAACACCAAAGAGTGTAAATGTAACAACCATATGTGTTGTAATAACACCTATAGGTGTAAAACTAACACCAATTTGACACCGGTGTAAAATAACTGGTGTGGTCCTCTATGCACACCAGTTAACACCACAGTTTTTGCTGTGCAAATTTAAAAAAGAAATCATCAAAATGCCCCTTTTGTAACCAAAAATACCTCTGTCCCTACAGTTGCAATATATTTTACATTATAGTAATGTGGGGATCTTTTTTGTATTCTCCGGAGCGCTCAAAAACCTAAATTATGTATGGGCATATTTTTTGTGCAGGCCCCTGGATTGGTGGAAAGCAAAATTTCAAGAAAATCTTAATTCATTTTTCAATCTCTATTTTTTATTTCGAAAAATAATTTAAAAAAAGGACATCAATTTACTTAAAAATCAAGTATGATGAATAGTTGTAATGGAAACTGACACTATAAAAATCAAGCATTTATCCATGTAAGAATTAAGTTGTAGAAATAGTTGTGGAGAACCTTAATGGTCTCGGTCATGTCAACCTTAGCTCGTCTATAAACATGACTCGGCATTACGAGAACCATTTCCAAGATGGGACGTAGCGAGCCTGAGCTCGTCTCTGTACATTCTCAAGTCCGGTCTCAAGTGCATCAATATATATATATTTTCAACTTTATATGGATTCCACACAGCGTGACATACATACATTAAATGAGGCCGAACAAAAACCTTTTAAGTCACTATAACATATCTGCATCCAGAAAAAATGACTTCCTTACCATAGCTGCTAGCCTATTAGCTTTTGAAACAAAGGTTTCTGCATGTCAGCATGTGAGCATCAAATGAAAGTCTCTGCCCAGATCCTTCATCGAATCAACAGTAATACACAGTATAAGAAAAATATAAAAAAAAATATGTAGAAATTTCCATTTATTTGAGAACACGTAATCACTGTTTAAAATCCTTCTAGCTAGTCGTTCATGTTGTATTGCCATTTCTATGTTGGTGTGTTGCCGTAAATTTAAAACACTCTTCCGTCCCCATACCAGTTATTCAAAATTTCCCGCTCATTGTTCGCTCGTTTTCCGCCTCGGTGCATTACTGATCAACCATAAGACATTCGTAGCTTAATTCCTTGGATCCATGGTAATTGTCTTTGTCAATGTCGTTTCGATGAAATTGCATGCTTCTTTACTTTGATCATTGTCAAAGGGAAGTTCACACTAACAAAGAGTTGTATTGAATAAGAGGAGAACCCCCCCCCACAATTTATCAAAATCAGAGGCAAATAAGAAAATTATGTGACATTTAATATTTCACTTTATCATTTTTCTTTCATTTGCTTTCTTTTTCTCTATTTTCTTGGACGAGAACCTTATCTGTGGCAGTAAAATGTATTGCTGTACACAAATTCCAAACATCGATCCCCTAAGCGAGTTTATCTCTTTGTGCAAAACCCCCTTAACACGTTTTTCGCGAGCTTCATTTACATATTTTGGCCCCTAAACAAGTTGTCGCCAGAAAAATACGTTTGGTTAACTTGCTATTACAATGCTTAAATTAATGCAGGCCGGGGAAACACCTCGGGGCGGGGGTGGAAACATACTCTAAACTTGTTTGGCTAGTCTTAAAAAGAAAAAAAAAAGCTTTGGAAAAATAATATACCCTAAATACGCTTGACCCCGCGATTGACCATTGATCAGTCTTCCAAATCTTTGAAAATCGGTGTTTTGATACCCTTAACGAGTGCACACGCGGCCCGCGTCCAAAACCATAGACAAATTAATTCTTCCAAAACTGAAAAAACGCCCCTTTAAACACTTGTTTTTGGGGGGTCACGCATGTGCACAGCAATATATTTGACTGCCCCCCCCCCCCCCTCGGTCTCCCATCTGTATACGCCGGTGGGCGAGACTATTATTGGTGCGTTCAATAATTTGTGTACTGTGAAACGAGCCCATATAACAGTCTCACCAACCGGCGTACAGATGGGAGGGGATGCTTGGCATGCCCCCAACTAAGATTCTCGTCCAAGAAAAAGAAAGTAAATGAAAGATTTTTATGACAAGAGTCGCAAAATTTGTCAACATTTTTGCTCGCACGCATTTAGAACTTTTCTCCATCCACGCGTACCTGGCCCCTTAAATACTTTAACAGTTTGAAATTCATAGATTATGAATCATTTGATATATAATCATAACATAGTACATTTCAAGCGCCCTTTGATTATTAAAAATGAAAAGTATATGACTAAACATAATGGGAGGGCAAAGCGACAGCTCATATGTATTGACTATCGATATATCTATCTCTGGTATTGACCTAAATCAATAACATGTCAAGCACTATATTTAGTTGATAAACAGGGCGAGTCTAACATTGAAAACATCACGCGGACGCGCGCTAAACCTCTTTCATATAATGACCTGTCACCTTAAAAAATGGGTATCTGAAGCACCTTTTTGAATCAATAAAATAAAGAGTATATTTACCGAACAAATAATTTAAGAGCGAAGAGCGAGTATATTTTATATACAAATAAATGTTATTATGACGGTACATAACAAATAATGCAAGTGAGAATTGCGAGCTGGAATCATTCGATACTGACGGCATGAATACGATATATCTCAAAAAATAATTCATGCGTGGAGTTCAGTCTGAAATTTAAGTTAATATATGACAGAATATTTTTGTAACTTTTTATAGTCTAACACTATACACAACATGCGAGCACGCGCTAAACCTCTTTCATCATGTTCATTATCATAATGACCTGTCACCTGAAAAGGGGATATCTGTAACATCGTTTTGAATCAATGAACACAAAGAGTATATTTACCGAACAAAACAATGTGAGCGCGAAGAGCGAGTTTATTTTGTATACAAATATAAAAAATAAAATATATATAAGATATAAAATATCTCATTAAACAGAATTAAATGCGAGTAAGAAATGCGAGCTGGAATCATTTGATATTGACAATTGACTATTGAAAGCATGAATACGATATATCTCACGAAAAAAAAATAATGTGTGGATCAGTTTAGTGTGAAATTTAAGTTTAATATATGACAGAATATTTTAATCACTTTTTTTTTTAAATCTAACACTAAACACACCATGCAAGCACGCGCTAAATCTCTTTCATGTATCTGAAATACCGTTTTGAATCAATGAACATAAAGTGTATATTTACCGAACAAATAATGTGAGCGCGAAGAGCGAGCTTATTTTATATACAAATATTATAAATGTATATAACGGTAGACATCTCATTAACAAATGATGCGAGTGAGAATTGCGAGCTGGAATCATTTAATATTGACAATTGACTATTCATGACTATGAATATGATATGGAGTTCAGTCTGAATTTATACATGACATGGCAAAGAATACTTTAATTATAGTGACTCGTGAATGTCACACCTGAAATAGGCCCATCAAATGGAAAATTTTCAGGACTTTCGCCGTTTTATACAAATTCATGAACATTATTTTATGAACAAAATACATGTGTCAATAAACGACAACAAAATGAATAGTGAGCTAAATTATATTTAGGACTACAAACGGGACGTTTTAAGCACTAATTCATGAACAAGTCGTAAATCTTACACCCCCCAAAAAAAAAATAGAGTGCGAAACGCGAAGTTAACTATTTCTTTTCATATTGACTGGAAAATGAGACATTTTATGCGTTAAATGATTCTTATAAATAGCTGTTTATGCAAGCCCAAAACGCAAGCGGATTATTGTGATCTGGAAAGGCCGAAAAAATTGCTACTTGATATTTTTTCCCTCCTCTCATTTTTTCCACCCTTTCCTCTCCTTTTAATTTCATTCTTCTTTTCAACTTTTCTCCATCTTTTCTAATTTTGTGCCGCCTACAGGCCTATATGGGGCAGCTGCCATTTCGGCCCAAGGATTTGAAAAATGATCCCCCCATAATTCGTTTTTTTTTCATAGGGAAGGGCGTGAAGCCGTTCCAGCATGCCACTTTCTTTCTCCTCTTTTTAATTTTCTTCCCTTCCTTGTATATCCCTTTTAATGAAGCTTTCTTTCCTCCTCTTTCTCATTGCTTTTGCGGGAGGGGGGGGGGGGGCTCGGCGCTCGCCCCAGGTTGAAACTCTTTTCGCATCCGAAAAAAAAGAAGAAAATAACTGTTTTGGAAAACGATCCCGCCCTTCATTGTTCATATTGAACTAAACAATCAAGGTCAAGTGTTTCCATTTCCCCCTTTCCCTTCTCCATTTCATTTAATTTTCTCATCTTTACCTCTCCTTCCTTTCATGTCAGTTTTTCTTTCCCGTTCTTTTTCGCTCTCTTTTCTTTCCTTATAAAGCTAAATTTTTCACATTATTTTCTGTCTCTTTCTCTCTTCTTTTCAAAATTTTTCCTTCTCCATATCATTTTTTAAGCTCCTCTTCTCAATTTCTCTCCCCTCTCCCTTCTTACCCTTTTCACCTTCATTTTCTGCCCTCAATACCTTTCTCCCTTTTTTTTCTAGTTCCCTCCTTTTTTCATTTCCCTCTCCCCTTCAGCTCCTCCTCTATCCTTTTTATCTTTCCCCTCTCCTTTTCCCTAGATACGATATGGCCACCACAAAAACAGACCCGGTATAAAAGGACAAGTCCACCCCAACAAAAACTTGATTTGAATAAAAAGAGAAAAATCCAACAAGCATAACGCTGAAAAATTTATCAAAACCGGATGTAAAATAAGAAAGTTATGACATTTGAAAGTTTCGCTTCATTTTACAAAACAGTTATATGCACATCTCGGTTGGTATGCAAATGAGGGAACTGATGACATCACTCACTATTTCTTTTGTATTTTATATATGAAATATTTTGATTTTCTCATCATTGTCATGTGAAATGAAGTTTCATTCCTCCCTGAACACGTTATATTCCATTATAGAATAACATTTTGTGATTCAGGCAAGGAGGTGCTAATTGTCAAATTCGTAAAAATTGAAATAATTCAACAAAAAAAAACAAAAGAAATAGTGAGTGACATCATCGAATCTCTCATTTGGATGTAACTGACTCGTTCATATAACTATTTTGTGAAAAATAAGCGAAACTTTGAAATGTCATAACTTTCTTATTTCACACCCGATTTTGATGAAATTTTCAGCATGTGCTTGTCTGATTTTTCTCTACTGATTCAAATCAACATTTTTCTGAGGTAGACTTGACCTTTAAAAAAGCAAAAGACATGCAAACATTTTGATAAGATTCCTTGTGCCCATACCAACTAAACTAATCAACAAGAAATTGGAAATAATTCATGGTTTTGATATTTCTTTCTTTTTTTCTTTTTTTACAGAACGATAAATTGGAAAATTATCATTTAAGAAATTTGACTGGTAGCCCGAAATATTTATTCAATTAAGAAGCCCCAGAGCAATTAAGCAAACACCGACCCTCGAAAAATGGTTGCTATCCAGTCTGAGATGTACCGTATAGTCTTCGAAATAAAGACCTGCACAAGTCTATGACATCACGAACAAAAGGCGTTCCACTTGTTTTACGTTGTTATCAGGATCTTTAAGGACAAGTCCACCCCAACCACAACAAAAAAATATTTGAATAAAAAGATAAAAATCCAACAAGCATAACACTGAAAATTTCACCAAAATCGGATGTAAAATAAGAAAACTGTGACATCCTGGTCGGTGTGCAAATGAGGAGACTGATGACATCATCCACTCACTATTTCTTTTGTATTTTATTATATGAAATATTATAATTTTCCCCTCATTGCCAAGTGAAACAGTGATTAATGCCTCCCTATACATGTGAAATTAGCATTGTTTAACACTATAGGTTCAGTCAAGTCAGTCCCTATAATCAAATCTGTAAAAAATGAAATATTGTATAATTCAAACAATAAAAAACAAAAGAAATAGTGAGTGATGGACATCACTGACTCATTTGCATGTCGCTGAGTTGTGCATATAACTTTTTTTTTTAAATAAGCGAAACTTCGAAATGCCATAACTTTCTCATTTTACATCCGATTTTGATGAAATTTTTCAGTATTGTGCTAATTTGATTTTTCTCTATTAATTCAAATCTACAATTTTGCTGGGGTGGACTTGACCTTAAAATTACCAGATTGAAGAACTGGCTGTCGGGTCGATAGGGAGACCATGGTGTGCTTACACTCACTGGGTGTGCCGTGGCCGAGTGGCCCGACTATACATGGAAAGTCCGGGGTTCGATCCCCGTCCGCGGCATCTATGCCCGTGAGCAAGGCATCGACAATGCTCTTTTATCCTGCATTCAACATGTTCAAATAAATGGAAATGCTATACGCAGTATTGGTAATTAGGTGTGAACTTGTTTGTTTAAAAAAAAATTCTCCCTGAAATAAAAGACTGAATTAAGACCACTGCTTATGCATATATTGCATCTAGTTTTAATAATAATATGAGTATTAGTAATCTGATACACATAAATGCTATAAAATTTACTAAAATTATGTTTCTCATTGGCATGATAATACAAAAATAGAAATTGAGAAAGAGATGACGTTACTGGCACTATAGAGGTCCATCAAGGCAGAAACAAATATATTTTATCATATGGATGTTAATTTTACAATTTGAATATTTACACAATAGATCAAATATTGATTTCAAAATTATGAGGCATCTAGTCATTAGAATGTGATTAGACATAATCTTAAGAGGAGATGATGGCGATGATGATGATGGTGGTGGTGATGATGATTAAGATGATGGTGATGATGATGATTATGATGATGGTGATAATGATGATGATAATGGTGATGATGATGATGATTACGATGGTGGTGATGATGATGATTACGATGGTGGTGATGATGATGGTGGTGAGGATAATAATGATGATGGTGATGATGATGATGATGATGATGATGATTATGATGATAATGATGATGATGATGGTGATGATGATAATGATGATGGTGATGATGATGATTATGATGGTGATGATTATGATGATGGTGATGATGATGATGATGACTATGATGATGGTGATGATGGTGATGATGACTATGATGATGGTGATGATGGTGATGATGATGATGATGACTATGATGATGGTGATGATGATGACTATGATGATGGTGATGATGGTGATGATGATGATGATGACTATGATGATGGTGATGATGATGATGCTAAAATATAGTGGTGGTGGTAGTGATGCTGATGGCAGAATTTTTCAAAGCCTAATTTTCTACTGCAAGTTTTTACACAACTCCACCGAAAAGAGTATGTCAGATCCTTCAATTTTCAATTTAATACCAAACAAAAAAATCATTTTGTCCACTCTCTTTCAATTCACATAATCTTGAACATTAACAAATTCTGGGAAAACTTTTTCATGTATGACTTTATCGTGGCCCTGTAACATAAAGATTGTGGATTGAGTGTGGGACTGACTAAAGCACCTGATTACATTGACTATTATGTAAGTTTAATATTAATCATAAAAATTAATCAAAGAAATCAAACATAAGATCAATCAAACATCACTGTGCTACTGGGCCAAGGAAGTGAATGTAAACTAAAAAAATAAATAAAAGCTATGATATGGTAACGTTTTCATATATTTTGGCACAAGATTATCTTAGTTTTTTTATACATCATAAAATACTCATAAAGCTGAATATCTAAATTAAATGTTAATTAAAAATATATTTCTATATATGATATATATATATCATCCTTCTATTTGATCATTGGCTTCCTATACATACTGTTTATACAAATCAATATGATTCAAATATCATTTGTAAACCCTATAAAGATAGGCATTGATAAATACCATCTACATTCACAATATTAGAGACAGAGTAAAAAAATGTGTGGAATGGACAGAACAATTTATAAAAAAATTCAATAAACCCACATATATATATATATTTTAGTAAATGAGTGTACTTAAAGTTACTGTGCATAAATTACTGTATGAGAGAAATGGTGAAAGACCACACCCATGTCTTTGAGAAATGTTTTCTATGCCAAGAAAATCAGATGAACCTTTACTCTCTAAGATATTGCCAATTTAATGAAAAACCCCACCATAAACACAAAGATATTACAATGTCCGGACAGAGTATATTATCCCAAATAATTAGATATCATTTTTGATGCGGTATGTGTTTAAGCATGAATAATCTAGAGGTATTCCTTGCTGTGATATAAACTTTGATGTCTTTCAAAGTAAGGAATGACAACTCTGAACAAGTTGAATGAATATACATCCATGACATCATAATACTACAAGTACATGAAATGCTATAAAAATTCAATGCAACATGCATTTTCAATTTCAGATTGATATTCAAATATGTTTAATAAACAATACTAATGTTTCGTTTAATTGAAATGTAGTTTGCTATGAATTTTATTGCAACTCTAATTAAGTTTTGACCAAATGGACATATGGATTTACAGTGAATTCTACTCCAGTTCTTTTCTGTTTTGATTTCATTGACATCCAGATTCAGCAATATTGTATTCATTCTTTAATACTTTGACTCAAATTGAAGTACACAAAACAGCAAGGAATACAGACTGATTACCCAACTGGTGCATAAGCATTTACCCCCATCAAAATGGTATCAAATTGTTCAGGACATACATGTTTATGACTGCTTTTTTTGCATCAAATTGGTGATTTGTGAGGTGTAATTTTTAAAAAACTTACTTTGCATAATTATATGCCGTATCAAGTATTGTGCTTCTCAATCTATTATTCAAGTGAGTGCATAGAAGTTGAGGCAAATATAGATATATTCCTGTCATATTTCTATTTTATTTTATATACAACATCACTGGATTAAGCACCTTCTTCACTAACCATTTCACACATCTCATATATTGCACAAATTTGATCAACAGATAACTATTTATGATTTAAGGAATCCTTCTGACTGATGGTATAATTCACACACCCTATAGATATAAAGTGACTGATCAATACGATGCAAATTATATGCTTACCAAAAATGTCAATGATTTAAGTAATGAGTCAGACATACAGAATAGAAATGTTTGTGCATGCACCATATTTTAGGTATAATCATAAAAACAAATATTAGGACTAAGCCTACACTAGGATAGATATAAAATGACCACCTTCTGCATATTGATATTAGGAACAAATTATTATGTAATAGGGTGGACACATATTAAACATACTTTATTCAAATCATCTGGGGACCAGTAACATAAAACTTAGCAAATTGATTGTACGGCTCACTTTTAAAAACTGGGCCCCATCTTAAAAAGAATAATGGTTGATTCAATCAATTGTAGCTTTATGGAAATCCATCAGAGTCATAATTTTTTCTATAGGAAATTCGCACAATGTCCTTTGTAAACAAAGAGAAGCACACTACATTAAAAACAAGTGGAATGCCTCTGGCCGTCTCACCTGCATCACGCGGTTCAATATAGCAGCAGTGCTGACTTTGAATACTACTCTAACTCGCACAAGATGTTCAGTGATACATGGTTACTCTTATGTCCACTTTTTACGAACTAGACAAATAAACTTACAGAGATATGATGGTTATTCAACAAAAAACCCCAACATGGCCAAAGTTCATTGACCTTAATTGACCTTTGACCTTGATCATGTGACCTGAAACTCAAACAGGATGTTCAGTGATACTTGATTACTCTAATGTCCAAGTTTAATGAACTAGACCAATAAACTTTCAAAGTTATGATGGTAATTCAACAGATACCCCCAATTCGGCCAAAGTTCATTGACCCTAAACGACCTTTGACCTTAATCATGAGACTTGAAACTTGCACAAAATGTTCAGTGATGCTTGATTACTATTATGTCCAAGTTTCATGAATCAGATCCATAAACTTTCAAAGTTATGATTGGAATTCAACAGATATCCCCAATTCGGCCAAAGTTCATTGACCCTAAATGACCTTTGACCTAAGTCATGTGACGTGAAACTCATGCAGGATGTTCAGTGATACTTGATTAACCTTATGTCCAAGTTTAATGAACTAACTCCATATATTTTTTTAGTTATGATGACATTTCAAAAACTTAACCTCAGGTTAAGATTTCGATGTTGATTCCTCCAACATGGTCTAAGTTCATTGACCCTAAATGACCTTTGACCTTGGTCATGTGACATGAAACTCTAATAGGATGTTCAGTAATACTTGATTAAACTTATGGCCAAGTTTTATTAACTAGGTCCATATACTTTCTAAGTTATGATGTCATTTCAAAAACTTAACCTCAAATTAAGATTTGATGTTGACGCCGCCGCCGCCGGAAAAGCAGCGCCTATAGTCTCACTCTGCTTCGCAGGTGAGACAAAAAAATGAATGCATGAATACACAGCATATTTTGAACAAGCATGAATAATACACGTTGACGTTGTTGGCAGTCTATAGTTGCGATTGATCGGATCAATCAGAACTCTTGGTAAGACGGGGCCCTGATCATACACAATTATCAAATGAATGCAATCAATTGTAGAAATCAGTGATCAATATCTAAGCTATACAGTACTGGGCCCAGATATCCGCAGTACTTGTTCCCACATACAAGCAACCAAACATTCACAAGGGGAATTGTGATATATTCAACATTTCACATTGAGGTTTGAAGGACACTTACACTTTGATACTCTAGTGTAATTGATTATGTGAATTCAACCATATGCTCAATAATGAAATGTGAGAACACTTGAAAGTCTTCATGAAAAATAGTATCAGCGTAACGTAGAGTAGAAAGAGCAATGGCATGACGTCTGAAAACAAATGATTCGATTATTAGAAATCTGATAGTATTCGATGTTCGCACAAAAACAATATTAAGCACCTTTAACCCAAAATGTTATCATTATTATCATTAAACATATAAAAGGTTTATACCAATTTTTAATTTGTTATACATAATTTTTCACACATTCTCAGCATAAACTACCCTGACAGCTAGACCCTAAATATAATATAGGCTTATTTACATAGCAGCTGCATAAACAGATTTTTCAGCAGAAATCTTACTGAAAAGTGGTAAAGTTCTCCTTACTTACATCAAACAATTGCCTTAATTTTACAGACCCCCTATCAAAACAATTGTTGGTAAAAAAGAGGGATTTTTCAATTGATTCATTGACTAAGTTAAGATTATAATAAGCTTGGCTCTAAACTGACTTGTCTGAAACTCTGCATGATTGGCACATATTCTATAATTACAATTATACTATGAGCATAAACTTGGGTTGAAACTCACTTGTCCTAATGAGCCAGGCATAAAATTCATTCAGATATTAAATGATTGTAAACTTTGGTTCCAATCCACTCATCTGAATGACCTAGTCTTGGCCTTCAATGAACAGTCAAGTGATGGGAGTAAACTTGGGTCCAAATCCACACATCTAAATGACCTAGCCTATGTCTTCAATGAATGACCAAGCATTAGCCCTCAATGAACGGTCAAGTCATGAGTGTAAACTTGGATCCAAAACCACTCGTCTGAATGACCCAGCATTGGCCTTTAATGAATGACTCAATTATGAGTGCAAACTTGGGTCCAAACCCACTCGTCTGAATGACCCTTCTCTTGCTTTCTGGAAGGCAGTCTCGTATTCGGATATCGGGTAGATGACTCCAACGATCTCTTCAAACGGGTACTTCCTGCTGAACTTTGACATGAATGCTATTGCCTTCTCGAGGTGCTCGGGGGCATAGTTATGGATACCTGAAGGTAGAAATATTTATAGCGTTATCTACAATTATGAATGTAATGCTGCTGGAAGATGTAAAAACCCAAAACACTGGGGCCCTGTGGACCAGTGTCCGGACTTTGAAACAGAGGGTCATGGGTTTGAATCCCAGCCATTGCATTATTTCCTTCAGCAATAAACTGATTCAAATTGTACTGCACCAAACCATGTGAGAAAAATGGGCACCTGGTAGGAATTTACTTGGAATGCTTGTGTCCTATAAAAGACTTGCCAGGCCAAAAGTGATAATATCCAAGATCTTTGAAGCACCCAGAAAAGTATGGCACATGATATGCACTCTACAAGAACTAAATACTATTAATCATTATTATCTCTTCCTTTAATTCATACTAAAGTATGTTATGATTTGGAAGTTCTGGGTCTTGTTCCATAAAAAAACTTTTTTATATTATAAAAAGACCAAAGTTCCAAAGAACCATAACTTTTATCTATCCATTCAAGTTTTACTTGTATCTTCCACAGGGAGACACTGTAATTTTTTTTTTCAAATATTTTTCCATGCAGGCCTATAAGAAAAAACAACCTTCCTATCTATCACCATGCTATCACATAAATGGATATTTCAAACCAAATGAAACCATAACAAACTCAGATTTCATTTATTTTATTCAATTTATATGACAAATCAAATTAATGCACATTTCTGGCACTTATATTACACCCACCTTTTATAGTAAGGCATTTTCTAATGATAGCTTCAGCTGTTATATTCATATAAGAGTCTGGATGTACAAGTCCAACTAGGACATAGATTCCGCCTGGCTTGAGAAGTTGTATACCAGATTTAATGATGCCACTAACTCCACATACCTATGATAAAGTGAAAGAAAGTTATAGTATTCATCTGACTTCTTCAATTTCATTCATAAATCAATTCATTCATGTGTTCAATTATGGATTGATTGAATCATTCATCCATTCAGTTTTATTTTCATGTATTCATTTATCCATTCAATTACATACATTATGGACAAATACAAATGTATTTATTCATTCATTAATACTCATTCATTCAGTTATTCATTTATTCAATTAATGCATTTTTCTAAATTTATTTTGCATGTTGCATGATTCATTCACTTCTTAAATCATTAATTTATTCAATCATTTGTTAATTCATTCATTTACACACAATTTATTTTAGTGATTTTCATGGCAAGTTCTTTAACAATTAAAAAAAAACAATGATTAGTTCTTCTCTTAGACTGCTTTGCAAAAGTGGATGTCATACAAAAACTAAATAGCTCTTTAGCTAATTTTTTAATTTTTTTACTAAAGGACATGATGACATGTTGCTGAAGAGACTATTCCATATACTAGGGCCAGTGAAACTTATGCATGGTTGACCTTTTCTTGGACTTCTTTTTTGGAATTTATAAAAGAAAAGGGTCTGTTCTCGAAGTTTCTTTAACATAATGAATATTGAATTGGTCATTATTTTCTTATTAATCATACCCTTTTTAGTAAAATAAAAAAAATAAATAAATGAATGGAATGGACGAATGAATGAGTCAATCAATCAATCAGTCCATCGATCCATCAATCCATCCATCTATCTATCTATCTATCAATTTCCAGGACGACTTTTAAAATAAATTTTCCAAGGCTTTTTTGAGCATTTTAGGAGTGATATTGCCCTGAGCCCCCACGCACTTATTTTTTTCACTACTTCTTACCTCTATCACGATATCCAGTTCATCCTCCTTGAAGCATACAGATTCATCTCCTGGGTAATTATCATAAAAATAAATAATGGTAAAAGAAGTGTGGAATAACAATGCCTTTACCTGCAATAGAGTAAATCATGTGATAAATTCACATTCGGAGAGAGCATGCAGAGCAGAGCAAAAATTGCTTCCATGTTGTCTCCAGGAAAAAAAAACCCCAACTCCACTGAAAGTCATAAATACGTGTAGGAGTTTTTCATGAAAAAAAATAGTGAATAGATTTACTTTTTACTTATTAATTGTTCTGAGCCAATCAGAAGCAATAATTTTAGTAGCTATTAACTATACAATGCATATACTGTACAGGGGTATGACTATGCAGTTCAAAAAGGGTGCTGCTTTAAAAATGAAAAAAACCTTCACATGGGTAGTTTGTGACAATGAGGCCTTAAACGTGGGGTGTAATTCTATATTCTTCCCTTTTTACATGAAAAGGTGAAGAAAAAATTCCTACAATTCAAGTTGGTTCTTACTTAATCTCTCCCTCTCCTTCATCTTGTTTCAACTTCTTTCCCCCCCCCCAAACTCCCTCACTCCTACCCCCTATAACCTTCTATGTTCCTCTTCAAATCAATTAAATCTATCACATTGCATACGTCTGTCTATATCCTACCGGTAAATTGCCAATTCGTCTACTGCCATCCCGTCCACTCACCACATGGTCTACATTCATTTCGTCTAATGCCATTTCGTCCATCAACATTTCGTCTACCACCCATTTCGTACAATCACCATTTCGTCTAATAACCATTTAGTCTAATAGCCAGTTAGTCTATAGCCAATTCGTCTACAACCATTTCGTCTACCAACCATTTCGTCTAAATCCATTTGGTCTAATGCCAAATCGTCCATTAACCAGTTCGTCCACCGTTCATTTGGTCCAATAGCCATGTCGGCTAATTTCAGTTGGTCCAACATCCACATCGTCTACTTATCAACTCGTCCAATTGCCATTTCGTCTAATAGTCATTTCGTCCATCAATCATTAGGTCCAATAATCAGTTCGTCTACCAACCAAATCGTCTACTAACCATTTCGTCCAATTCCCAAATCGTCCAATAGCCATTTAGTCTAATAGCCATTCGGTCCAATAGCCATTTCGTCTAATACAAATAATTTGCGTTATCCGAGGAGGGGAGCGAAATGACTTTAATACCTTGAAATTATTGATGATATTAGTTTTAAAAAAACCCTAAAAACTATGATGATAACTACTATCGCAAGGGTCGATTCAGTGGGTACAGCAATTCAGGCACCCCCACCCCCCCCCTAAAACGCACACACACACGCACACACACACATATAAAAGGGGGAACTAAGATGGGGAAAATGGAAAAGGGTCCTTTTATTTTAATTTGTCGCTCAATTTTTATTTAAAAAAAAGAAAGGAGAATATTGTATTCCGATATCAAAATACGATAAACAGATGAAAGACAATATAGCCTTTTAAAGAAATATTATTGATCAATATACCCCCCACCCCCCCAAAAAAGAGCTCTTCCCGATCTGTCCTATCTTCTTTCCTTGTACTATCCTCTCCCTTTTTGTTCGTTTCCCGTCGCTAGAAGCCCGCCTGCGCCTAAAATAAATGTAGGCCTAGTAGTATTGACAATAACGATGAGTATAATGTTTGTGATATACTCATGCTGTAGCAATTAATGGATATAATAATAAGAATGATAATCATCATAATGATACTAATAAATAATAATAATAATAAAATTCACAATAATACTACTACTAATAATAATTATGATGATCATATTACTAATATTAACAAAAATGATAATAATAAGGATAATCATAATAGAAATAATATACATAATTAAAAACACTTCCATAATGCAAAGTAATCAATGACGAACAACACTAGTCAACAGTGATAAAATAAATCAAGAAGTTGAAGAGAATTGGTAATTAATTAGGCCCACAATCGCGAATAGAGTCGACTCGGGTCGTAGAGGGCGCTAGTGCAGCATAGTAGACCAGATTGCGTATTAGACGAAATGAATATTAGACGAAATGGTGATTAGCCAAAATGGCAATTGGACATATTGGTTATTAGACCAAATGGCAATTAGACCAAATGATTGTTAGCCGAAATGAGTTTAGACCAAGTGATAGTAGACCAAATGCAGTTAGACCAAATGGAACATGGACGAAATGAAAGTAGACCAAGTGGTTATTAGACCATTTGCCTTTAGACCATTTGGCTATTAGACCAAATGGGAATAGACGTAATGATAGTGGACAAAGTGGCTATTGGACCAATTGGCAAAAAAATACCATTAGACCAAATGGCTATTAGACCAAATGATAATAGACGAAATGGCTATTAGACGAAATGGCTATTAGACGAAATGGTGATTAGACGAAATGGTAATTGGACCATGTGGATAGTGGACCAACTGATGGTAGACGAAATGATATTAGACCATGTGGTTAGTGGACAAAATGGCAGTGGACGAAATGGCAATAAACCATCCTACCCACATCCATATCTCAATCTCTCAGCCTTTCCCCCATCCCAAAATCTCATCCTGTCACTGAACCCCTCCATCCCTTCATATCCATCACCCTACCAGTCACACCTCTAGTTCTGCTCCCCACGTTGTCCCATCCACACCCCTCTCTAGCCTATACCCTTTCCCAATCTGCAGTCAAATCCCTCTGCAGTAGCCCCACCTGCACTCCCTATTCCTCCAATCAAGCACACATCCTACATGTACTTTGCCCCCTTCCCTACTCCTCCCATCACCTTTCCCTACCCTCCCACACTTTTTCCCTACCCCACCACCCCTTTATATCCCTCCTGAAATTGATTACACATCATGTATTCCTATCCCATACATACCTTTCTGTCCCGTGAAAAATAGTAATATGCACGTCATCATGAATATTCATTAGGTGGGCTGATAATGCCACATCCCCACTTTCCCTTTTCTTATGTTATTACATGAACTCATATTGTTTCATTTTTTTCTATTCATGTGTGAAAAATGTGTCTCCTTTATAATGAAATAAGTTGCAGCAAGAAATATCTAATACACTTAAAATCAGTTGTCAATCCAATTTTTTCAGTTCTTGGCATAAAAAAATTAGAATAAACCCAATTTCATATGATAAAATACAAAAGAACAAGTGGGAAATGAGATCATATGACATCATCAATTTGCTCATTGAATATTCACGAAGACATGCCTGCTTCACCAGATTAATGCAAATCTTTAAAATGCCGAAACTTTTTATTCCTTGTCCGGTTTTGATCAAATTTTCAGTGTTTTGTTTGTATGATTTTTCTTTATCTGTTTAAATCATATATTTTTTTTTAGCCTGGAGCATCGCCCATCAGCCCCATCCCTCTCGCGGTATCTTTGCTTCTTCTCTCTCCTTCTTTTGTTACTTTCAAATGAAAATGAAGATATATATATATATATATCTTAAAGTTTCACGTATTGGCTTCTGTAAGGTAACAAAATATGCTGAAGATAATGCTTTCATTGCCAATAAAGTTTATAGTAAACAATAAAAACTTAACTGGCAATGAAAGCATTATCTTCAGCATATTTTGTTATATGTATACATATATATATATATATATATAGTGCTTATTAACAAAAAGTTTACACTAAAAAAAATCCTGTAAAATTATAAATTTGTAATATCCTGAAGAATTTCCACCTTTTAACATTGGTACAGATCCATTTCAGAAAATGACGATATAACAGTCAAAAAACATTTCCGCTTGAGTGAGCACCACTTACTTTTGAAAAGTTAGTGAAAAATGATTTGCGCAGAACTTTGAAATAGTTAAGCGAATAAAAGTAGACCTTAATCATGAAGAACACATGGAATTTAGTTAGTAAAATTGGTTTAAAGATATCTTTCACCTTTTTTAAACTTGTTTCCTTGCCCAAACACTTCAAAGACTGCATTGCACCCCACACACCGAGGCCATCGTGACGATATTTGCTTTACCCTGAGCTGTGATTTACATGAAATGGTTTAGGCTTGATTTTCATTTGGTTAATCAAGCTTGGGGAAAGTATGGAGAAACAAGTATTAAATGAAAAATGAAATGTAAACCCACTTTAAATGATAAAAACTTTAGTGAAAAAATGCTGGAGATGTCTGATAGTCCTCAGATCCAGCTGGCACAAAAATGGTAAAGGTTGTGCTTACAAAGCGTTCAATTGGGGTGGCAAAATTGTTAAAAAATGCTTGAATGTATCCATTTTATTTCAATTGACTGAAAGTGCAAGGGAAATGTATGAGAAATGTTTCGCTGGGTAAGTTTAATTTCGCCCTTTCCCCTTGACACAGCGTGAAAATGAGCATTTCTGCGCAGATTTCTGCAAGCTTAACAAAAATGGACAGTGCTCACTCAAGTACAACATTCTGTCAAAACTTTTACTTTCATTGGATAGATGAGACCCAAACCCAAGATTATACGCACTGTACAGTGCGTATAAACAAAAAGATTAGAAAAGTCTATAAAATTGTTGTTTCAATGTCTATGATGTCTATATTTTGGTGTTAATAGGTGCTCTGAAGTCTTATCTTTCAAATGCCATTTTAAAACAAATGAGCGAACACAGAATGTTTTTTGTCTGGGGTTAAAAGGAGGTTTGCACCAAAATTGCATAAAAATGATAAATATCATCTCCTTTCAATTTCCTTATCTCACCCACTGACATTTCCCCTCACTCCTCACCTTTCCCTACCCCCACAACCCTCCACGTTCCTCTCCAAATCAATTACATCTCTCACATTGCCTATCTATCACAAAATTGGATATTGTAAAAAAATTGGATATTTTTGCTTGCTCGCTCACAACTTATTGATACATTTTACCCGATCTGCCAAGCTACTTCAAAATTGACTCAATACACCATTGACATTGAAAGACGTGAATCCTTTCCTGTTTGTCCTGTCAAGCACATAATTAAACTTGGTCAAGAAATCATTAACACTTTGAAAAAGGGATTCATGTCTTTTTAAGGCATTTCACATAATAAAAGTATTTGAATAATTACAAGTTATCCAAATTAATAATGCAAACCGTCTTGCTTGGGTTGACAAAAAGTCTTCTTTTCTTACTTATAAAGGAAAATTCAAAGGTAAAAGAAGTTTAAATGAGAAAAAAAAAACTCAAGTAAATAATTTGACAGCACAATTCGAAAATTATGGCAAAGATAATGAAAAGGTTAGAAGAAGTCTGCTGATTAGCAAGAAGTCTTTACATCATAATTTATCACTCATATTCTGCCATTTTGGCGCAAGCCTCTTTTTGAACACCTGACAAAAATGTCCCGTGTTCGCTGAAGCATGAAAAAAATTTTACTTTTTAAATGGCATTTCAAAGATAACATTTCAGAGCATCTATTAACATTAAAATATAGACATCATGATTTGAACAATTTTTTCAATAGACTTTTCAAAACTGTCCAGTTTTCTTTTATACGCACTGTATGTGAAAAAATTACCCACATGTATATATTTTATTCCCAGGGCTTTTTCAAAGTGTAAACTTTTTTTTGATATGCACTGTATACTGTATTATACATGTCTATCTTTTCTCATTCACGATCACAGTCAACAAAGTTGATTTTTATACAACTCACACAGAGGCTTTTATTCTCCATGCCACTTGATTAACTCTCTCTCTTTTCTTGATTTCACTGGTTTCATTCCAACTCTCAATAGAATTATTCCATTTTATGTTAGACTGACGTCATTGTTGCCAACACGCGACTATCCTTCCATTGTAAACGTTTCCATCAAATTTGTATGCTCAGAGAACATGAAAAATTGCTCAGGGGGGGTATATCACAATTCCATTTCGGCAATGGAAAATCATAAAGAGTTAAAATAGCTCTTCTTTCATAACTATACCCCAAAACAGAAAATATGACTGTAGTGAAATGATCGATTTTGACAGTGTCCTTTGAGATCAATAGGGAAGATTCCACAAAGGAGGATTTACGTCATTGCTAGATCCTGATTTAAAGTCTACATGACTGCACAAATGAATTATGAAGTTAACCCCAATATATTTTATTTTTCCTCTGTTATTTTCTCTTACTTAACAGGAAATTTGTAGTTTCACAATTATACATATATGTACTACCACTTTATTTATACAAACATATTTTTGAGCTCCAAAACGTACTATATTGCTGAGTTAATGTTTTGCCTTTTAGTATTTGAGGCATAAAACAGTCTTATGTAGAGACAGTGGTTTTCTCTAATACTCTGAAACGGAAAGCCTGTTCTGTTACCTGTTACTTTTTTAGTGTGAGAATTCTTTGAATTTACCTTCAGAAAACAAAATTCAATAATTCAATTATGTTTCTGCTGACATGTATTTTCCATGACAAGTGGAATTAACATCTTTAGATCAAATGTGAAATGCAATTACAGGTTGTAAGAAATAGAAAAGGCATTTTTTTATAGGGAAAATCACTATCCCTACATAATACATACTATGTATAAACAATTATTCCATAGAAATCTCATATCATAGTCATATAATCAAAGGATGTTAACAGGAGGATGTAACTGAAACATTCAATACATTCATTTTTTTAATTAGTCTATAATCTTTATTGAAAGAATATGAGAGGAACTCTGATGGGGATATATTACATTTGTATCAGAAACTTCACTTTTCAAAAATATGTGAGATAAAGTCACCAAGTGCTTGTATATATATCATAACAACTGAGTTTGGAATCTCATTGTAAAACTACAGTGTAGTTACTCCAGAGACTTAAGTAAACTGTAGTTCATGTTTTATGCGAGCACTGAATAAATTAGTAAAAAGTTGATCAACTGGAAATATTTGCTATCACTTTCCATACCAGTGAACTGCGTTGATTCATTCGGGCGCATGGAATATTCTGTCAATATTTCACCTTTTATTTGATCACTCAAGATGAAACGAGAAGGGTTTTCACGAGCCAAGTGAAATTGCAATTTTGTATAAGAGGTAAAAGGCATTCTTGTCTATCAGCCTGACAATGTTGGTGTTAATCATGAAACATCCTCCTCCTCAGGACTCCTCCTTCTTCTTCTTCTTCTTCTTCTTTTCCTCCTTCACCTTCTCCTTCTTTTTTTTCTTCTTCTTTGATTTGATTTGATTTTATTCATATATATATATATATATATATATATATATATACATCATTGTCAACATTACATAATATTCATATATAATCATTCATATTATAATACATGATTGGAGCATCTTAAGCTCTATGAGCTTGAGAATGACGTTCCAAGAAAAAAATACAAAGATACATAATTAGAAATTGGCTAAAATAATACATTCAATGATGCGAACATCAATTAAGAGTTAAAAGAAGAGCAAGAGAGATAGAGGGAGTGGTGAAAAACAGAGTGGGGAAGAAAGAACTGAATACAAAGAGAGAAACATGAAGATAGTTCTAACAATATATGAAATACAAGACATCATGTTTTGATAACGAAAACTCGTTGGTAAGGTATTTTGTTTGTATAATAAATACAAACAATAGCAAAAATAGGAATTACATATGTGTGGTGGTATATTATGTAACCATGCAATGGTAATACAACATACATGACATCATTATCAGCCTTGTGTTTCATATTTTGAAAGAAGGAAATATTTTAATTTGCCTCTTAAAGGATTTTTTTTTCGTTGAGCACGAATGAATATAGATAGAAAGAGAATTCCAAATGTCAGGGCCAGTATGTCAGATAGATCTATGGGCAAGAGCTGTTCTTGGGTTTTCTAAATGAATATTATTTTGTAGAGGTTCGGGTTGGCTAATTATGAATAGATGTATTGCAACGGAAGATTTTTAAAAGGTTGTCTGTAAGTTTGCGGATTTGGAATCAGTACATGAAAAGAGCAATTTGAAGGTAATGGATGTCATGTACATGTATGGTTAGGGTTCTCAGCTTATGGAACAATGGGTTTTTTTTTCTTCTTCTTCTCCTCTTCCTTCTTATTCCTAACTCCTTCTCCTCCTCCTTCATCTTTTTTCCTTCTAATTATATACCATGTTATAGATCAGACTGAATTATCACACTCATACTATTTTACAACACCCAACCTTGAAAAAAGTGACCAGTTATGTAGGTTAAACTTAAATAAAGTTCCCTAAACTCTAACCTTACTTTTTCACAGAGGCACATACATGTATCAGCCCCCCCCCCCCCCTCCTACTGTGTTAGGAGGAAACCCAATTATCCAACATAACAAGATATTCTGTGCAAAATAAAGACAAACTAATTATTGTCACATTTTCAATCAGGTCGACTCAAATACAAACTGAAGTGTATAATTTATTGCAGAGGCACTATGGTCTTGTTACCTTACCTTACTTTTTCACAGGGACACATGTACATGTATCAGCCCCCCCCCCCCTCCGCCTGTGTTTAGAGGAAACCCACTTATCCAACATAACAAGATATTCTGTGCAAAATAAAGACAAACTAATTATTGTCACATGTCAATCAGGTCGACTCAAATACAAACTGAAGTGTATAATTTATTGCAGAGGCACTATGGTCTTGTTGTCAATCAAAAAAACACAAATTTAAGTTAATAATTTTGCATTTTACTGCCCTGTCACACTCATGCACAGGTATTTGACTATAAATTGAGCAGCAATTATTCTCCAATTTCATGATAGTGATCTACCGAGCGACAATAACATAGGTTAATTGTCTTCAGGAAGCTCCATCCGTTGGCATGGTAACCATCAAATTAGGATAGATCTCTCCTTGAGACAAGATACAATGGCTATGGACATTTTACAAAGGCTATTATAGGCTGAAGAATGGTTTTGTAAATGGGGAGTGGGGTGGAAGCTGAAGTTTCATTTATTTGTATAAAAAAACAGGTAATAGAAACCAATCAAAACAAATCAATTTCGGGGGCAAAAAATACTGGATAAAATTACAATAGAAAACTGAAACATTGCACTTGCTTCTCTGTGAACTAGAATCATGTCCCATAATGCATTGCGACTGAAAATGCATAGGCATGTACAATCCCGGACCATCAATTAGAGCGTATTCCTACCTGCTACGATGGGGGTCCCTCCAAACAGGGGAATGGTACTCAGTCTCTTCCCATCGACATCACTGACATACACCCTTCCGAAGCCAAGACTGTGAAGGAGAGCACATCCATACACACCTAGTAGACCCGCTCCCTGGGGAACAATTGGAAAATTGTAAATTGATCACGTAACATGGTTTTATTCATAAAGAAATCAGGGAAGTGGGTGAATCGGGTTAGGGGGACTGTGAGAAGGGGCAGTACACTGTATGCGAAAGACAGCACATCCATATACACACCAAGTAGACCCACTCCCTGGGGAAGAATTGGATTATTAAGAATTGACTATGTAAAGTTGTTTTTATTTATGAAACCATGGAAGTGGGTGCATGAGATCATCTTGGGGTGGCTGTGGAATATTAAAGAGTGTGAAGACTGTAAAAGAGAACACATCCATACACACGTTATGACCCACTCCCTGGAGAAGAATTAGACTCTAGTGAATTGATGATGTGGCTTGTTTTTACCAACACTGAATGAAATCAGCGAAATATGTGAATCGAGAACAATTTCAAGGGGGGGGGTGAGAAGGAAAAGTTTATAAAGACTATAAAAAAGCACATCCATATACACACACCAAGTAGACCCACTTCTTGGGAACAATTTGATTGTGAATTGATTTTTAAAGTAACTTGTTTTTATATATGAAGAGCTCACTTGCAGAAGGGGTTAGGTCCATTTTTCATCAAATTTGATTTTTATGTCTCAATATATAGATTTTTAGTAGCTCTATAAGATGATACCAAAGAAAAATTGAAATTCCTATTAAAAAGTGAACTAAAATTGCAAAGAAAAATATTTTTTTTCGAAAGGGGTTAGGTCCATTTCAGTTTAGTTGCAAAAGGGGTTAGGTCCATTTCAGTTTAGTTGCAAAAGAATATCTTAAAAAAATATGAAGACAGGTATATTGCTTTTATACCCCATTTTTTGTGTTCTCATGATAGGGTAGTACATCATGACAATTAAGTTTCTCAGAAGAATATTGCAATAAGTGATAATAAAAAACATGTTTTTTTCTCGGAATGGTCCAAAGTGGACCTAACCCCTTTTGCAACTAAACCCTTCATATATGAACAGGGAAGTTGGTATCATGAGATCAAGTTGGAATGGGGTTGGTGGCTAGTGGGAAGAGAGCTGTATGAAGATTGTAAAGGACGGCATTCATAAACACTTAATATACCAGCTCCCTGGGGAAGAATAAACAAAATAATGAATTGATGATGTATCTTGTTCTTATATCATTTAATCATATCAGGGCTGTGAGAAGGGGCAGTAGAGAGACTGCAAAGGACAGTGCATCCATACACACTTTATACAGACCCGCTCCCTGGGCAGAAATAGACAAAATTGAATTGATGATGTATTATTTTTACAAATTAGGGACGCGGGGAAAATAAGACCAACTTTGGATTGGGGGCTATGAGAACAGGCAATATGTAAAGACTGTGAATGACAGCACATCCACATAAATCTAGTAGACCCACTCCCTGGGAAAAATTGGATAATTACAAATGATGATGTACCTTGTTTTCATAAACATTGAATGAAATCAGGGAAGTGGGTCTGTCGTGGTCTAGTGGGAGCGTCGTGGTCTAGTGGTTCTGACTCTCGCCTTTGAAACAGAGGGTCGTGTGTTCAAATCGTAGCCCTGGCATATTTTCCTTCAGCAAGAAATTTATCCACACTATATGCTGCACTCGACCCAGGTGAGGTAAATGGGTACCCGGCAGGAGTAATTCCTTGCATGCACTGAGCGCCGGTGATGGTAGCTCGAGCTAAAGCTGGGGTAATAATAGCAGCGCTTTGTATCCTCTGGCAAAAAGCGCTTTATAAATCCAGCTATTATTATTATTAAGTGGGTATGAGTCCAACTTAGGGTTGGGGGAGGGGTGTGGGAAGGGGCAGTGCATATATGTACATGTGTACATACAATTAAGACTGAAAAGGACGAGCCACCCATACACATCTTATTGACTCACTCCCTGGGGAAGAATTTGATAATAATGAAATGTGTATTAAACTTTGAATGGAATCAGGGAAGTGTGTGAATGAGGCCAACTTGGGGGGGGGGCTGTGAGAATGAAAAGAGGGGTACAGAAAAAAAGACTGATGGACAGAGATAGGAAAGAGGGAGACAGATAGAAGAGAGAGGGGGAGAGATAGGGTGATGCAGAGTCAAGAGGCAAAAGAGAGAGAAAGAAAGAGAGAAAGAGATGTTGATGGACAGAGAAGAGAGTTAGACAGATAGAGAAATGTAAAGAGGGGAAAATGAGAGAGAAGGAAATTGAAAAGGCATAAAGAAAAAGAGCATAAGAGAATGACAGAGAGGGAGGGAGAGGGAGAGAGAGAACAGAAGGACTGCAAAGAATCAGCAGTGAAAGTTATCACAAATAATAAATGTTATTGACATTTATCAAAATCTACATCTTACAATGAATTCTGGATTCTTTACTCTCTAGGCACAAGTATTTGTTTCATTTGTTTTTGACCTTTCATATTCCCTAGTTCTGTCCATAATCTGGCTCAAAATAGGATAAAGAATGTGACAAGGAGACGACAAATTTAGTATTGTAGTTTCTAATTTACAAATGTTTCTCCAATAGCATTTACAAGAAAGAACATAGCTGTGACGTCAATCCGCCTACCTTCTTTGGTATTTGAATATTTTTGCCCCAGAAATACATGTACAAAAACAATCATATCATGAGCACTGGCTAACGTACATACATAGTGACTTCTAGTTACCATGGAAACAATGTTACATGCGTGTCTTTTAAATAAGTGGCATGCCTTTTAAATAAGTGGTAGATACCAAGCTATTGAGGCATATTAAAGGGAAAAAAACATTTTTTTTCTTTATGCCAAAGCTTCTTGGATGTTTACAATATAAAATAATAATTCCCCTATTTAGGCATGAAAAAAATTGATGGAAATGTTCCACAAGTACATACAGTATCACTTGAAAACAAAACTTTAATCTGGATGTCAAAAAAGCAAAGGGAAGAATAATATTCTTGGATGAATTAAGATTTGAAGAATATCTGGAAAGATTGAGAAAAAAATTGTATTTTAAAAGCTCTGATTTTAATCAAAACATAAATAGTTCCTTTCCCTTACTAAGACAGAAAAAATATCAAAAGTCTTAAAGCTTGTGTATAGTTTTGGTAAATCCACCAAAATGCACCTATCACTATTCCAATTCATTGCTAGCTAATATGAATGGATATGCCCTATAACAGTTATGATGTGGAGGATATGAAATGAAAATGTGTTTTACTGGATAAATTTTGCGGTTTTACATGGAAATTTAACTTGATCGGGTCACCCGATCAAATTAAAATATCTGTGTGTTTTTGTCTTTCAATTAAATCCTATTCCAAATCATGGAATGGGCTGAAACTTTCAAGATATGTTCATTGTCTGTAACTTTTGGATATCTAATCACTAAATTTACAAGATAAGTGCTTGAATGCCCATTTTTTAAATTTAAAACAAGCATCGCCGAGAGAGGGCGCTATATATCCAAGATTTGAATATTTGAAATTTTCTCAGAGAAGTGCAGTTGGAAAAAATATCTTACGGTCTCTACGCTTCAGTAAGACTGTCATATTAGATGATATTCGATTATCAATCACATTATTGACCCTTTACCAAAGCTATACACAGGCTTTAATACTCAGTTGAAGAATTTTTCTCACATGCATCTCTGAAATATGTTGAGTATCATTACAATAAACAAGACCACCTCCTTCAATGGACAAGAAGTTACCTGAGAAAATAAAATTGGATAGGGCTCCTGATATTTTCCCTCATGACTGAAATCTTATGTTATTGGAACATCATATTCTAATTACACTTGGTCACATGTGATGAAGTCTTTCATTATTAAAGACCCTGACCGGTGTAAAAACAATCATATATTAAAAGAAAGGCAATGATTCATACAATACAAATATACCAAAAATATTCTATACATCTCCTTCCATTTTAAGAAATATTAGATAAAAATCAAAGAAACTGCTCCTCCAAAGTACGCTTCGATTGAGCACCCCACGTCGCCTGGAAAGGATGACGTCATGTTGTGTCTGGAGGGTTGCGATTCCATAGGTTTGTGTACAAAAGCATTCGGTATTTTCTTCCATTTCTATATTATGAATCCAATTTTTTTCCCGTTTTCAGATGAAAATGGCACTCAAAATTATTCACGGTTGAAATTGATGGAAACCTACAACTATTCACTGCCTTTTTTGTGACTTCTTTGTTTGGCTCTTATTGGGCCTAAATTGCTATGTCAGGAAAAGTTGTGATACATAATCTGAATGCAGATAGATTTGAAATCTACGCCAAATAAGCAGGAAATAAAATATGGCAAAAACTAGTTCAAACCTGTAGATTTCATAATTTAAGCATGTAGGAAAAATATATGTGATATCACTCTGTGATGGAAGTGAAGAAAATGAAATGCGTAATCTGGAAAGCATAAAAATAACCCAGTTTTTCTGTGTACAAACCTATGGAATCGCGACGCTTCTTACACAACGTGACGTCACGGTCTCGAGGCATTTGAAAAGCACAATAAAGCCTATTTTCTAAGCCGGGTTCGAAGCCCGATAATTGGAATATTCTTAAGCAAAATACTCAGCTGTGAAGGGTGAAAATGAATAAAGCTCACAATGCTGTATTTAGTAGCTTATAAGCTTTCGATTGGTATATAATTTGTCAATTTCATTTTTGGGTCCGGTCTGGGTCTTTAAAGGTCAAGTCCACCCCTGAAAAATGTTGATTTGAATCAATAGAGATAAATCATACAAGAAGAATGCTGAAAATATCATCAATATCGGATGCAAAATAAGAAAGTTACATGTATGAAATTTCATAGTTTCACTTATTAAGGTATGAATGATTTGAGAGCCGAATGAGCTGAAAGTATGATATCTCTACTGTTAGTAATTATGGAACAATTGGCTGTCCATACTTAAACCACAACTTTAAACCTGAGTTTAAGTTAAACCCGACTTCAGAATACGGGCCATTGTTGTGAAGTTATAACCATAGAAAGTTCATATAGAGAAAAATCATGATTTTTAAAGTCATGACTTTCAATAACCATATTTTGCTTATATATGGAATTGCCCAAAAGCTAATATGCCACAGTGCAAATTTTTGTGAAGATCAGCTCATAAGCTTTCCAAAAATATATAGTTTGTTGGGGTACAGGTACTTAATAAGAATCCTATGCTTGATTATATACCCGTAGTCATTTCCGCACGGTAATAGGGCACCTGTCACCTTAAAACAAAATAGTAATTAGTATGCACAACTCAGTGACATTCAAATAAAAAAGTAGATGATGACCCTCACTCACTATTTACTTTTTACTGTCTGAATAATACAATAGTTCAATTTTCAAGATTTGACAATGAGGACCAACTTGACTAAACCATAAAATCTTATAAAAATGGTAAAGAGGAAGAAATTCGAATACATTTTATATTCAATGAACTACAAAAGAAATATCATCAGTCCTCTTATTTGCATACCGACTAGGACGTGAATATATTAACTGTTTTGTGAAAATAAGCAAAACTTTAAAATGTCATAGCTTTTTTATTTTACATCCGATTTTGATGAAATTATGCTTGTTTGATTTTTCTCATCTTATTCAAATCAACTTTGAGTTGGGGTGGACTTGTCTTTGATTTTTCAAATCACACTATGAATTCATTACTTTGCAAATTATTTCTACCTTCATATTACCAAATAATTATCGTTTTATCTTCATTATAATAAATTTGGTGTTATCATAGTACTATTTAGTTTGCCAATCTACAAATGCATAGAGAACAAATACATGTTAAGCAACAACGAGAATTACGTGGTTGACAGGGAAAGGACATCAATACAGACAAGTACCTGCTGTATGTGTATTTCTGAACGTCTTTCTTTCCAATGCATCTGTTAATATGATTTTTGTCATTAGGTTAGGAAATAATTTTCATCTTTTAAAGGGGCTACCCTTTTCTACATTTGGGAAACTGTGGAAGTGTGGGGGCTATTTCTATCATTTTAAGGGCTACTTTATAGGGGTAACAAACAATAAATGCAGAAAAGGCAAATATTATCATTCTGTCCTAGTGTCCTAGTTTACAGAATATTGATTTTCTAAATAATCTTAAATGTTGTTGAGACAGATCTTTGGGTGACTCTAGAAAGAACGATCGCCCAAGGGGGGGGGGCAATCAGCTGTACACACGGCCAACCACAGGTTTTACAATAATAATAATAATAATTGGCATTTACATGTATATAGCGCTTTATCAATCTACGACTGTTCAAAGCGCTTCACAATTATTATTACCCGGTCACTGGATTCATAGCATTTCAAGTAGCCCGTTAGGCGCAAACTTGCTAAACCAACCACAATGACTATTGTTTTCTACCGGTACCCAATTAGCACTTGGGTGAGAGTGGCAAAGTGTGAATTGATGCCTTGCCAAAAGAGCGCCAGGCCATGGTGGGATTCGAACACACGACCCTCTGATTACACAGGGCCGTCACCAGCTTTTTTCTAGGGGGGGTGCTTTTTATGAAAAAAAACCACAAAAACACAAAAAAACAATGTATTAACTCAATTTCATGCAGTTAAATAGCCCGCCTGCCAGAATGGATATAGAAAGTACATACTGGTCAACATGCCTATTGTTCCTCAATGCAGTTTCGGTGTCTGTGTGTCTTTTTTTTTTTTTTTTCTTTTTTTTTTGTTCTGAAGGGGGGTGCGTTCGCACCCTCCGCACCCCCCCTGGCGACGGCCCTGTTACAAGGCGAGAGTTAGAACCGCTACATTACAGCACTTCCACATCTCACCCTAAACAAGTTTTTATCCATTGGTCAAACATATACCCTATTCTATTTCCAGTACTTTTGCATCCATTTTTAACAATTTTACATGTAAAAGAGTACAAGTATAACCCGTGAAAAATATATCCTACGACCATAGTACCCTTTTTGCCCGATTTTGGCATTTTCGACACCCTTAATGCATCAAGCGCATGTGATGTGGCATAATCAGCAAAAAGTACCATTTTCACATGTTTTTGTTTGCGTGTGTTTATAGCAATGTAGTTGAGTTGCTGCCCCCCATGATTTGCCCCCCCCCCAAAAAAAACATGCATTTTGAAGGAATTTAATGGGTGACTTGGGCTGTCATGAGGGTGATATCGCCTGTTGCCCTCGTGCATTTCCTGGATTTTTGCCATTTTTATAAATAATATTATTAATATTTTTGTTATTGTTATGATAAATCATCATCCATCATCATCAGTAGGGGAGACTGGGGTTAGTTGGAACGCGGGTAAGTTGAAACGTTGTAATTTTTTATAAACGTCAAATGGGCCGCTGGGGTTAGTTGGAACAAAATTGAAGGGGCTACATGTAGTTGGAACATGTTCCAACTTAATACCCCAAACATGATATATAAAGTATTTCACACTCTTCTGAACATGTATTGTATACCATGCTTGTTTTGTTTATCAGTTAGGTCTGAGTGTGCATTTAAGGCCTATTGTAGACCCCTAATGCAATATTAACCCTCATCAAACTGGGGGGGGTCAATTTGAGCCCCCCCCCTTGAGAAATTTGGTCACTACGCCGTCGTGTGAATTTTTTTTACTACACTGCTCACTGACTTTTTACTTTCAAGTCTTGCACGTCATTTGAGATGAAATTTGCAATGCCTGTGTGCACGGTTTCGAAATTCCGCAACATTTTGTATGTGCATGTCGGACCCAAAATTGCTCAAAAAAGTGATTCCATTTACAAGGTCAATGCAAATTGTGTTTTTCAACCATAAATCATAAATGTATGATTATTTTTTCCTTTTGTTGGTTCAAATATATTTATTTTATGCTATTTATGATCGCAAGAGTATCGACAAATTTCATAAGAAAAAAACAAAGGTTCGAAAAAACAAAGAAATACATTTAAAAAGATAATAATACATAAGAATTTTTTTTTTGCAATTTTTGGTGGATATTTTTTATTATGTGAAAATTGATACTCTAACCAAAATTAGCATTCTACTAGCTTAATAGATAGAATTAAAGGCAAAAACATACCCCCCCCAAAAAAAACAAATTTAGGGCAAATTTCATATGCTTATTTGCATAATTAATTAATGAAAAATATAAACAATTAATTTTTGTCTAGTAAATTTGATGCAGAAGTACAGGAAATTGCTGATAGTACAATAATTGCATGTAAAATCAAACGCACCCAAATATGCGGAATTCTACTCCACAGTCTGCTTGCGTGAGTGGCTGTATTAGAAAACATAAAGTTCAACGAATCCACACTTCAAATATTTTGAACTTGAAAAAATAAAGCAACTAGGCTTAAACCATGTAATATTACAGTTTAAGTAGTTTTAGTATAATTCTTAATTGACCATGCAGTGTTCCAACTTACCCCGTATTGGGGTAAGTTGAAACGTTTGCGATGGTCTTGTTCAAGGTGTATTTTTTCAGTAACCATAATAGAGTTGAAAATTTTATGGGTACATTTGAAGCCCTTAGATAATGCTTCAAGCTGATATATTGATTGTTTCTCAAATAAAATCTATTTGGATTTTACAGCCATTTTTGTCAAAAATGTTTTAACTAACCCCGGTCTCCCCTACACTATTCCATGTACATGTATGTTATAATAATCATCATCAGGATAAGAATGCTTAAAATAAAAGTTATTGTTATTGTTACATGAATTGTGAGACTAATGCATGAAGACGATGCAAATATCATCAATCCTAAAGGGAGCTTTCCAAATAAAGCCAATTAAAATATTACATCAATCAAGTTCCCTCAGGGAAAACTACATTACCGTAATTAGAAAGATCGTCCCTTAATAAAAGTCAAGCATTAGATGTTGTTTAATAATGAAGTCTTCAGGGAATCTCGGAACAGTGACTGATAACGTACAACGGAAACTTAAAGGTCAAGTCCACCCCAGAAAAATGTTGATTTGGATAAAAAGAGAAAAATCAAACTAGCATAATGCTGAAAGTTTTATCAAAATCGGATGTAAAATAAGGAAGCTATGACATTTTAAGTTTCTCTTATTTTTCACAAAATAGTGATATGCACAACTCAGTTATATGCAAATGAGTCAGTCGATGATGTCCTTCACTCACTATTCCTTCTGGATTTTTTTATTGTTTTAATTATACAATATTTCATTTTTTGCATATTTGACAATAAGGACCGACTTGACTAAACCATTCAAACAATGCTAATTTCACAAGTTCAGGGAGGAAGTAATTGTTGTTTCACTTGACAATGAGCAGAAAATTAGAATATTTCATATTTGAAAACACGAAAGAAATAGTGAGAGGATGACATCATCAGTCTTCTCATTTGCATACTGACCAGGATGTGCATATACATGTTACGGTTTTGTGAAATCTAATAATAATTATACTTGCTTATATAGCGCTTACTACTTACTTTGTCAGAAGTCTCTTAGCATTCTACAGTATATGCAGCATAATTACCCTGGCTTTAGCAGTGCAGCTGCTATGCGCGCTGCATTTCAAGGAATAAATTCCTGCCAGGTACCCACTTACCTCACCTGGGTTGAGTGCAGCATATTGTGGATCAATTTCTTGCTGAAGGAAATTACGCCATGGTTGGGATTCAAACCCACGACCCTGTTTGCTATATAAAGCAAAACTTTAAAATATCATAGTTTTCTTATTTTACATAAATTTTATTTATTATTTATTTATTTATTGGTTTTATTTATTTTATACTGCAGTGTATGCCTGTTCACTTCAGTTTGCAAAACTGCTTTCCAAAGACGCCCTGCAGTTTAACAAATAACTAAATATCACATTTTGATGAAATTTTCAGTATTATGCTGGTTGGATTTTCTCTTTCAAATCAACATTTTGTTGGGGTGGACTTGTCCTTTAAGGATTATGGGAAAGCAATTAAAGGATAAGTCCACCCCCACAAAAATTTGTTTTCAATAAAAAGAGGAAAATCCAACAAGTAAAGGCTTACACAGAAAATTGAACATCAAAATTGGATGTAAAATGAGAAAGTTACATTTTAGAATTTTGCTTAAAGGAAACCAAAACCCAAGAAGACAAAGCAATCTTATTGGAGAGTATTTTACGTATTTCACACATTATCTCCTCCTGACCTTGACATACTTTATGTGGTGTGAATCATATTTTCCCATGACATATGTTGTGCTCAAAAGGAGGCAAAATGCAAATTGAAAGATAATGAGGAAAATCTGAACATTTTTGTACAAAACAAGTGGAGAATTGTCCACAAAATCAGCCATTTTAAAGCATGTTTGCCAATTTGAATGAGGATCCCATAGAAAGTACAAGACTTTTTAAACATCCATAACTTGCTTATTTCATAACAAATTTTTATGAAACTTTTTAAAATTGTTCCTCTCATTTTACTATTTCCAATATTAGATTGCTTCTCTTCTTGGGTTTTGGTTTCCTTTAAATTCACAAAACAGTTATATGCATATCCTGATCGGTATGCAAATGAGGAGACTGATGATGTCATCCTATTTCTTTTGTATTCTATTATATGAAATATGAAATATTATAATTTTCTCCTCATTGTCAAGTGAAACAACGATTAATTAATTCCTCCCTGAACAGGTGGAATAAGCATTGTTTAATATCATATTTCAGTCAAGTTGGTCTATATGAAATATTGTATAATTCAAACAATAAAAAACAAAAGAAATAGTGAGAGGGGGACATCATCTTTTGTATCATTTGCATGTCCCTGAGTTGTGCACACTAGCGGACCCAGGCCCGTGCCCAAAATCAAAATTCATAATGTATATGTAAAATGCCATTAACACAGTGGTGTGCCCCCTTTTTTGAAAGTGAAGACCCTTTTTTTTGTCAATTTTTTTTCGGGTACGAAATATCTTTGAATTTCAGTTAGAAACCTTTTTTTTCTTATTTTTTTCTTGACAAAATTTTCCTCCGATAAAATGTACCCCCCCCCCCTTTGGATCCCCCCCTGGTTGTGCATATCGCTGTTTTGTAAAAATATTACAAAAAACTTTCATAACTTTCTTTATATTTTACATCCAATTTTGATGAAAATTTTAGCATTATGCTTGTTTGATTTTCTCTATTTATTCAAATCAATATTTTTTCTGGGGTGAACTTGACCCTTATTAAAGAGAATTTGAATGTTTCCTGATCATTTCAATCTCCTTCAGTCTATAAATATCAGATTTTCTTCCTCTGATGTAGAACGGTATCAGGGAAATAAAACAGAAAACATGTTAGCCAAGTATGATTTCAGATCATGCATTGTCTGGGCCCCTCAGGATCATTTACTAAGCTTCAATGATACTGGTTCCTGAACATCGAAAGGTCAATTTCAATAGCTTGTGCTGTTTGCCCAGATTTGCTTGATCGTGAGATGTAACCAATGCTCTCTTTGGGATTAATCTTGACAATCAAGGTCTTTTTTTTTTGACACACAAATTTTAAATGATGAATAATATTCTGGAAAATGTCAAGGACAACGATAATCAAATGTACTGTAACCCTGATTGATATTGGTAATGTTCTTGATTATTTCATAATACTGTGAATATCAGACATACATTGTTCCCCCATGAAGGAACAAAGAGTGAAAGGTGACAAAAGTTGAACATTTTTTGTTGACATAGAAAATATGTTCCTACAACATTTGTTCCTGTCTTAATATCTCAGAGGGCATCCGATTAGGATCGTAATATAGATTTAATTCAGAATAGTCTAATGTAAAAATTACTGGTAGGATAGTGTTTGAAGTTAGGTTTTGGCCTAACGTGCAGATATTCGGTCAAAGCAATTGTCGCCGGAGCAAATGTCATAGAACCAATTTTTTTTTTTACCTGTAAAAGGACGGACTGGGAGCTTGCATCTCGGTGTGAGAAAGATGAAACAGCATTCACCATGGTAGCTAGGGAACAATTTATTGGAGCAGCCATCTTGTCCGTGATGTGATCAGGAATTGGAAAAATGCAGGTGCCTGGATGCAAGACTATGTGGGTTGCATAGCAACCGCTAAGACTTCTTTGACTGGTGATCTGACTGTGGCCATACTAATAGAGACAGACAGGAGAAACAAAAAACAGATTGTGATCTTCAACATGCCATTAATAGGTACATGTACATTTGTATGACCTTGATAACCTACAATAATAGTCATCTTGAGGAGAACTAATTACCAGGTTGATGGAATTTGATCTTAATGAATGTGAATCCCTTTGACACTAGACTGCTCAATTTTAATGATTTCAGAATACTGCTTTTTCTCATGACCTTTTCCATTTTCCATTTATTAATAGCTTTAAAGGCGCACTGTCATCAATTTTCATGTTGAAGCTAGATGACACCACTCAGATGTCAATCACCATCAAATAGAACAAGATTCATGACCGGTAGACGTTATGTAATTCCACTGGAAATTGCCTTTAAAAAGATATGTCATTATCTCACTTTCCCTATCCTGACAGTTGCCTAAGGCTGTGATCTGTCTACCCATATAATCTTAGCTGGCTGC
This sequence comes from Lytechinus variegatus, assembly GCF_018143015.1. Taxonomy (NCBI): domain Eukaryota; kingdom Metazoa; phylum Echinodermata; class Echinoidea; order Temnopleuroida; family Toxopneustidae; genus Lytechinus; species Lytechinus variegatus. The sequence goes on along the minus strand of NC_054744.1, from coordinate 24,237,858 downwards.
CAGGGAAGGTTCACTATATAAAAAGCTAAAAGAAAAATACTTTGGTCCTCAAAATGTAAAAATTAGCTTTATATTTCAAAGATTAACTCCTCTTCTTCCTGTCAAAATTTGAAGTCATTAAGTAGAAAAGGAAACAAATCACAAGAGTTTCTTTAAGAAACTCTCAAATACTTTTTTTTTTACAAGACTGCTTAGAAGTTTCATTGAGATGGCACAGCGTGCACATCTCATGCTTGAGTGAACCCTGAACTTCAAACCTTGTTTTCTCTCTATGCTTGGAATCTCTCACTCAATTCCTTCTACATACACTGTACGTACATTCAATCAAGTAATTGTGTTGGTTATTGATGATCAAGTTTGACAGGTAATACAAATTTTTTTTTTCAAGTTCAATTGAAATCTAAAAATTATTTTTGGGCAACTTATTATTGGTTTGAGTTTAAGCAGCCTTGGCTAAAGAATTTCTCACTGGTGGTTTGAGTTTGCTCTCCCCAAAGAGGTCTCTATTACATGTGTATTTCCAGTGCTTTCAACAAAGTCAGGGGTTTAGCAAATAATCCCCCATGAAAGATAAAGTATGTTGGTGCTACAAAGATAATGAATCCCACTAGAAAATGCACTCCTTCATGCTGAGTGATGAACACAGACAACAACGCTGCAATGTCTGGCAAGCCCAGAGAAACAAACTATATTGAATGTATTCTTTTATCACCTGACTTTACAATTAAATATCTAAAAGCTAGGAGAATCTAATCACTATGTTCATTTTCTTGGGGGGGGGGGGGTTCACGATTACACTTTTCATAGCACCACTGTACATACGACTTCAAACTGGATTTGGACATTTACAAGACATTTAGAAGCTAGCCTAAAACACTACTAAATGGGAGACTCAATGCAATCATCAAAATTATATTGTTTGAACAATATAAAATCTATTAAAATTCTGTGAGTCTGTCACAAACGATTAAGAGAGCAGAATGATTTTGTTTCTCAGTGTTTATTTAAAATTTTGATATTTCCAAGAAAAAATTCTGTCAATTTCACATCGAATTATCAGCAATTCAATGGAAAAGATCCATTCAACTGAAATGTTTGTATCCTTTAACACTATCCACGAGCTTTAACTTCTTCTTATTCTTTGAAATTTTGCCATTGCCTTATTTTCTTTATTCTAAATATTTCTCCACCCTCTTTTTTTTTTGGGGGGGGGGGAGGGGGTTAAAAAGGTGTTTTGTTTTGCAACCAGGCGCGTTACATGTAACATGTACATATCTCATTTTGTATCTTTATGACATCGCAGAACAAAGCATAATACTACGAATAAAAAAAACATGTTAATCTCAAAGTACACACCTTGAAAAATGACAAACACTTTTGAGGAAGACCAGCTTGGCATCTCCTGCAATTATGACAGACATCGACGACAGTGAAAGTTATCCTCTGTCCCGCTTCCAGCCTACTTTCACTACCTCTCTTGTGAGCAACGACCTCCAACACTCCTTCATGGCCAAGTGCACTGAAAGTCAAAGTAAAAAGACAGGGGTAAGTTTCAATAACTCTGAAAATTGCTAACAAATTTTCAATATCCTTCAGCTATGAAATTCTAAATTCAATATCATATCACTTCACTTCACAGTGCAACTTCATAACCAACTGTAAATACCTTCGACTGAACTAAATCCACATTTTTTTTAGAAATAATATTTGTTTTTCATACAAGTAAAGTAGGCCTATACTCCTTTATCATCACTCATTTGTCTGACTAGCTTCCTATGGGGGCTGGTGCCCTTATATGCTAGAGCTCCTGTAAGTACTGAGCTGACAGAGCTTGCCCTTTAAGTTGTTGGTGAATGGAGCAGCAAGCAGGAGGGCACCAGCCCCCACCAGGATGTAGGAATTTCAGTGGGTGATGAAGCAAAGCCATACTTGTAGTGATTTAATGTGTCTTTGTTGACTTCATTTACATCTATATTTTCTAGTTGTTCATTGATAAAATGTATAAAATATTTTTTGAACTGTTGCTGAGCACCATGAGCATCTCTGGACGGTGTACATTTTGAGTACTACATGTATCACATGCCATGTATATGGATGAGCTGCTCATCTGTGATGTCACCATATAAAAATTTGAAAAATTCACAGCTTTACACTCTGACAGATTTTCATCAAAACTTCAAGGGAATTTTCCTTTGAAAAAGTATTATAAAACTAACTTATCACCAAGAGGATAAAAATAAAACAGATTATGAAATGGTAATTGCTGTTATATTTTTTGTTCATTTTTCATTAGTCAAATACCAAAATTCAATTTCCCATACATTTACATGTACTTAAAAAAAACACTTAAATCAAGGTATACCCAGTTGTTGTGTATCCGGACGGGTTGTGTGTCCGGACGATCAATTTTAGAATGTCATTTGGAAAAATTTACCAGCGAAGTTTCATCAATTTTTAGTACAAAATGTTAGGAAATATTACAAAGAACAAAATAGAAAATGATTACAAGTAATGAATTTATATTTTTAGTGTAATCCACAGACAAAAAAGAAGGCTTCAAAAAGATAAAGTGTCCGGACACCCGACCCCCCATCCTATATATTCAAATGCTTTGAAAGTGAAAGGCTTACAGTTTCATGTCACAGACAATATAAAAAATCAAATTTTTAGTCCTTTTTTCTGTTCTTTAGACAAAACTAAAACTTTTTGTCTATGAATCAGCTGTTATCAATTACCATTAAACAGTGCACCAATTAAGGAATGAATTCAAATAAATATAAAAATAGCAATAATCAATATCATTCCTTTGGAATTCATTAAGTGTGCAATTTTCAATTTGAAATTTAAAAAAAATCACTGTCAATTTGTATTTCCAAAATAACAAATTATACAGTAAGAATATAGAAAGAGTTCATTTTGCAACAGCAAACCCTAACTTAATACTTTTTTTTCAGTTTGGGTGGCAGTTGCAAAATGAAAAGGAACACTTCCCAGAACAGAAGTTATCCAGTCTGTGCAATTTTCAAATTCTATTTCAAATTCTCACAATACACAATCCTTACCATGTTCTATTCCAAAATAACAATAGACCTAGTCAATATTATCCTTTTTTTACCCAGAATTAATTATGTGTCACTGGCAGTGACACTTCTAAATTCAATATCAATTCAATTCAAATTCACACAATCCTGACAATACACAAAGGTTAATTCCATTCCAAATTTCGATCAATTCTTGGTTCTTACCACGGGATATCCGCCTTTCTTTTCCCGTGGATGGTATGCAGATCTGAGGAACATATTGTTGCAAGACGCACTTTGGCTAAAATTTCTCCTGGTTTTAACTCGGGAAGAGAGACAGTTTCAGTGAGGATCGACGGGCTCCTACCAGCTCCAAGAAACACCACTCGGTGACATGCGGGCTCCCCATCTGCCATCATCGGGGAAAGTCTGGCGTACGGGATGTTAGGTTACCGCTCACGCTTACACAGTGGCCAAACTCCAGTGCATGTATGGTATACCGGTACCACTTGGCTTTGCAATCTGTTGATCACCGTGATTTTCCTAATTGCTCAACCGTACAGCTCCGTATGCGAGCGCGAACGTTTAATAGTCAATTCCAAGTCGTTACTAGCTTGGAAGTATGAAGAAAATATTTATATGTCATAATTTCGGATTCGATATAAATGATAGCCAAACTTAGGAGGATAATTCGTTTAATCAAAATAGTTACTTTTTTATGAAAATAGAAGATAAGGACAAATCGTCATTTCTACTCTAATTTCAAGAAAAGAAAATAATGATTAAGGCTAGGATCGATCGATTGGGAAATCACCGGTCAGCCACGCCCCCGTAGTTTTCTTTGATGTACCGACAAACTCAGCTATAACTAGGGGGGGGGGGTGGGCCGAGCTGGGCGGGGTGGAGTAGGCATATTGCGGGAAAGAGGCTGGTTCATTCATGATGTAGGATGATGACGATGATGATGATGGTGATGATGATGTTGGTGGTGGTGATGCTGTGGTGGTGGTGGTGATGATGATGACGACGATGATGATGATGATCTTTCACGCCAATGAGGAAATATTAAGATAAAACTGAAATACAAAGGAAATGGTGAGTGTGTGATTTTAATATCCGTTCTTCATTTGCATAACCAAGATGTATATGAAATTACGCTAAACTTTAAAATCTTCCTTATTTTACATCCGATTTTGATGAAATTTTAAATGTTATACTCGTTTGGTTTCTTTTCTCTTTTATTCAGAAAAGCATTTTGTTGGAGTGGACATCGCCATTAATGGGCACTTGTAATTATGTATTTATTTATTCACGTTTTCTTGAAAAGACAGGGTTGTCCCGTTTAAGCCAAAAGGCTTGCCTTACAAGGGAGCCCTGCCAATATGCTTATAAACATAACATACAAAAATAAAAACAGTGATTGAAAATAAATAATGACAAAGGTTTTCATTGAAAAAAAAATATAGACCTATATGAAATGAGTATAAAACATGGAGAATAATTTATTAATACAAAGATAAAGTATAATGTACAAAAATCAATAGTAACGAATAAAAAAAGAAAGAAAAAAAAGAAGATGATAAGATAGCGGTCATTTTGAATGGTTACCTAGGAAATTTTAAAATTAATGGGTCTGGTATTTTGAAGATTTGGAGAGAAGGGGATGTTTGAATTTGAAGTGGTAGGGAGTTGAAAAGTTTGGTTGCAATATACGAGAAAGAACTTTTTCAGTTCAGTGGCTTTAAGGAGGTATAGTTTGTTGGTAACAACATGTCCATCAGGGGCGTAGATAGCGGGGGGATGGGGGGATGCATCCCCCCAGAATTTTAGGTGGGGGGATGGTGTGTACAATCATCCCCCCCCCCAGGTTTCTGTGGGGAAGAAGCAAAACTATACAGTAATAAAGCAATGAATGCTAGTTAAAATCAATCAATAATAATAGCAGTAATAATCATAACGTACAGCAATGACAAACATGATCAAAATTGGACTTTTATTCAGAGTCAATCATCTTATATGCATTTACAACTTGCAAGTTTTAAGTAATAACAACTGTCTTGCGTCGTCATATACATTTAAGGATCGTTATTCAGAGTTTCACCAAGTACATTTCCTTATAATAGTTATGTATTTGCAAAGGAGATAAGTTCAAAATATTTCATTACAGATTTAAGAAAGTGTCGCTTAATCACTCCCTTTCAGAGCAATTGCTTTCATAACACATTAACACTGTTCAAACGAATTAATAAGAAATTACCTATACACATACACTGACCCTTTTCCCTGCTGGCCATGTCCTCAACCCCTACTTTGCAAAGGAAAGGTGAAAATTTTCAGTCTCTAAGGAGCGAATTAGTAAATGAATGATTTTGGAATGAAAGTGCAAATTTTGGATGGCCTCAGTGATATCCGAGGTTTTTTTCACTCAATATTCACTCTTTCATATATTCACTCCTTAAAGAGTGAACTATTTCACTAATTTTTTCAGAGTACTTTGCGCTTTTCAAAGAAGGTAGAATCATCCAATATACAGCGCGTCCCCCAAAAAATGTCGCTCTGACATAGGGCTGAATTAATTCTAAAATGTAGTAGTATTCTCAAATAAATGTTCATGAGTGGAAAGCTAAACTCGTGATCTAACTTCTATAAAAATTTCATTGGTCGCGCTTCAGCGGTTTTGAATACACACTCTGTTACGTAACAGTGGTGCATTTTAGCCCATTCCAAGTTTGCAGCATTGACGCATTTCTGCATTGTCTATGGCATATTGAACCCCATTTCTACATCCAGGATCTCAGTAGGGACATTTCCCTAAACATATCTAGGTTCATCAAATCATGAACTTCACCAGAGAAATATTTGGCATTTCTTTTTAAAAGTTACATTGAATTAACTTAACCACAGTAGCTTATCAACTAAAAAAAGTAATGAAAACAAAATGCAGTATTAGGCATGAATTAGGCATGAAACAGACTTGACCTGTTGTCCTAATCATTGTGCATCTCCTGTTATCAAACATGAAATGGACTGTCAAATATTGTTTTTGCCCTTCTGAAGATGCTCAAGGTTGTGATTTGATGAGCCTGGTCAGATCAGGGAATTCCTTGGTCAGAATGTTCAAAAGGGGTTGATATGCTAGAAAATGCAGAACACACAGCAGTGCTGCATACATGCAAACTTGGAATGGGCTGAAAAGCACCACTGTTACATAATAGACTGTGTTTTCAAAATCACTGAAGCAAGACCAATGAAATTTCTATAGAAGTTAGAACATGATATGAGCTTCCTAGTTCCATAAATTTCATTGAGAATAATTTTTATTTTTTGAAGTAATTTAGCCGCATATCAGAGGGACATTTTTTGGGGACGCGCGCTGTATAGACACGCCTTAATTCACGAAGGCAGATTGAATCAATCCATGGATAAGATTAATTTATGGTCTAGATCACAGAACAAGCCTAACTCGACCCTCAGCGTGTTCATTGTCGGACCTTTGACAAAAAACATACTCATCTCGCGCATTTACGCGATAAAGATTTGACTAATTTCTAGACAAGATTCAATTCAACCTTGTGAATTTCGGTCAATGTAATGACGTGAAATTGTCCAAGCATGTCGCAAGCAAAGCGTTTGAAATATATATTTATATATATATATATATATATATATATATATATATATATATATATATATATATATATATATATATATGTGTGTGTGTGTGTGTGTGTGTGTGTAAAGTTATATATATAAAGTATGACCCAGCTAGGGATCATCCCCCCAGGTCTAAGGACCTGTCTACGCCACTGATGTCCATAGTCGAGTAGGGTAAATGGTTCGACGATAAGTAATTAGTCCTATGAGATAGGCCTATGGAGGGGATAATCCATTTAATAATTTATGAACTAAAACGAAATATTGATAATTAAATGTACAGTTTGTACAGATTGCCATATCAAATTATTAAGTAATTGAATGTAATTTGGTATAATAATCAGTGTTTACTATAAGGCGGGCATATCTATTTTAACATCTTTGTAATCTTTAGAGGTTTTCTAACGCGACGCACAGACTGCAATAATCAATCTTGTTATGATTGTCAAAATGCGCATTTTTGGTGCAAACGGATATTTTCACTATGAGATTATCATCTGTGTGAAGAAGTTGTGTGTTTTGTAGTTATTAAGTTGAGCAAAGTTTTTTGAAGTGATTTCTGATTGATAAGATGCTATTTAGGTTTTATATTTTCAAGTTATAAAACTCACTTTTTGGTCAATTATGGCGCTAAGGCTGCAACAAGGGCAACCTTGCGAGATGTTGCGAGCGCGAATCACGAGCTCAAACTTTCGGATCGGTTTCATGTAATATAACGTGAAAAATAAACATTCTGAAAAAAAAGGTTTTCACTACAAATCAAATTGGTCCAGAGAAATTTAAAAAGCAGAAAAAAGGTTTTCACTACAAAATTGAGATCATATTTTGGTCCCAAGAAATTTGAAAAAGCAAAAAAAAAAAAAAAGAAAAAAATAGATAAATAATGAAGAAAGGTCATTTTGGACACATTTTTCATTTTTACACACATTTTCCATATTACCTGGGGTGCTACTATGGAGAATAATAAACACAGCACCAACAAAGAAATTTTGGGGGTACTTCAGCACCCCCGCTTCCCAGGGCCATGGATATTCAAACCTGAAAACTGGACATTCTACGAATTATTTTTAACCATTAACAGGACGAGTACATGCAATCATTGATGCAAGCGCGAGCCTCATAAAAGTGATTTTCTAGCCTAAATGTATTATGTTTCACTTCAAAAAGGGTATTTCATTTTAAAACCATGGGCATTTTTCATTTTGAAAAAGTTATTTTGTTTAATGAGACATGCTGCATTGTGGTTACGTGAGACTGTCCCGTTTTAGGTGCAACGGGGATGTATACATAAGAAAAATAGTTTGCACTTCGTGTTGGAATATTATTATCCAGCCCATTAACATGCCGCCTTTTCATAATAAACAAAATCAACTGGTGATAATGCTTCGCGCTAACATTACTCATTTAGGCCTATGAAATACCTTATCTCCGGCGTATATTTTGTAAAAAATAATAAGTAGGAAGTACTTAAACTTACTCTAAACTTTCTCTAGCTCTTCGAGTAACCGCTCGGTGTAAACATGGTTTCAAAAATTAAAACAAATAAAAACAATCGTTAATCGATCTCGACAGATTTATTTTGAATTTCAGATAAAAGTTATTTTCTCTTATATAGACAGGATTTAGTCGCTTCCTTGACACGCAGTATGTATAGTTATTCACCCACTCTATTTTCTGGGGAACTCAACTACAAGTGCGGGACCCCCCCCCCAAAAAAAAAAGAAAAGTGTAAAAATTATTTTTCTGTTTTTGCAGATCATGGGGCATCACGCACATGACGCGTTTAGGTGCCAAAAAGCCCATATCAGGAAAAGAAAATTTGTGGAGTAAAACACATAGGCCTATACTTACAGGGGTATATACCTGTGTAGGTGGGAAAAAAAGAAAAGCACACGAATACACTTGAAAAGGGTGTAAATATGACCAATGGATAAAACTTGTTTAGGCTGGGTTTGTAAAACCTGTGGTCGCGCTTGTGTGCTGTAATATGAACTAAAAAAAAGGGATTGGAACTCTGACTTTGATCGATAATTCCTCCTCAGTTTTAATGAATATTAATAGTTGATTGATATCAATAAATAGACCATTTAATGCGCTTTAAAATGATTCTCGTCATGATATGATTATGGTTAACATTAAGGTGCAGTGCCTTGAAATGTGGGGCAAGGTCAAAATTCAAAACTCAGATTTCCAAACCTTTTTTAGGGGTTAAGTTGAGCTCCCCCGGACTTTATTATTCCTTAAATGCAGGCTATAATTGCAGAACGAAGGGGTAACGGGAGAAGGATTCGAAGAAAAATGAAGACCTAATGTGGAACAAAAACTAGGCAGAGAAATAGAGGAAGATAGGTAGATAGATATACAGAAAGACAATGATATTCAGACGGACGGACAGATAGATACTTAGTTAGATAGTTTGACAGATAGCTAGTTACATAGAGAGATAGTTGGATAGATCAGATAGATGATGAATGAAATAAGAGATGGTTGGAGGGAATAATAGATAGGTTAATAGATAGATTAGATAGATAAATAGATATAATATATATAGTTAGATAGGTAATAGATAGATATAATATATATAGTTAGATAGGTAATAGATAGATATAATATATATAGTTAGATAGGTAATAGATAGATATATAGACAGACAGACAGACAGATAGATAGAATGAAAGATAAACAGATAGATGGATGGGTATTAATATAGACAGACAGAAAGATAGACAAACAGATAGATAGGTAGACAGACAGACAGATAAGGACAGACAGAGACAGACAGATAGATACATAGGTACATAGATATATAACCACAGCTCATGGTACAGGGACACAAAAGAACGCAGAAAATAGAGCGAGACAAGCAAAAGCCCCCCCCAAAAAAAAAAATAAATAAAATGAAAAATAGAAATAAATAAAAAGAAATAAAGGAAACTGATATGTAAAGAAAATAAAGAAGGTGGAAAAGTGAAGTTAAAACCGATAGCCTCTGCCCAAGTACATACATAGTTTGATATGAAAAAAAAATTGCATGTTTTTTTTTCTCACAAAGCATTGGAAGATGAAGAAATAAAATGTCCCGGTGCGAAAGGACCTTACTCTTGACAGGCACAGATACAGGGGGGCAATTGGGCCGTACTTCATCCCTCCCCCAGCAGAAAACGAGAGAAGGAAAGGAGGTGACAAGGAAAAGGCATATCAAAGGAAGTGGAAAGAGAAATGAACAGGGAGGCTGTGCCTTTTATTTTAATAATAATAATAGTAGGCATTTATATAGCACCATCTATCTTGAAATATTCTATTCCAAGGCGTGTTGTTTTTATTATTACCCCGGCTTTAGCTTGAGCTGCCTTTTAGCGCTCATGCATTCAAGGAATTACTCCTGCCAGGTACCCATTCACCTCACCTGGGTCGAGTGCAGCACAACATGGATAAATTTCTTGCTGAAGGAAATTACACCATGGCTAGGATTCGAACCCACGACCCTCTGTTTCAAAGTCAGAAGACTTATCCACTGGGCCACAACGCTCCACTTTCCATTTTCCAGAGTTCTTTGAGCATTCCGGCGGCTAAATTGCCCCGATCCCGTGTGCATTTTATCCCCTGATTAGAACAATAACAGGTAAAAACAACCATACAAAAGGCAGAACTTTTTTGAGGGGGAAGGCAGGGCTGGTGAGAGAAATAGAGGAATAAGAGAGAGAGATTATTTGTACACAACACCACCTACAACAATCAAGAACGACAAATTCAGGCAAAATATTCATATCACAATTTTAATATCTCTATTTACAGAACAACATATTGGACAATCCCTTCTTTGAAATAGAATGAACAGCAGCCCAAAAGATTTATTCAAATAAGAAGCCCTCGAGCAAGTGACCTCAATCTATGAGGCAAACCCTGACCCTCACAAAATAGTTGCTGCCAAGTCTGACATGAAGTCTTTCAAAGAGACCCATAAAAATCTATGACCTCAACTGCAAAGACTCATAGAAATGCTTTGATACCTGTGTACCATTTTATCCCAGTTTAACACAATCAAGACTTATAAAAGTTCAAAATCTTAAATTTTACTACGCCTATTTTAAATTTTATTTCTGTTAAACCACAAATGACTTTTACCCCATGCTAGTGATTTCAGATTTTCATTCATCTACTTGATGAAACTTGATACCCTTTAAAGTATTACACACAGGAATTCATACTTTAAAAATTATCTTATAAATTCAAAATCATAACCTTAGTTATCTCTATTTTAACTGGGCTATTTCAGACCAACATGGGGGGGTGGGTCAATTTGACCCCCCCTCAGATCTCGGCCTTTGATTGCGCGATCGCCACAAAAGTTTGCATGCGCGTAGGGCCGGATGTAAACTACAAGACTTTATAGTGAATTTTCAAAAAAATTAATTGCTTATATTTTTTATATTAATTAAATATGCAAATAAGCATATGAAATTTGCCCTAATTTTGTTTTTTTGTGTGTATTTTTTGCCTTTAACTCAATTTATAGCTAAGCTAGCAGAATGCTTATTTTTGGTGAACATATAGATTTTCACATTTCTAAAAAAAAACAAACAAAGAAATTGCCGAAAAGTAATTAATTTCCTATGTATTTTTTATTGTTTTTTAATTCTTATGTATTTCTTTGTTTTTTCAATGAACTTTGTCGGGGACCCTTTTGTGATTGTAAATAACATAAAATAAATCCATCTAAACCAACAAAAGTAAAAGTAATCATACATTTACTAGTTTTAGTCGAAAAACACAATTTGCATTGACTTAGTACACGTATTCACGTTTTTGAGCAATTTTGGGACCGACATGCGCTTACAAAATATTACGTTATTTCAGAACCGTGTATCCGGGTGTCTCAAATTTGATCTCTAAAGATGCGCAAGACTTGAAAGTAAAAATTTAGCAAGCGGCACGGTCAAAAAATTTTGTGCAGGGGCATAGCAGCGAAATTTGTCGAGCTCCAAGTTCATCGACTTTAAATGACCTGTAGCCTGATCATTTGACCTGAAACTATTGCATGATGCTAAGTGATACTTTATTACCCTTATGTCCAAGTTTTATGAAAAAGGTTAACATGTTTTGAAAGTTATGATGACATTTCAACAAGTGGAATGCCTCTGGCCGTCTCACCTGCATCACGCGGTTCAATATAGCAGCAGTGCTGACTTTGAATACTACTCTAACTCGCACAAGATGTTCAGTGGTACATGGTTACTCTTATGTCCACTTTTAATGAACTAGACCAATAAACTTTCAAAGTTATGATGGTAATTCAACAGATACCCCCATTCGGCCAAAGTTCATTGACCCTAAATGACCTTTGACCTTAATCATGAGACCTGAAACTTGCACAAAATGTTCAGTGATGCTTGATTACTATTATGTCCAAGTTTCATGAATCAGATCCATAAACTTTCAAAGTTATGATGGGAATTCAACAGATACCCCCAATTCGGCCAAAGTTCATTGACCCTAAATGACCTTTGACCTTGGTCATGTGACGTGAAACTCATGCAGAATGTTCAGTGATACTTGATTAACCTTATGTCCAAGTTTCATGAACTAGGTCCATATATTTTCTAAGTTATGATGACATTTCAAAAACTTAACCTCAGGTTAAGATTTTGATGTTGATTCCTCCAACATGGTCTAAGTTCATTGACCCTAAATGACCTTTGACCTTGGTCATGTGACATGAAACTCTAATAGGATGTTTAGTAATACTTGATTAACCTTATGGTCAAGTTTCATGAACTAGGTCCATATACTTTCTAAGTTATGATGTCATTTCAAAAACTTAACCTCAGGTTAAGATTTGATGTTGACGCCACCGTCGCCGCCGCCGTCGGAAAAGCGGCGCCTATAGTCTCACTCTGCTACGCAGGTAAGACAAAAACTAATCCTTGGTTAAACTTTCCATTCTGATGCCGCTGCCTATGTGTATGTATCACTTCTGCTATGCAGGCAAGACAAAATGATCTCCAAATAAATTCACTTCTTCTTCCTGAAAGATATTAAAAGAGAAAGGATAAAGAAAGTTAAAGAGATAAGAATGAAAAAAAAAACAGATATGTGTTCAAATGAATATTAAAAAAACAAGTACATGAGACGAAGACGATACATTAAAAAAACAGATATGTATCCAACTAAATATTAAGAAAACAAGTACATGAGAATAATATAATTGACAAAAATGTTCTACAGAACACTTCAAATAATTGCCCTAAATCGAAATTTTGATCAATTGATTTTAAATATTTCAATTTTTCAACCACACCTGGACATTACATCCACTACTTCTATTTCTCTGGTTTACTTCATTGTCTTTCATTCTTGTTATTAACTGTAAATATTAGCTGTATTATGAGGAGTTAAATTTCCTTTTACCTACATTCATATCAAGAAAGGCTTATTAAAGGCATTAGTAAACGTTATAGACATGTAATAAAAAAAAGAAATAAAGGAAAGATGAAATATGTACATGGATGCCTTTCTATCGACCTAAAAACTCTGAAACCAACAAAAAATCAAAAGAAATGCTTTTGATACGTTATAATCGAAGATTTTGTGCCGATAATAATAGAACACATAAGAATATGTGATGAAATTAAGATGGTGTTTCCGGTCACTTTATTTTTCACGTTTTTGAAGCACGAAATAATGATTTTTGGACACATTTTTTTTTTCTGGGCTTCATTTTTGTAACATATCACAGACACAGGTGACAAGTGGGACCTTGTAGCTCAGACTTTTTTAAAGTCAAATCAATTTTACCCAATGCCTTCAACAGTCAACAGCCCTGCATGTAATCAAGTACATGCAGTCAGTCGGCAAGCCCTGAAAAAGAAGCTTCTTTTATCCAAGTGATGTTCATGACTAGACGGTTTTTGCATAGTTAATGAGCTTGGTGCAAACCAAACCACCTCTTTTTATTCGGCCATTGCTGCTCTAACTATTGACCAAATTTCATGTTTTTGGTATCTTTGTAAACAAGAAGAATCATTCTTTCAGGTCATGTGTTTGGATTTTTAAATGGATGTTGTAATATAGGAAAAACTTTTGATCTAAAACATGAAACAAAATAATTTTTTTCATGCAACACAAGTTATTGTTTACACACTTAATATCTGTTTGAGCACAAATGATTTTCACATCATGATAAAGCTGAAGATCTAAGCTTTAATATGATATAATTTTTATAAGAAGATGTATTTTAGATGGGTCAGCACTGCTGACCCATCTAAAATACATCTTCTTATACTCAGCAGCCAGCTTTTCATAGGGCAATTATATTTAGCAGCTCAAAAACAAGAATACTGCGCTCTGATCGGTCATAGAGACCACTCAAATTCCAATGTTCCCCACACTGGGCCTCTGCAAGGTCACACTCACCATGTGGTAATCTCTTCAAATCACCCGCGCCTGTTGCTTTGAAAACATTATTCAGCCAATCAAAAATCTGGACTTTATGTTAGTCTGAAATTTCAGAAATCTTGTCTTACAACGCATCTTGATGGAAAAAGCTGGCTGCTGACCCATCTAAAAGATGCCACATCTTGAGCTTTCTGATGATATAAATAATGTTTGTGCCTATAACACGAAATGTTGCACAATTTGCAAGTGAAAGCAGAAGAAGAAAATTCTGTTTGATGCATCTTTTCAGTTGAAAAATTCACTTATTTATCAAAATATTTTATTCAAAAGAAATGACCAATAAAAAAGAGTAACAATCAATATTACTCAAGGAGAAATTGGTTACATTCTTTGAGAAAGAAAGTCTCACAATTCACAAGATTTTGCAGGGACATGAATTCAGCCACGAGAGGACTTGGATAAATCTTGCTCATTTGCTCATTAACACAGAGGCTTGCCGACTGACTGCATGTACTAGTGTGGGATATGTTGATCAATTATGACAAAGTTTCATACCATTTTAAAGATTAGGAGGTGCCTTTTTCAAGCTCAATACAATCTCAAAATTTGTTTTGGGCCAGTTATTGTTGTTTTTGGGGTGGCAGGTCGCATAAGAGTCATCAAAATAACCAAGAAGGGAAGTTTTGGTACCAGTACTTACTTCTTTCTTGGTGGCATATTCAAGTGTATCTTCTTTTCTATGGGTGAGGTGTTATCAACATCAAGGGCGTGGCTTGTTTGCAAGTGGGATATAAGAGGGGATTCCCCAATTATTGCTTCCTCAATCTTCTGTAAAATAAACCACAAAGAAAATTATACTATTTAAAGACTGTTTAGCATCAGCTTTTATGAATATTAGAAACTAAATATACAATGGTATTAATACATTTTGTATACCGGTAATCTATGTTATTCATCAGTAGCATATGTGGGGGGGGGGAGGGGTTACAGATGTTCAACCCCCCCTAAAATTTTGTTGAAGACTGTTTTTTTTTTGCTTGTCAATTTTTTTTTAGGTATAAAATGACGTAAAAATTTGTGGTGAAGACCCTTTTTTGGGGGGGGGTTGTCAATTTTTTGGGTGTAGGAAACGGTGAAGACCTTATTTTTCTTTTTTTTTGGTTGTTAATATCATTTCATTCGGCTTGATTGAACCCCTCCCCTTTCAAAAATCCTGCGTACGCTACTTTTATACATGTATGCCCTGTTGTTCAGGTTTTTCACATATTTCACGCGTATTTCTCATATTTGTATCATACATATTCCTTTGTAATGATTTGAGTGTAAAAAGGGAATGAGTTATTAATGCACCATTTTTTGATGCCTTATATTCCATTCACTTTGCACACACAGATATCTTGCTGAACTTTCTTGTTCAGCCTTGTTGCACACTTGCACCACTGAACAAGCCTTCATTATGGGTGAATTCAAGCTTCGTGTTGATATTTGCCTGATCTGTGCAGCACCAAAATAAAGATAAGTCTGGTCTTAGACATCTCTCACTTGGTTTTTAGCTATCAAGAGTGCGATTTGTAAACTCATAACAGATGCTACCGTGATGGAAGGTATTCTAAACGGTTCAAATACCAGCGTTAACACCAAACCTAAATGGTGTTTCAAATACCAGCACTAACACCAAACCTAAATGGTGTTTCAAATACTAGCACTAACATCAAACCTAAATGGTGTTTCAAATACCAGCACTAACACCAACCTAAATGGTGTTTCAAATACCAGCACTAACACCAAACCTAAATGGTGTTTCAATACCAGCACTAACACCAAACCTTACATCACCAAATTCTCAGTAGATTAGTCTCGGGAATTTGAACATAACATCCGAGGCTCAAATCTCACCGAAGCATTCACGTCTTTGCCACTCTCCACCACGGTGTAGTAAATGGGTAATACATGTATTTACCGATTATCTAGAAGTCTATTCAGTGATGCGCTATATATTACCTCGGCTTTAGATCTTGCTGCTTGGTGCATTCAAGGTACATGTATTAATGCCCATTCATCTTACCTGGTGGGTGTTTCATAGAGCTGTTTGTAAGTTAAGAGCGACTTTAAGAATGACTGGTGATCATTTCTTATGGTAAATGGTAACTACAAAAAAGGTTCATTGGCGATGATTTAGCATGTAAGATAGGAACACCAGTCCCGGGGGGGGGGGGGGGGGCACTCAGTGTATAATGCATAGTGGATATGTGCCGCGGAGGGGACCCCCATTTTTACACTCGAATTTCCGTTCTTCTTATCGAGAAAAAAGAAGAAAGAAATCCGCTCCAAAGCTTTGCATATTTTTTGTTACGCCGTTCCGATCGCATTGATCTGCTACAATGAGCTGCAATTTTGGTGAAAAGCGGCTGCAGAGCGCTATCCTACCATCGCCTCAGCTCTCCGCGAGTGCACCCGGCGGAGGCTGCGCTAGCTGCATCATGCACACATGACTGTTCCATAGAGATGCATACGCACTCATATGCTGGCGATCCTTTCCAAGGACCCCCGTTTTCACAAATATTTGTAGTTCCGAAGTCCGTTCCGAGGACCCTCCTTTTTACAATAAGCCCGCTTCAAGGCCTCCGTTTTTGTCTCACCCGCGGCACACCCCCACCATTTTTTTGGTCGAGTGCCCCCCCCCCGGGCACCAGTCACTCTTAACTTCCAAACAGCTTCATGAAATGACCCCCTGGGTTGAGTGTAGCACAATGTGGACCAATTTCTTGCTGAAGGGAATTACGGCTGGAATTCTAACTCGAGACATTTCAAAGTAAAGAGACTAATCCACTGGGCCCCAATGCTCCAGAGGAAGAAGGAATTCATTGAATGCTCAAGCTCCCAATCAGGGCAGCCGTGATAAAGCCGGGATAACAGTATGCAGCGCTCACAAATATTGCATTAAGTGCTAGGTGTGCTATATACTGCCGTACTTTGGCAAAAGGAAGGAAGTTACAAAGTATCATTTGTTGTAAATGAGCAATGTGTGTTTGTCATTTACATAGGCGCCAATGCAATTTAACAGCATATTTTCTTCAATATCTTTCCAGAGAACGATCATTTCTTCCCTAAATTTTGCCCGAATGTGCAACATACAAAGGGTGTTTCAGAAACAACAATAACTCAAATTTGACTGATGCGTCACTTGCTTCCTTTGGCCAAAGTTGGGCAGTAAATAAATGTTGTATATTATCATTACTCACCACGTCCTGTGCATTCTCATCCTCCCCACTCATCAGCTCTCTCTTCACACCAGCTATCCCCGCCGACGAGCTTGATGCATCTTCCCCGTTATCTTCTTCCTTCACCCCTTGGTACCATTCACTGCTGCTCTCATCCACCTCCTCCTCCTCTCCTTCTCTTCTCTCTCCTCCCCTTTCAACCACCGTCACTGCACCACTGGAGTCATCCAAGTCCATCCCACTGAAAATTAAAAAATATCTAATTCAAATTACTTATTTTAAAGGTGAATGCCAGTTGTAACAATATCAAAATGAGTTCGTACAGAATCCAATGAAATGACCACCAAAGTGTCTGTTTGTATGAATAAAAAATATGTGCCAAAGGATTCTGGAAGAAATTGTGTGAGAAATTAGCAAGCACAGGATTCTGGTCAAGCAATAATAATACACTGTCCCATGTGCGCTATATCTGTGTTGGTGATCTTCAGTGTGAAAATTTTTCAGCGTGATTTCAAGATTTCACAAAGTTCAGTTTATGTAACTGTACCAGATCTAGATCCTCAATGATATACTGACAATTAAGCCTGATTTACAGACTTTCTCATGAAATCAGTGTTTACTGCAACTACTGGCATTTCTCTTTAAGTCCCAATAGCAAACATTCCAAGTTGCATGTGGACTATAACATATTACTGTGTTGTCATTGGTCAGATCATCCCCCTGGGATGCACTGTACTGTGTATTAATTCAATGAGATTATGCCTTTGATATCATGTATGCGTTGGCACTGGTAAATAGCCAATTTATCTACTGTCAACTCCTCCACTCACCACATGGTCTACTTTCATTTAGTCTAATGCTATTACGTCCATCAACATTTCGTCTAATAACCATTTCGTCTCATAACCAGTTGGTCTCATATCCATTTCATTTTCATTCATTTTGCATAATTAACACTTAAGTGCAATTAGACCAAATGGTATATGGACTAAATGGCTAGTGGACCAACTGGTTATTAGAGGGAATGGCATTTTAGACTAAATGAAAGTGGACGAACTGATAGGAGACCAAATGATAATAGACGAGTTGACAATCGGACGAATTGGCAAGAGACAAATTGGAAATAAAACTTGGCACTTATTAAGTAGGACTTAAGTCAGACTTAAATCTTTGAGAAACCTCATGATGTACCAAGGTTCCTGTCAACAGATTAATAATCTTAACCTTATCTCTCTCTTCTATATTCTACATCTGGTATTTATAAATCCCCAGTATAGCAAGATGCAAGGTGTCACTTGTGTTCCAAGAGACATTGATAATGTAAGATATGTATGAGGAGATACTTTATTCTTGGTGCTTGCGGGTGTATACATAGGATAAGTCCAAAAGGAGACAATTATTTTTCATAACCTTCAATCTCTGAAGTAGCTGAATCATGTTGAAAGCAATTAACTCCACCAGACTGTTAAATAATTATATTATATTGGATGGCTCAGAATTGAATACCAGAAATATTCCAAGATTTTGGGCAAATATTCCACAAATCGCAAATGAGAGGAATATTGGCACTAATGAGTGGAATGTTTCTGGTATTCCATGTTTAAAGCCATCCAATATAATTATCATCTATCCCTCCCACCCCCTCAAAAAGAACACAAAAAGAGGGAGAAATGTGACTGAACAAGTTATATCACTTATAACATTATGGCATCATCACTTCATAGGATCAAACTTGGTTTATGATGACATCATGGAGCCTAGTTGTGCTTTTTGCTGCGCATCACATTGCTTTAATTGTTGTAAACGTTGGATATTTCACACGTGTGCACTAGACTGTTGAATAAGATCTGATATTCAACGCAAATTTTGTACAGGAGAAAATGGGATATTCGTCGGATTTTGGTCCTTTTTAGGGATACGCACTGATACTGTACGGGCAATTGATGCAGACCAAAATACATGTTTTTAATGTATTGATTAAACACTCTATAGGCCTATAGATGATAATACAACATCATCATAAAGTAAGCTACTCATTACTCATGAAGTGTGTCTTTCAAGTCAATTAACTTTGATGATGTACAAAAGCTGGAAAAGTGTAACAATGACCTTGGCTTTGAACTATAGAAATAATTTTCATCAACATGGTTGACCTTACCTGAGGCTGTGGAAAGAGAGTGGCTGATTGGATGGTGTCTCAGATGAGGAAGTTTCACTATTGTTCTCGTGGCTATCGTCATGGGGCTGTGACTGAGAATCATGGAAGGAAATATCAGACAGAGGCTCTTCTTTCACCCTAGGGAGGAAAGGAGAAAGAGAGAGATTACAGAAAACGTAGGAATTCAAGGAGAAAGGGAACCTGATAAGAGTTGACAGTGCCCCTGAAAGGAACATTTCTTCATTGGGTATCATCTTAGCAACTGACGTGATGTCATTAGTCACAAGTGAGTCTTGCAGGCAAACTCACACACGATGAACATTCACAGGACAGATGTACAACTGATGGACCCCAATGATTCCCTTAAACTTGCCTTAACCTTCCCGTACATGAAAACCATGAAAGAAAAAAAAAATGGTATATAACCTGCCACTCACTAACACTTTAGGTATTTCATTCCATCAATGATTAGGACCTGCCCACAACCAAATTTTGTTGGTTTAAAGTTATGCATGGGCCTCCGACACACCTTACAACCCGACTGGTCTGCGACTGGCTTGCGACTGAGTGAGGGGAGATGAATCACAAGGTAGTCATAAGCCGTGACACCACACACCTTGCGATCCGACTACCATGCTGTCCTCGACTCACAAATGCACTTTTTGCCATAGCAACTGAGAAAATGCGCTCACTACTGCATATGCGCATTGTTTATCATTCACGTGTCATGCAAGTCTGCTGTCTGATTGGCTGGAAGTTAGATTGAGCTTGCGATCCAGTCATAAGGATTTGACATGTCAAATCCTCACAATTTTCCTTACGACTTATCTCTGACCGGTCTGCAACTCTCAAGCTGACAGGAGCTGTGACGTCACATCTCCCCTCATCCAGTCGCAAGCCAGTCGTAGACCAGTCGGGTTATAAGGTGTGCGGTGACCTTAAGATCTAGGGTGGGAAGAGCTAGAAAGGTAATTGGAAAAGGACCTAAAATATCTATTAACCTCAATGA
Source organism: Lytechinus variegatus (assembly GCF_018143015.1). Taxonomy (NCBI): domain Eukaryota; kingdom Metazoa; phylum Echinodermata; class Echinoidea; order Temnopleuroida; family Toxopneustidae; genus Lytechinus; species Lytechinus variegatus. Next base: position 24,217,401 of record NC_054744.1, on the reverse strand, counting down.
ACAAAGTAAGGTAATAGGGGTATCCCCTGGCTACCCGTTGAAAACCTTCGTAGGGTGTGGTATAGTGTGGATGCGATGGACACCTTGCTAAAGGACACTAGGGACTCAATGGGATTTGAACGCGCCCCTCAGATTACTAGGAGAGATTCGGAACTGCTATACACCATGACACTTCCACACACAACAGCATTTCAAAGACTTGTTCCTCTCTATTCAATAATTATGATTTTCTTCTTATCCCCTCCTCTTTTTGCCTTCTTTTCATTTTCATGTAACTAAGAAAATAAAAGGGAGTTGGGATGGACAGATGTTGCACCCTACCCCATAGCCTATAACCTATTTGGGAGGCTGCAGCTATATAAACATGCTGTTGCAGTGAATGTAAGCAATGCTAGAGTGTTTGTGAAGCAACCACCACCTAAATCCTCTCATCTTGCTTTATTTTTTCCTTTTTATCCACAACGATTCAGTGCAGGTTTTCCCTATAAAAACTTAATAATGGACCATCAAAAATTGAAACAAGATGGAGAAGAACAGGCAGAATCTGCTCCACGGCCACTGCTTGTATGACTGCCAAAACAGATCTCTTTCATTTCGCATAACAGCACCAGACTCGTAAAAGCAAAGACAATAGTGGCAGCCTCTACCTACCCCCCCCCACCCAACCCCCACCCCCAAGATGTTTTGTTCTTACCTTGGTGACTTGTCGTCTTGTGGCTGGTAATTTGGATTCTGTGAAGCAAAAGTTTTAAGAATCAGACATTTCAAATTCAATATAATTCCACCATTTTGACTCAGATTATTAATGAATATTTGTCTATACAGGTGTAAAGTTTGTGGTTGTTCGCAAGTCTTCTTTTGTTAGAATCATGCAGATACGGGTATATATGGGGCACTTTATACTTTACCTTACCATACAAATAAAAGTGTCATCTTGTAATCATTATTTCATCATTATCATAAACAATTTATCTAGCATGTGAATGTAAGGTACAATTCTACTTCGGATGAGTCTGTATTAATGAACAAATTTGACGTTCAGACAAAATACCAAAGAATGTGCAATATGCATTTTAGAACACAGAAAGCTTGGGACTATACCTTCATGTCCTCGTATTTCCCTCTAATGTCCTCGGTCTGTTTCAGGATGCGGTCATGATAGTCTCGTATCCTGGTCTTCCAGAAACTGATGAGGGTCTGAGTGCTCCCGACACCAATCTCATGGAAAACTTGGGTGAGGGTATCCTGAAATAGACAAACATAGATTTAAAAATAATGTGTAACACTAGCACATCAATGATGTGGAGCTCATCCGGCATCTCTCAACACAATTTAACACAATTTTAATTTCAGCCCAGTTGACACTGTAGTGAATTATATTGGTGACATAAATTGAGGATATAGAATTGAAATTGATGAAGAAATGACATAGAAGCATTTTTTGTGATCTATGAATAAATTTCATATGAATTAAGTATTAATTATTATCTAGTCAAAGTTTCTTAACTCTGTGTAGAACCTTGGTGAACCTAATGTAGCTCTCAGATGGAACAAAAATAACCAAAATCAATCAACAAATAAGTAAGCAATTTTTGTGAGTTTTGAAAATATATGAATAAATAGCAGATTCAATGAGTTTCAAAATTCTATGTTTAAATTTTGTATCACCACCTCGAGCTATCATATAAAGCAAACAAAACTGAAATTGATCAACAAATGAAGAAGAAAAAACATTTTTTGTGATTTATGAATAAATTTTGCATAAATTAGAATAAATAATTTTCCAGACAAAATTTCAAAATGTTGTGTACAAGTTTGGTGAACCTCATGCAGCTCTACCAGATGGAAGAAAAAAATCAAAATCTGTCAACAAATAAAGAAGAAGAGGAATTTTCTGTGATTTATGAATACATTTCACATAAATTAGCATAAATAATTGTCTACTGAAAATTTTCAAAATTCTGTGTAGAAGTTTGGTGAACCTCATAAAGTTCTACAAGATGGAAGAAGAAAAAAGTAAAAATCGGTCAACAATTGAAGAAAAAGCATTTTATGTGAAATTTTAAAAATATGAATAAATTAATTTCGAATAAATTAGCATAAAAATTGTTCTAATCAAAATTTCAAAATTCTGTGTACAAGATTGGTGAACCTCATGAAGCTCTACCAGATGGAAGAAAAAAAATCAAAATTGGTCAACAAATAAAGAAGAAGCATTTTATGTGAATTTTTAAAAATATGCATAAATTTCGCATAAATTAGCATAAAAATTGTTCTGGTCAAAATTTCAAAATTCTGTGTAGAAGTTTGGTGAACCTCATGAAGCTCTACCAGATGGAAGCAAAAAAATCAAAATCAAAATCTACAAAGATGAAATTCATCTAAGCTTATTGGAATTAAAGTAATTGTGAATCTGATTTTATAGTACCGAAGAACATGTTTCCAGTTGTGAGTAAAATTGTTAGTGACTCAGAATCAGCCGTATGGAACGCTAACATTTCTTAATAGTCCCACTTACTTGGAATCCCGTGTGGCCAGTAAGAGCCTCCCTGTCTACGGCTACTCTGAGTAGTTTACAAGTGTTACATAAGAACTCCTGAAGAACATCTGTTAATGTTTCCAATGAAGATTCCTGACTTGCTGTGAAAAAAGACAAAAGAAAAAGACAAATAAAGACAAAATATGGTTCATTTGTGATAACATGGAAGAGCATCCTCATCCTAAACAAAGTGGTGAAACAACATTAACATAGAAAAATAATTCTGACAGAACAAGAGGTTTGCTGTATCACTCCAGAGTGTACATGTATAATAATCAACAATATTAGACAATTTTAGATGAAATGGAAGTCTGCCATTTGTTCTTTAAAAAGCGACAAACAAATATTGGTTCAATGTATATCATGCGAGTGGGCCAGAGTAAAAAAAGAATTCTTTATACTTAGGAGCTTTGTATAAATGAGACATTAATTTTTTATACTTATAGCAAATATCTTGACATATGAATGACAGTCAGTCTGTAATAAATAAATTTACTCCAGTACTTTCCAGAACATTGAACTTTCAGAAACTGTTAATCCCTGAGGCATACCAGAGAGCCCCATTTTAAGATCAAGCTTGAATTTCAAAGTCCCTGATTTGCCATTTGTCTGTCATGTTGAGCCCCCCCCCCACAACCCAGCTACTCTTAGCTACATAACATTCAACTTACAATCATATCCACTATGTGAACAGATGGTGGCGACTGCTCGACAGGTGAGTTGTCTGGCTATCCCAGCGTCAATCTCGACACTTCCATCAGGCAGTTTTAATCTTGGACACCTAGAAAGAGGGAATGCTAACGTTTAAGGGTTGGGTAATGTGGGAAACTATTCGCTATTTGATTGTTACTAAAATATGCTATGAACATCAATATCAAGCTTTTAAAGTGATTGCAGATTTGCTATCAATCAAAATAAGAATGTACTGTAGGATGAAATCAAGCCCTTCGTTAAAAGTTTTGAAAACAGTAACAAGAAAATTCTCTTACAAAATCACACGTAAATTGTAAGGCCCATCTTAATGTATGTTATGTTATGTCTGTTTAGGGTTTGTAAGGTTTTGTTAAATATTCAATTTATCTTGATTTGTATCATCTTGTTTGTATTATTCATTTGAAATATGCAATCTTTAAATATGTTCTTTTCTAATATATTACTTGGTTTTAATTGTTTGTATATAGGTGGCAGCATTTGATAAGACTTCAATGTTCTCCCAAGCTTTCTCCACATTCTACATGTATACATTTTTTATTTGTAATCTTGAATTGAATCTATCTCAAGGGTTGGAGTAAATTGCAAATCAATTCTAGGACCAAACAACACTATCAATTATTTTGAGTTAAATGCAAAATTGCGACCCATTGCAATTAAAATGTAGGACTAAATATCTCTTGAAATGGCAATGCACATTTGTAATCCATTGAAATTCAAATGTATCATGGACATACTAGTATCTAGAATCAATTGAAAATGTAGGAATGAACATCATCTAAGTATTGGAATTGCAAATTTGAAAACGTTTGCAATTGAGATGTTTAATAAATATAACTCCTAAATATTGAAGTTTATTGCAAATTTGCTATTGCAGTCCTTGGATGGTGTGCAGGCTCTGCAAATCCACACTTTCTTATTATTATCAACCACTATCATAAACAAACAGAACAGTTGTAGGGGATGGCATACTCATGATGTCTTTCCGACGACCATGGTGAGTTGGATTGGAGCGATTGGGAAAATTTAAGAATTTCATTATTATTCAAGTCAGATTTCCACTCCGTAACATATTGAAACCTTAGTTGTCATGAGAGAGAATGTATCATGGATCCAAAATTGTCTATTCAGTGAAGTTTCAATGCTATGATATATTGCAATATCATCATATCGTCAGGTCTAGTAAATAATGACCAACATTCCAACTATGAAAGAATTATTAAAGTTACAAGAACTTGCAAATTTTTTTTTGCTGCATTGATCTGATATACAGTATGCCCAGATATTTGAGAATCAATACTGTAATAACAAAATAATCATCATTTTATTCTTAACTAAGATTTTTCTTACTCTGGTCTTGCTTTGATACCAGTGATGACGGGGATAGATGGCTTATCAGTGGTTTGTATCTGAGGCTGGGGCGGTAGGGGTGGTAGCCTGGTACTGCTGAATCTCTCTTCTCCTTTCTAGTAAAAAGCAACAAAGGTGAAAAAAATGATATAGGGAGAACATGAGATTAAACTACCAAATTAGATTGCCGTGGCAAGTATTCCATTAATAATTTGAGATGCGAAGAATGATTAAGTTAAATGAAAATACCAATATTTCTTAAGGCCAGGCCACACCTTACATGTACGATTAGTCTGCGACCCAATTTTGGAATAAATCATAGAATTTGATGCTAATACTGAGACATGGAATATCTTAATATGTAATATTCTAAATCATTTTGTATGAATACCTATGTTGAAATCTGTGACAATGCTATCATCGTTATTAGAATAAAATCAAATTTAATACCTAGACGTAATGACGTCACAGCAATCGTACTATTGGCTACAATTTGTAACTAATTTGGCCTTTACTCCAGTGTGCAGTGGCCTTTATAAGTTACAAAAAATGTACCCAGTTAAACATTTCTTAGCATTCATGGATCAGACTCCTAAAATTGAACAATTTCACTACTCAAATTCAAATAATAAATCTTTGTTGTGAATAGCTGGGAGACATGTGCCCTCTATGTTAAATTTGGGAAAGGGAACTTCCAAACACCATGGTCCAATCTGGACTCGGGTTATAATTGCGTGTGCCGCCCAGCACAAATTTTCTGAAAAAGGAACTAGATCTATAACTTGAAGAATAGAAGCTTCAATAAAAATAACCAGAATTCAATAATTAATTGCCCTTATTAAATAAGGTTAAAAAAGTTGTTCTTTCTGATACATTTACACATATTTTTTAAAAAAATATTCAGCAATGAATGACAAGTAGAGCAATGCAATGATGCCAACTTGACTAATAGATGCTGAAATAAGACTTCATTCATTCATTATCCTAAACAAGCTACAGCAACAGCAGTGGAGTTAATCAAGCAAACACCTAGGCAAAGTTGCATGAAACTTATGATCGATTGTAAATCACGATGGGGTCCCCATATCACAATACAGCATGTATTGCAATTTGCAAATTTGAAATTGACTGCTGATCTACATGTACTCTTGCAACAAGGAGAGTGTATGCTGTTTTCTACAACCAAGGGCGGATCCAAGATTTTCCAAATGGGTGGGCATATTTTTCTGGGAAATTTGACAAGAAAGAAAAAAAGGTCCTCACTATCAAGGGGGGGAGGACACTTTTGTTTTCATTCAATTTTTACATTACAGATGTGCCCCCTCCCCTGGATCAACCAGTGTCTACAACTACAAATGATCTATCAATAATAAAATTGCATTCAGAAATGTGCAGTTGATTGCAAATGTGACCTGCCGTCCCAAAACCAACAAGAAGCCATCAGGGTAGGTTCTCCATTATAAGCAAATAGCTAAATTTCCAATTTGGTCTTCAAAAAATAAAAGTTAAATTTAGAAAATTAGCTTCAGAAAGGGTAATTTCTTCTACATATATTGTCAAATTTGAAGTTGTACATTTAAATAGTAAATGAGATACAAGAGTTCCTTTGACACCCTTTTTTACCTGGACTGTGTGGAAGTGTCACAGAGATTGATGTGAACCCTCACAGGCATGAGTGTCTTGAGTGAACCTTGATTTCATACCTTGTTCCTTCATATTATTTTGAAACTCTCACAGAATTCCTTCAACATTCAATTCAGTCCTAGTATTGGTTATCGTTGATTTTGACAAATTATTTATCATTTCAAAGCTTGGGATGTGCTTTTTCAAGATAATTATAACAGAATTAATTTTTTGACAACTAATTGTTGGTATTGGGGTGGGTGGTCACAAGTATTTTCTTGCAAGACATTAAATTGCAGCTCTTCTTTACCGAGGATTCTTGATGATGGTGGTGCGTGAGCATTCTTGTTCTGATTTGCCTGCAGTGTTTGAGTAATTCTATTGAGTGGAGACTGGTTACATCAGGTCGGCATAACTCAGACTGCAATCTGGTGGGGAAAAAAATCAAACGTGATGGGATGATTAGAACAAAAACAAAATAATAATACTGAAGGTATATTGCTTTCATATATCAAAAGAAGCTCATGGTGCTGGCCCAGCAACAGTTCACTTTAATATAAAACTACAAATTAATCCAAAATTACACCATGCACAAAGCAACAAACATTCACTAGTATGTACAATCTGGCATCATTAATATTGGAATTCCTACCTATATCCTGGTAGGGTCTGGTGGGTGTTTCATTAAGCTGTTCGTGAGTTAAGAGCAACTTTAAGAATGACCGGTGATCCTTTCTTGTGGTAAATGGATACAACCAAAATGTTCATTGGCGATGGTTAAGCACGTAAGAAAGGATCACGAGTCATTCTTAAAGTCGCTCTTAACGTACAAACAGCTTTATGAAACAGCCCCCGGGTGCCCTTCTGCTAGCTGTCCTGTTCATGAACTCATCAACCTGAATCAATACAAGTATTTGTTTCAATGTACAAGAATTGAAGAAAGCTAGTTTTGAAGTTTGGAAAACTGTTCATTACACGGCAAGTTACTTGGAAACTTCAAGCAGTCTGGAAACATTTGGTCTGAAAGGAACTCTCACAAGTATATTGTTCTTGGGACTTCAAGTTTTGACGGTAAGAAAAAGAAGAGCTAAAATCATTTTGATTATTAATTTTTACTAAATTTTGATTTAGAGGAGTAAACTTGCCTGGTGGGTGTTTCATAAAGCTGTTCGTAAGATACGAATGACTTTACGCACGACTGGTGATCCTTTCTTGTGCTATGTAATATCCCTATGTAATTGAGATATGACCTGAGAACATGTTCCAGTCGTGCGTAAAGTCGTTCGTAACTTTACGAACAGCTTTATGAAACACCCACCTGGTGACTAACTATTGGAGTTGAGGCAGAAGGTCACATATTTTGTTCTTAAAAAAAGATGATCTGTACAGTTGACCAATAAATTGTGATTTCAAGTCCAGTGTTGGTGTTGGAAGCACAATATAAACTACAAAACCTATTCTGAGTTTACATAACTTATTAAAACAGATCACAATGTTACCAGCTCAACACCTAGTGAGTGACCTTTTGAGGACCTATTTCATTTTATGTTTGGTGCTACATGTATGCTCATGTAAATCTTGCATTAACACCGACTCTAAAAGCTCAACAATGAACTTGAAATCACCCAATGTAAAAACAGCCCTCTTACAGTTAGTTCCTTCAGAGTAATACTCTTACTGTGACAGTAGAGTAGAATAGGAAAAAAATGATGACATGATTACATGAATAATATTAATATCTACCTGTGCTATCCCTTGACAAATAAATACCTACTGATGAATCTGTGGCTTCTGTTGAGCAGAAGGTTGATGAAGATGAGGCACTTTGACCTGGACACTCTGTGACTTCATAGCCAGGGTCTCCATGTCAACCATAGAGGAGGTCAAAGGTGAAACAATTGACCCACTCATCTCACCCCAATGTCCGCTCATCGCTAAAACTTCATCCAAAGCTTGAGTCAAATGGAAAATAACTGTGAAAGAAAATTTTCAAATTTTTAGTAAAAAATATCTTGCACCAAACATGCTTTTGCCCCGAGATGGCGCCAAGCCTTTGCACCATTATGAGGGACAGGTTGAGAAAAACAAACAAGAAAAGACACTTTTTTTCTAGCTCCTTCTTCTTTCCCCTTCGTTTACATTTTCTTTCCATTCTTTTTATTTTGCATGAGAAAACAATGACAGAAAGAAGAAAAACAGCCCCAATATAAAAAAGAAAAAAAAAGAAGAAGTCATATTTATAATAAGTCAAAATAAAATATAATGCCTGGAAATCTGGAATGGGTTTGAGAAAGGGCAAAAAACGACTCTTGAACTCTAACTTAAAAAGGACAAGTCCACCCCAACAAAAGTTGAGAATTAAATGAGAAAAATCGAACAAGCATATAAACACTGACAAATCCATCAAAATTGGATGGAAAATAAAGTTATGACATTTTAAAGTTTCACTGGTTTTCCTGGTCACTATAATGAGCAGACTGATGATGTCACCTAGTCTTGAGGACGCAATGATGACTTTTAAAATAATGAAATATACTTCTTCATCATTGACGTCTTGACACTCTTCCAATAGTCGCATAAGAGAATGGCATAAACAAAGATGGACTTCCCTAGGAAATCCATCTTTTGAAACAAAAATCACCTGAAGTTAATGAATTTCATTGATTTTTACACCTTCCTATGCCTAATGCATAGGAAGGTTTTAAATTATATAAAAATGTGAAAAATTAAGGTTTCTTACCTAACTGATGCCGCGTAGACCCCTCGATCCACATGTAAACAACGGAAATACAATAGCGTTGACCCTTGAACTGCTTACGTATTTCTTCCGGATAGCAATGCTGTTTTGATGAATAATTTATAGATAAAAATTATTATTTCACAAATGCTAAAATTTAGCCGGAAGTACGTAATACGTAAGCAGTTCAAGGGTCGACGGTATTGTATTTCTGTTGTTTACATACTTGTGGATCGAGGGGTCTATGCGGCATCAGCTAGGTAAGAAACCTTAATTTTTCACATTTTTATATAATAATTTTTAAAACCTTCCTACGCATTAGGCATAGTAAGGTGTAAAAATCAATTAAATTCATAAACTTCAAGTGATTTTTTGTTTTAAAAGATGAATTTCCTAGGGAAATCAATCTTTGTTTATGCCATTCTCTTATGCGACTTTGGGAAGAGTGTCAAGATGTCAATGATGAAGAAGTATATTTCCTTATTTCAAAAGTCATCATCATTGCATCCTCAAGACTAGTTGTCACCCACTCACTATTTCTTTTGTACATGTATGTTATCAGATGAAATATGAAAAATACTTATTTTATACTCATTGTCATGTGAATCAAAATTTTATTTCCCCCTGAACAGGCAGAATTACTATTAACTTAACAGTTAATGGTGAACTGAAATCAAGTTGGACCTTATCGCCAAATCTGTAAAAATTGAAATGCATCATTCAAACAATGTCAAAAGAAATAAGAAATAGTGAGGGACATCATCGCATGATCGATCCTCTCACTTGCATATATCACTGAGTTGCGCACATAACTATTTTATGAAAAATAAGCGAAACTTTAAAATGTCATAACTTTCTTAATTTTTACATCCTATTTTTATGAAATTTCCAGCGTTATGCTCATTTTTTTATTTTTTCCATTCTATTACTATGCTATCGATTCAAATCAACAGTTTTCTTCAACCCGACAGACAGTTGATAGCTTTCTAAAATAAAAACTATCACTATAATTCTACAGAAGAAAAACTTCAGTTTACTTAAACGTTAAATATGGAAGCTAGAATTTCGTGCGGGGACATCGTTACGAACAGACGACTGAAGTAGGCCCTACATCATGTATGATCTCTCTGCAACAGCAGAGGACTACACAAAATTCAAAGCACGGGACCGATCTCTAAAAATTTGTTACTTTCAAGCGGTTTTATGAGGCAGATTAAAAGAGTATCAGCACAAAAAATGTATCATATTACTCACTAATGATAGAGTCCCAGATTTAATTGAACCTCGTGGCCTAATAGCGAATATAATCAGGGATATTCTGGTACAAAAATCACTGTCTCCATGGTCAAGCTGCATGTAAAAATTTTATGGCGGTGTGAAAATAACAAATAATAATTAAAAAAGGTTGGAGGCAATTGCAAGCGGTGGATAAAATAATCACCTCTATGCGTTATGACTATGGGGGGGGGGGGGCTCTAGTCGAAGGTAGAGGTAGGGCATACTGATCCGTATCATACTGAGATCGGTGTATAGGAAGGATTGCTTGGGGGATTGTTATGAACTGCAAGAATCTTCAATCCTGAAGGAGGCAGATTTAACCCGAAGAAGAAGAAGAACTTTTCAAAATTCACAAATTTGTTGTGTAGAAATATTAATCATAAATGAGCCTAAAATTTTGAGGCACCAGATAGTGGCGGATGAAATTGAAAAGCATCATTGAAGTTCTGAAAAGATGCGAGTAACTTATTTAAGTACAAAAATCTATTAAATAAAAAGATTTTGACGTAATATTCAGAAAATTATATAATATTTCACTCTTCCCTTTCATTTTCTCCTATCTCTTTTCTTTAATCAGTCTAAAACAAAACCATAGAGATATACACGCCTTGACTGAAATATTTGCAATATATAAGGTTTAAACACATTGGAATGCCAACTGCCGGGCCATGGTCAAACATGACATATAATTTGAAGATGTAATATGAAGTCATGTCATATAGAATAAACACTGAACAAAAAAAAAAAACGCAAGGACAAAAGTGGATAGAAAAAATAAAATCACTGCATTGTACTTTGTGACTTAATAATGAACTCCGACGGTTGAATCTATAGTACCGGCGCCCCCGGTTTGAATTCTTAATTCCCACAACCGTAACGTTGATAGGGCCTATATATACATGTATATTAAAAAAAAGAAATTCTAACACAATTCTTATAACTGGATACGCTTAATTGTCTGGTGAGTCATTGTTTTCAAGCAACATGCTTAACTCTAGCAAATTCCAAATATCTTAAATTGGGAGTAGATAATTTTTGTTTTGAATAACATATTTCTACACATCGTCTTAATCTATGATTCTTGCACAAAATAATAATCATAATGTTGCTAAAGCAGATTAAAGCACTAAATACAAATCAAATGTTTTAGAAACTTGTTTGGGAAACCGATACAAGAACACTAGCTGATAACAGGTTTATATGATTCCCTGGTTGTTCATGGCTGAGAACATTTTCAGGAAGTTCTGATCAGTCACACTAATGAAAGACGCAGACCGATCAACGCTATGTTGCCCTATTTCAAATTTCGTATCCCCGATCGCTTTGGAACAGGCATACATGACGGTTTCGTGTGTGACTGTGGCCGGGAAACTGTGCACATACACCCGGGGCAGATACTGTACAAGCTCAATGACAGAATAAAGGAAGTCAAACGAACCTCCTTCCGATTGATTAATGGAAAATTCAGGGGTTTGGGGGAGGGGATGGAGGGGAAGGGGCTATAACGTGGATTCATCCGCCCCGGCGACCATTTGAAAGCTTGAACAGACAGGAGTCCCTTTTTGCAGTTACTGTTATGTTTTTCCGATTTATGTTTTATTCCTCCTCTTTTGAAAACATCGCACGACGTCTTCAGCTTCAGCCCCCCTGTGCAATTCCAATTCTGGTGACTTTCCGAACATGAATAGGCCTATACAGTGCCTATATTTACACAGTGATTTGCCCATTTCCTTAACGTGGTTGATATACATAAAGACACTTTGTAACTATAGGCCAAACGAACGCAATATCAGAAAAATCAACCGGCAACGCCAAGTGTTGTTTTTGGGGTCTTTTTTAACCAAAGCCAAAAGGTTATTTTGATAGCAATATAAGCCTGTGCACTGGATCATGTCGACAAACTATTCTTCCCATCGGCTCCAGTTAACCCTGTTTTTATGATTCTTTATTCTTCCTTGTTATCCATTTTCCATTACTGCGCAGCCTTTGGTGTGCATATAGACTCGGACCACAACATTCATTAACTCTGGTGTTAATTCTAGTTTGGTCAGTGTTAGTTCAACACCTATGAGTGATTTTACAGCACACTCGTTGTAAATTTTACACTCTCTCTTTGGTGCTATATATGTTCAATCTTGAGAGTGCAATTTTAACATCAGTGTGTGGTCCTCCAGAAGCCAGACTTTCTGCACATTAACCAGGCTCCGTCTCTCAAATCACTATCTCGACTTCAAGCAATCGATCTCCCGTAATTTATGCCAATACAGATCGAAATTTTAAGTCGACAACACCATGGATTATTTCGAAACATCGACACAGATGCTATCTGATGAGGGAATGTTTTCTGAAGACGTTACCATGGTAACGGGGACGGATAACTGGACGACCACCGATCAATACCTTCCTCCGCCACCGCCTGCTTACATTGCAGCCTTGAAAAGAGCAAACAAGTATACTTTGATCACAATCCTTATCTTCCTCATGCTAGCAATGGGCTGCGTGGTAAAACCAAGCGATTTTAAAGAAGTGGTAAGTTAATTTATTTACATGATCTATTAATCAATTTATCTTGTTCTTATTACGTCCATTTGACTTGTATTTAATTCATCATTTTCACGAGTTAGTAGCACGCTCCCTTTACTTCCACGATTTAGAAGTCAAGGGAGCGATTTATCAAGTAGAGGGAACAAGTCATTATGTCGATGTGACGAGTTTTAAGTAAATGGAACGGGTTATAAGTCAAGGGAACGAGCTATTATAGTAGAGGGAACGAGCCATTGAGTATAGGGAGAGAGTCATTGGGTCGATGGAACGAGTTTAAAGTCAAGGGAACAAAAGTTATAAGTCAAGGGAACGAGTTATATGTAGAGGAAAACGAGCCAAAGTAGAAGGAGAGAGTCATTAGGTCGAGGGAACGAGTTATAAGTCAAGGGAACGAGCTATATAAGTCAAGCAAACTCTTGGGAACGAGTATGGGGAGGGCATAATATCAATATAAGCCCCCGTACTTAACCTTGTAAACGTTGTATAAGAAAAAGGCCGAGTCTTCACTTAAATCAGATACACTTTATCATGTATGTAGCATTATTCTGATTTTCAATCGATATTAAACAACAAGTGTTGTGTGTCAAAATTAAATCCAGTCATTAATGCGTAGTGCCTCCTTCGATGAATGTGAGTGTGACACAAATCATAAAGATTTTGGACTTAATTTCATTCGGACTAGCAAATAACGTGATCCTCTGTATAATTGCATTTAAATTTGAATGGTATAAAAAAATCTATTGATAACTTTATCCACTACTTTTATTGATTATTTCTCCATCTTGCTTCTCTTAACCGAATATTCAAAATTTTGATCATTTTCTTAACAAGTGCATGGATACGCATATTTCATCGTTATCGTCAGAACCAATCAACAAAGATTATAAACTATGACAATAATTCTGCATAAATATATTCATTATCACGAATAAATTTAGAACAACCCGAAAAGGTAATTTTCCAGTTTTTTATTATCATTAAAAAAAACTATTTTTACAGTTACGCGTGCCGAAGAGTGTACTGATCGGGATGTTATGCCAGTTCGTCTTGATGCCACTGTCTGCTTTCTGCCTTGCTCTCGCCCTGTCCTTACCGGCGCCCATGGCGTTAGGGGTACTCGTCATGTCGTGTTGCCCTGGAGGAACCGTCTCCAACCTCTTCACCTTCTGGACAAAGGGAGATGTATGTCTAAGGTGGGTTTTATCATCGGGGCTGGCACCAGGATATTTTGATGGAGGGGTGGGGACAGGACGATCGATCTAGACGTAGTGACGTCATATTTATTCTCATTTGAATTCTAGACGGGGGCATTAATAGAGTGAGCTTCCCTAGACCTCTTTTTATATCTTCTCTTTATCTTTCTTCTATATCTCCTTCTGTCTTATCATTTTCTTATTTTGTTAAAATCATGTCACCAAGTAGCGTCTACCCTGATTATAGAGGAGAATGGTGGCGGTCGATTATCTAAGAAGAAGAAGAGGAAGAAGAAGAAGGAGGAAGGGGGGAGGGAAGAGGTGAAGCAGGACGAGAAGAAGGAGGAGGAGGAGGAGAAGGAGGAGGGGGAGGGGGAGAAAAAGAAGAAGAAAGATGAAGAAGAGGAGATGGAAGAAGAAAAAGCAGCATTAGTAGTAGAAGTAATAGTAAAAGTAGTAGTAGAAGTAGTAGTAGTAGTAGTAGTAGTAGAAGTAGTAGTAGTAGTAGTAGTAGTAGTAGTAGTAGTAGTAGTAGAAGTAGTAGTAGTAGTAGTAGTAGTAGTAGTAGTAGTAGTAGTAGTAGTAGTAGTAGTAGTAGTAGTAGTAGTAGTAGTAGTAGTAGAAGTAGTAGTAGTAGTAGTAGTAGTAGTAGTAGTAGTAGTAGTAGTAGTAGTAGTAGTAGTAGTAGTAGTAGTAGTAGTAGTAGTAGTAGTAGTAGTAGTAGTAGTAGTAGTAGTAGTAGTAGTAGTAGTAGCTAGTGGCCTAATAATATTCATCGCGTCTGTTACTGATAATTTGTTCCTAAGATTATAAGGACCACACTGTGATAGCTGTTATTAAAATATTTTTTTTTAAAGTACTTTTAACAATTACAATTAAACGATCAGATGATGATTACTGAATCTTTAATTTCAGCATCACAATGACGACCATCTCGACGATAGCTGCCATTGGGCTCATGCCTCTGAACCTGTTCATCTACAGCCGCAGATGGACCGATGACAATGCCGTCATCCCCTTCGTCAGCATCATCACCGCTTTGGTGTCCATCGTGATCCCAGTAACGATTGGGATGATCATCCGATGGAAGAGAATAGAGTGGACTTCGTTCATTTCAAAGGTTACTTGAAAGAAGGGGCAGCGCTACAGGGGGGGGGCATCCCCTTTTATTAAAGTAGCGAGAAACGGAAAAAAACACAGTGAGAAAAAAAGAAGAAAGCGAGAAGAGACAGGAAAGGTTGTCTTGCCTCCCGTCTATCATAAACCTTGGCGCTGCCCCTTGTTAAAACCAAAGCGGTCAAATTGAACTGCGAAACGGTGAATTATAACATCTTTGGTTGAGGAGGTGTGGAATGTACGCACCAGTGGCGTAACTACGGGGGGGCATGGGGGGGCACGTGCCCCCCCCCCCAATCGGCTGGCCAAAAAAAAAAAAAAAAACGGGAAAAGGAGAAAAAGAGGGAAAAGGGAAGAAAAACGTAGTGGGGGAAAGAAGAAATTGTTGTTTATCATAGTGTTATATTATGTTATATAACATAAGAAGCAATTTTCACAACTTTATGAAACATTATTTGCTTAATTGTGTCTTCATTGTTCCTGGTGCTCGCATAGACTTTTTAACGAGACATATAAAACTGCTGTTCTAAAGCCTCCCGTTTTCAAATCAATATACAACAAAATAATATATTTCCTCGCAATTAGAGTTATTATTGTTTTAAGTAGTGATATATTCTTCTTTTTCATGACTACTGAAAGTTATTGCCCTATTTTAAGGTCTTAATATAAAACATTTCCTGTCCGTGCTAACGTTCGCATTAGTGGATTGGTGAGATTTCTGCTCTTCATGAACTCCTAAAATCAGTCCTTAAAATGTCAATTTTTCTGATCTGAATATCAAAAAATTTTAGCTCGCGCTTCGCACTCGCATCATTTGGTTAGTGAAATACGTGGGGTCTTAGTGAACTCCTACAAACAAGCCTTGGAATGCCCCTCTTCATGTCTAAATTTCCTAGATTTTCAGCTCGCGCTTCGCGCTCGCAGTATTTCATTAGTGAGATGCGTATGATAATCATGATTACAATGACTTCAAAAAGTGCTCCATGTGTTTAGATGTAATTCTAACAAAATCAGCAAGCGCTTGGCACTTGCATTAGATGACTATGGTGAGATATGTATACTCTGACATAATGGATTCGTAAATATAGTCCTTAAAATATCCATGTTCTGGGGTCAATATATGCAAAAATTTAAGCTCGCGCTCGCATCATTTGGTTAGTCAAATACGTAGGGTCTTAGAGAATTCCTCCAAACAACCCTTAGAATGCCCCTCTTCAGGTCTATATTTCCTAAATGTTCAGCTCGCGCTTTTGCGCTTGCAGTATTTGATAAGTAAGATACGTATGATAATCATGATTACATGACTACAAAAGGTGCTTCATGACTGTGTTTAGATGTAATTCTAACAAAATCAGGAAAGGATGGCACTAGCATTAGATGACTATGGTAAGATATTAATACTCTTAATGGTTTCTAAAATATAATCCTTAAAATTTCCTTGTTTAGGGTCAGTATATACAAAAATTTTAGCTCGCGCTTCGCGCTCGCATTGTTTGTTTAACGAGACAGTTAAGTATCATGATTACAAAACAATTTGCTTATAATGTCAATTTTTAGCCCTTAATATCAACAATTTTCAGCTCGCGCTTCGCGCTCGCATTATTTAATCAGTGAGATACATATTCGTTTGATGGCACTGCATGTCCTTAAAATATCTCTATTAGGTCAGTATACCTGACAACTGAGCGCGCTTCGCGCGCTCCCTAAGTGACCCGAAATTTTTGCTGGTGCCCCCCCAATGCCGTGACCCACGGTACGCCACTGGTACGCACCGAAATGTTCTAGCCATTGTAAATGTTTATGATCAATCGATAAAAAATACCAGCGGCCAATCAATACCCTCGTAGCATGTGTATGTTTTTCCAAACACTGACCAAGAACCAATAAGAGTGGTACTTTCATAATGCAATTGAGAGCATGGTGTTTTACGTTTGATCAGCAGGTATTTCGCGAAGGGAAATTATCCAACAAAGTTATCAGACAGTCAACATACTAGCAACTTATCTTCCCAGCCAATCAAAATCGAGGAAAGTTGTTGGATCTGAAAACCGGGGAGCGTTTCATGGAAGGACTTGACGTTTTATCAACGGGTTACCTGAGAGGGCTTTCACAATTGCTCGTGCGATCGTTTGCGATCATTTGGTCACAATATTTATGTTGCACAGAATCACAACGGTTGTAAGCAGTCGCACCACCAATGCTTTTAGCCCCTTTCACGATTGGTGGTATGCGACTGCTTACAATTGTAGCGATTCCGTGCATCATATACTGTGACAAAGTGATCGCAAACGATCGCACGAGCAATTGTGAAAGCACTCTCAGCAAATCGAAATCGGAGATTGTTGACTCTGAAAACTTGTCGGACGACACACATGTTGATTAAATGAAGAGATTATGTTCTGTTGGCATAATGGTAACGGACACTCAAGATACCAAGAAAACCGAGTCTTCTATAGTGTCATTTTCTCTTTACCCTATTCATCCGCTTCAAAACTTCACATCCCATCAGGGAAGCATTTCATGAATAGTGATGTTCGCAAACTGTTGTACGCTACCAAAGTCGTTAGCCTAAATCTAATTGACCCAGAGCAAATTTCCAGTGAATGTCACTGATTATTGTATCTATGAAATAATTCCCTGGTTTGCGATCATTTTGCAGTCTTGGGTCTGCATTCATTTTCACAAGAAAATGCTCCTCACCCCCCCCCCCCCACCAGGGGCGTCGATCCATTTTTCAGATTGGGGGGGGGCAAAGATCATGAATCAACTTTCCAAAGGCAAAACAAACAAACAAACCAACACACACACAAACACACACGCACATATATATATATGACTGAGATAGAGACACATATCTCACCAATAAATTAATGCGAGCGCGAAGCGCGAGCTGAAACTTTTTGAATTACTGACCTGATATCAGGAAAAGGTGCCTGTTTAGGACTGTTTGTATAGTAACTCATGAGGAGAATACATATCTCACTACACAGATAATGCGAGTGCCGAGACTGAGCTGAGACCTGAAAGGTTGATATTCTAAGCATTTTTTGTACCAATGATTTAGATGGGTATCTAAAAAAAAAAAAAAATAGATGCGAGCGCGAAGCGCGAGCTGAAAATTTTGATATTTCGATCTGAAAAATATTGAGTTTTTAATAAAGAACAAGATAAATAAAATAAGATCCAACAAAAGATTCTTGCAAATCGAAGCGGGAGTTCTTTTGGAGTTTAAAACGGAAAACGGGTCATTCTGTTCACTTATTTAATCATGAAAAGTAAGGGGTTTTGCTACAGAAATGATGCGAGCACGAAGCGCGAGCTAAAAATTTCTATATTCCCTTCTGAACAGCGGGGTTGTGTATCTCAGTCTCGCTTGCTGATTTCTGTGTAACATTACAATTTTATTTTTTTTATTTGCTTATCCGGAATTATTGGGGGGGGGGGCAAAACGATATGTGTGCCCCCAATATTTACATTGGTGGGGCGATTCCCCCCCAGGATCGACGCCTCTGCCCCCACCCTCTCCAAATCGCTCCCAATTTAATGGCCTATTGTCTTATATACTCCATATATATTTTTCCATCACCACTTTTAGGTTGGGAGCATCCTAGGCCTTCTGGGAATAGCCATAACCATCACCCTCACGGCAATCATCAACCCCGGGATGTACTCCGTCTCCTGGCAAGTTTGGATCTGCGTCCTCACCCTCCCTGCCTTGGGCGCCACC
The DNA here is from genome assembly GCF_018143015.1 of Lytechinus variegatus. Classification (NCBI taxonomy): domain Eukaryota; kingdom Metazoa; phylum Echinodermata; class Echinoidea; order Temnopleuroida; family Toxopneustidae; genus Lytechinus; species Lytechinus variegatus. Next base: position 24,198,583 of record NC_054744.1, on the reverse strand, counting down.
CTCGGTTATCTCCTCTCCTGGGCCCTACGCCGCCCGCCCGCACACTGTCGTACCATCGCTTACGAGACGGGTCTCCAGAACGTCTCCCTGGCCCTGACCCTGATCGTCCTGACGTTCGAAGGATCACCCATCATGTTTCAAGTCTTCACCTACCCGTCCCTCTACGGCCCCGTCATGATGGTAGAAGGACTCCTCGGGGTCGTGGTCTACAAGATCGTGGTGAGACGTACCGGCGGCCACGAAGGCGGACCCGTCGCCGACAACGGTTGGATGAAGAAGGACATCAACTCCGAAGACGCATGCTCTGCCCTCGATTCCAAAATCTAATGCTATTGTCACAACCAACGAAACCGACTCCAAACCAATCCGATGATATTGACCTGATGACATAATGCTTATCATAGAAAGTAATATTATCCCAGATAGCAAAGTATCTGGGGCCCATATGGGAATCATGTGGGCCTACTGGGGCCATGCGTACCATGTAAAACCAATATGTGGCCCATATGGTTTGTCCCACCTAGAACCCAGATAATAAAAACCATATGGGCCCCATATGGTATCTATATGGGCGATGTGGTCTTATTTCAGGGTCGACCGAGCCCAGATAGAAACATATAAAACCCATATGGGGCCCATATGGGTTTTCCCACCTAGAAACCAGATAATAAAACCATATGGGCCCCATGTGGTATCTATATGGGCGAAGTGGCATAATTATGGATCTACTGAGCCCAGGTAGAAACATATAAAATCCATATGGGGCCTATATGGGTATTCCCAGCTAGAACCCAGATAATAAAACCATATGGGCCCCATGTGGTATCTATATGGGCGAAGTGGCATAATTATGGATCGACTGAGCCCATCGTCCATAACTTGCTTATTTCATAAACCGATTTTGATGAAACTTTTTTTAAATTGCTCCTCTCATTTTACTCTTTCCAAAATGATTGCTTCTCTTCTTGGCTTTTGGTTTCCTTTATGTAGGTGACAAGACATACGCTCCTGCAACATGAATTTTGCTCAGATCAGTGGCGTAACTACAGGGGGAGGGAGGGGACGTCCTTAAAATGCCTCTATTAGGTCAGTTTTCTTGGCAATGATTGAGCGCGCTTCGCGAGCCCACTCAAATTTTTTGCTGGTGCTCCGCATGCAATAGTTAGCATTGTAATCGAGTTTTTGGTTCAGTATAATGTAAAGATATAGGGATTATGGATTATTCAGTTTTGGATCGAGGTTAGTTTTATGTTTGACCTGACGTGCAGATTTTCCATTGGAGCAGTCTTCGCCGGAGGAAATGTCATGGAACCCTTTAGTCTAACGATTCCGCTTTAAGAATTAAATATTCATTTTAGATTACTTTACGGCTGGAATGGGATGTTTGACAACATTTATGTACTCATAAATTACAGTACGATTTCTTTTTATGTTCAAATTCCTGGGGGAGGCAACTGTGTGTGCCATTTCCTTACACCTTAAGAATTTGTAGGATTCGAACCATCACATATTTTCATCGATAGAAAAATCCACAGGAAACAGTTTACTCTTTCTGAACCCACCTTTTCAATTCGTACCAATTCGTAAAGTCAGCTAATGTGAAATACAGAGCGCCCTCAATCATTTTGTCGTTTATTTTATGTTTCCTCCGTCAGTAGAGACTCTCTCTCACAAAGAATAATCAATAAATACTCAAACATTTGTAAAGGACATCACAACACGGAATGTCCATGTTTTTATTAACGCATAACTACAATTTCTATAAAATGATGCAAAGTTGAAACATACAAGCTGTTGATAGGACACCATGCTTGCAATTCTGAATAATTGTTATATACTATATCAAATTAACCCTTTCGGTTAAAAAAATGAACGTGTCAAGTACTTTTGAACATCCGCTGGGATCGTCCGAATTCAAAGAGAAAGTTTGTTATACGAAATGAAAGAATCGCCTGCGGCATATGTCTAATCCATTAAACGCTACAAAATGGGGGATGGGTCGACGCGACTACATTTCACTTTCCCGGGAATAGTTAAAAGGGTAAAAATGGTTTAAAATAGTCAAAATCAGACAATGAAAAAAGAAAGACGTTTATAACATTTTAAAGTTTTGCATTAGATTTTTTTTTTTGGGGGGGGGGGTAGCTCTGCATGTATTAATGAATGTGGAATGAGTACGCAGATGATGTCATATTCCTATCATATTGTACTATAATAAAATTGAATATAATTCAAATTTTCTCCACCATGGATGAAAAATTGGATTGACAACTGATTTAATGCATAAATCTTCATTGCTGCAACTGGTTTTGTTACAAGAGAGACATATCATATACACATGTATGAACAAAATGAATAGATATAGTAAGAGCTTGTGAAAATTAAGGGAAATGGGGACATGACATCATCAGCCCACCTAACACGCCTAATGAATATTCGTAACGGCGTGCAACTGTTTTCATTAAAAAAAATTCCTACACTTTCCATAAATAATAAAACTCGATAACTTTGTTTTTTTTTCAGATGTTGATTAAAAGTTTTAGCGTTTTGTTCGGTGAAATTGACTCTGTTTATTCAAATATACATATTTTCAGACCGGAGTATACCCCTTTAATGCATCTGTCGAGTTTTGAAACTTACAAAGACGAGTTTTGAAGTCTCCCCTTAGCTCTATCTCGGGACTGTTTCATAAAGCATCTTGTCAGTGGTTTTCTTTGACTGATTTGCTCTTAGCCAATCAGATACAAGGGTTTCAGTAGCTTATAACGGTTGTCAATGGAAATCACTGACTATTTTGTTTCATAAAAATGCTCCCCTGGAAAGACCCTAAATTGAATACCGTTATCCTCTCTTATTACCGGTGATCTATAAATAGCAGAGGCCGGGAAGAAGAAGGGAAATGTACTCCTAGAGCAGCTGCGCGGCGTACCCCCGTTTCCCCCTCTCATTCTTAGATAGCCAGCCGCTGAGTCTAAACGGAGCTTATGTGATAGGGGTTAATCAATCAATGATTGATATTCTGAACTATCTCCGAAAAACAGTCTGGAAACGAATATTTGCATGATTTGAAGAATACAAGAGGTTTTATAAAAAAAAACGATGATGAAAAAATAGGGAGAGGAAAAGGGTGTTAGAATACTCTGATATCGCTCGTGCGTACACTCTTACAACAAATCAGTCAAATTAACTAGTCAAATTGACTAGATCAGTAGTCAGCTGGGTGCAACCGATAGGTCTAATCACATTTCTGACGTATATTCTAGTCAGATATTACTCTGTTCTAGTAAAATACGACTAGATCATAGTAAAATATAACGAGAATAACACGGTTTCACCCAGCTGACCTGATAGTCATTTTGACTGATTTGTTTTGAGAGTGTATGTCTCGCCTTTTCGCTAACACATATACGTCGGCCTATATATGATTTCGAGGAAATAACAATAAATGAAAAAAAAACCCTGATCTTTGGCAACTCTCGTAGAAATAAACGGCATGTATATTGTCAAGTAAATTGAGAGAATAGTAATTCAGTAGCTCAAATCGAATTTCCAAGAACTGTAATATACATTTTTTTGGAGGGGTTGGGGGTGTCAGACTTGAATTTCTGACAAACTATTTAAGTAAATTCAATGATGCTAAAATTTTGACAAAAAAATGATAGAAGCGAAACAAACTCATTAAAGGACATATCACTGTTTTGTGAAAAATAAGCGAAACTTTAAAATGTCATAACTTTCTTATTTTACATCCGATTTCGATGAAATTTTCAGCACTATGCTAGTTTGAATTTTTTCTTCTTATTCAACTCAGCATTTTCCTGGGGTGGACTTGACCTTTAAATTGAGAATCAAAACAATTGGAACACCCCCGTCCTTGTTCTGAAACTAGATCCTGAAATCCGACATATTCGACACAAATTCCAAACTGAGCAATGTCACCGATAGTTTTTTACCAAATCAGCTGACGCGAACGGAAAACCAATCATAACTTTTCCCCGAGCCGGGGAGCTCAATGCCCCCCTTTAGATTAGATGTCATATCCTTCCAGCCGTACATACGGGGCAAAAAAGTATGAGGTCACCCCAGTGAAAAAAAAGCGACAGAGTATAATCTGCAAGTTGTTGGAGAGACTAATAAATCCACTTAATTTTGCCAACTTTGCGTTAAGCTGTGCGACTTGAATCCAATAACCACCCACGTTATACTATAATGCTATAGTGGGAGAGAAACTCATATTATTGGATTTATATTCTTCATATGATATATTTCATCAAAGGTTGCACTGGATCCCGCCCGTGTTGGGATATCGCTGTGGGATATATTACGTTACTTTGGAAACATGAATGCGATTAGGTCCTGTATAGTGTTACTGCTGATATTATGTTGTCTTCCCAGCGTAAAGCTTTCACGTGAGTATTCTAAAATTCCTTTCTCTTATTGATATGGAAAAAATGAATCGTAAAATTTCTTTGTAATAAGTGTGAAATAACATGTAAATAATGATACAGCGTTGTTCCATTTTAAACGATTAACGAGTTTGGTATATAACGCTGTACAAGTGGAACGCCTCTGGCAGACAGTCTCACATGCATTACGCGATTTGATATATAGCAGCAATGCTGACTTTAATTAAGGCTAAAAAGAAAACATTCATATGATAATAAAATACTATGTCCACTGACCTGACCTTTGACCATGATCATGCGATCTTAGATGTGTGCAAAACAATCATTTATACTTGAACACCCTTATAAGTATAATGAACTAGATCCACAAGCTTTCTAAGTTATGATGCCAATTCAACAAATACCCCCAACATGACCAAAGCTTATTGACCCTAAATGACTTTTGACCTTTGTTCATGTGACCTGAAACTTGCTTAGGATGTTCAGTGATACTTGATTACCCTTGTGTCATAGTTTCATGAACTAGGTCCATATACTTTTAAGTTATGATGTCATTTCAAAAACTTAACCTTAGGTTAAGATTTGATGTTGACGCCGTCACCGCCGTCGGAAAAGCGGTCCATATAATAGTCTCGCTCTGCTATGCAGGCGAGACAAAAGTTCTAAAAGACAAAAATTTCTAATATTAATTTCTCAATGCTGCCTATATATCAAAATTTATGAAAGGTAAAGTTTGGCAGACAGGAAAATGAACAAATCTACTAATTAAAACTTTGAATGCACAGATATTGCACTATTGAAAAACTAACTAGGCCCTATTGTTATTACAAATCATCTTACGTTTTTTTTTGAGGGGGCATTACTGCTAATTTGTTAATTTTCGTCAAATTAACATTCTTCCAGATTTTTTCTTTAAGAAGTAAGTTCCCCATATTAATCTTTGAATCAATCATACCGCATAAAAAGCCTTATGTAATAACATTACAAACTCTAGAAATGTAATTTGTCGATAAAGTTGTTTAAATCTTTATGTTAACAGTATATTGTAGAAATTAATGTTCGATGTATTGTGACGAGAGCTTGGATATTTATCGCCATTCTAGTGCACAAATGAATTAAAAAGCAACAAAAACATGACATTGTTTAAGATGTATTATGGTTTGTTTTTCTTAGCTGAGTTGAGCATTTGGAGTGAATGCGGTAAAGTGTGTGTATGTGTGTGGGTGTGTGTGGAGGTGCCGTGGCCGGGTGGTTTAAGGCGCCTGGGTATACATGAAAAAGTCCGGGGTACGATCCCCAACCGCGGCAGCTATGCCCGTTAGCAAGGCATTTAATCTACAATGTTCTTTTATCCTGCTTTCAAATAAATGGAAATGCTAAATGCATTAATGGTAACTAGGTGTGAACTTGTTTAAAAAAATATATATATTCAATGGGTTGATCCAGTCCCGGGGATCCAGTGCTCTTAATGTCGTTGTCAATCTATTGGGTTCATCATCATAACTTCACCCTTCTAAATATATGGACACAACACAGACTTCTGATGAGTCACAACTCGGCTTTATTATTGTGTGCCTGTATTCATGTTCCGTGACACATGAAGGGGATATTGGGCTAGTCACAGTCGTAACTTCCCGTGGGTTCTAGAAGGAGGAAATTGTTTATAAGATTTTTATTTACGTTTTACCCCTTTAAGTCTGAGTAAGCAGTACTATGCCAATGTACTCTCTGAAGAAAATTTCTTTTAAAGCGAAGGGTGGATATCTTTCGAGATTATCTCATGGATGATACTAGTGCAAATGTATAGGGGCCTACGGAAGAGAGCATAATCCTTTGAACATCGGGTGTGAGATGTTATATATTTTTTAGTATATCTCTCGTGTTCTTCCAACCGAAATAAATTCTATTTTGATGCATGCTCATAATCTTGAGTGCTCTTATCTTAGACTAATATCTAACGTACATGTAAGTTGAGGACTGTTTTTCGGTGGAAATAGACTATACTGTATACAGTGCGTATCAAAAAAAAGTTTACACTTTGAAAAAACTCTGGGAATTAAAAATATACAACATGTGGGTAATTTTTTCACATATAATCTTGGGTTTGGGTCTCATCTATCCAATGAAAGTAAAAGTTTTGACAGAATGTTACACTTGAGTGAGCACTGTCCATTTTTGTAAAGCTCGCAGAAATCTGTTTGCGCAGAAATGCTCGTTTTCACGCAGTGTCAATGGGAAAGGGCGAAATCAAACTTACCCTGCGATACATTTTTCCTACATTTCCCTTGCACTTTTAGTCAATTAAGATAAAACAAATGCATGCAGGCATTTTTAATCAAATTTTCCACCCAAATTTGAATTTCAACACTTAATAAGCACAACTTTTACCCTTTTTGTGCCAGCTGGATCTGAGGACATAACTGAATCTGAACAAAAGTTTACATTAGACATCTCCAGCAACTTTTCACTAAGTTTTTATTATTTTAAGTGGGTTGACATTTAATTTTTCATTTAATAACTTGCTTCTCCACACTTTTCCCCAAGCTTGACAATGATTAACAAAATGAAAATCAAGCCTAATTCATTTTATGTAAATCACAGCTTAGTGTAATTCAAATATCGTCTTGATGGTCTTGGTGTGTGGGGGAGTGGGGCGGGACGCAATGCACTCTTCGAAGTGTATTGGGCAAGGAAACAAGTTAAAAGAGGTCAAAGCTATCTTCAAATAAATTTTACTTGCTAAATTCTACATGTTCTTCATGATATCTTTTTTAAACTTTTATTCGCATAGCTATTTCAAAGTTCTGCGCAAATCATTTTTCACTAACTTTTCAAAAGTAAGTGGTGCTCACTCAAGCGGAAATATTTTTCGATAGTTATATCGTCATTTGCTTAAATGGATCTGTGCCAATGTTAAAATGTGGAAAATCTTCAGATAATTTTATAGGATTTTTTCAAAGTGTAATCTTTTTTTGATACTCACTGTAGTGGAATCCGTGCATAGCAATCATACCAAATAAGAACAATATACAGACACTATACCGACAATACCGAATAGTAGGCCCTACCACAAACGACACGAAAAAAAGAATAGTTAAAGATATTGATCAATCTAAATTTACTTTGCTTCCGAAACACACACGCACACACCATCACACGGAAAATCCCAAATTAAACCCAGTAAACTCAAGCGTAGACAGAGAGATTCGGATTCACCCTATCGATCCAGCGCACGAATTACGTCCACATTCACTTAATTTAACCCTACCATGTTTATCGCAACTCCACCCCGAAAATGTTCAAAACAGAAGACTTTACAGAACAAATTACAGAATCATTCTGCGAATGCAATTTAACTGAACAGGTCTATTAAAAAAGGAAAATCACATTTTTTACAGGAAATTTGTAAGGTTTGATATCACATATACATTCTTAAAATGTTGGGCAACATACTGTCAACACACTAACAGTTGGTTAAAAAAATATCCAACTCTGCATGGGGAGCTTTCAACCAATACTGGGTAGTTTTCACCCAAAGCACATATTATTGGTTTAAAACTACCCAGAATTTAATAAGGTTCTAACTAATTGTTGTGTGGACAGTATGTTGCCCGACATTTTTAAGAGAGTAATAATTTTCTTTACTTTCCAACACTGTCGGTCTTCTCAAGACATACGGGAATATTTCTACTTTTATGGGGATATTTAATTTCAAACAGTGCACACACACACCCTATTCCTATCACACACCCGTACTGCACCCTCACCCACTCACATTCTTCTCACAAACCTACTCCATGCACAACGACACCCATCGCTTTTTCGCATTGTTTTTTTTCTATCGCTTTTCCAATTATTTTCTTCTTTTTTTCTTCTCAATTATGTTTGCTAACAATAAATTATAACATTAGCTTTGACTATAAAAATACCATAACTGACTTGGTAAAATGAAATATATATGTAATGTATTTATTAAAAAAAAAGATTAAATGTCTTCGTGAAATTTTACAACAATCTTTATTATGTGTGTTGTTTAATTACTTAATTTATCAACACAGGACATTTTCGGAGGGCCAAACACGGCAAATGTCCTCAATATGCCTAATTTTCTTCGTTGTTATTACTATTCTTTTTTAGATTTCGCCTTAAATATTTCGTGAATTCCTCGTGTGTTCTATATCACTGTAAACCCTGTACATCTGTGCAATTTAAATTACCTGTTCTGGTAAAGTTATTAGGGAGTTTGTTATTTTCAGGACAGCCACGCCGTAGACAATATAACTGATACACGTGACATTAACGTTTATTAAAGAAGGTCAAAGATCATCGGTCATGACCTAGATCATCGTTGGCCTCTTGAAGGAGTGATTGTACTCTTACATCTGGTTAACAGCGGCGCATCGATGGGGGTGGGGCTTGGGGCACTTGCCTCCCTAAAAAAATCACGACCGAGATATAAAAAAAGAAGAGAAAAAGGAGAGGAGGGTAAAATATGATCATTTTCTGAATATAATTTCAAAATCTATCACAAAATTGGATATTTACTTGTTCGCTTCGCTTTCTCGCAAATTTTGATTAGATTTTATCCGATGCGCCATATCTAGGCCCCTCACTTTTTTTTTTTGGGGGGGGGGGGTCACTACGCCATGCACTGCTGGCTAATACTGTAAGTTTTAAAGGAAAATGAAACACTTGATACCACTTGAATCGTATGAATAAAAAAAAACATCAAAGAAACAGATCGATGAAAGAAAAACGCATTTCTATTTAAGAAAAAACCCAACAGCACTGGTAAACATAACACAACGGCGCATTTAAATTAGGGAAAGAAAGAGACTATAGCGTAATCTTCTCTTCCAAAATCAGGTGAATTTACAATATGGCAATTGAATGATTACGTAGTGCAATGATAAATAGTTATCAAATTCATGAACTCGAATGATCATTCACTCAAGATAGTAGGGGGAAATTTCGTTTTACTTGTGAGCATGTATAACACTTTGGAAAGAAAGGAGGAACATATTTCTATGCAGTCAATAAATAATTTTAATGATAAATTCTGAGCTTCTGATATCCAAGCAACAGATGATTTATTACTCGTGGAAAAGTTTTACGTGTTAAAAAAGTAACGATATATGTCGTGAAATTGAATATTTACACTGTAAATTTCTGGCTATATATCTTTTTTAGGGGTCGTACTTATTTGACAATGTTAACATTATGTGATGCACTATGATGCCCTCTCGGATCTTGACATGTATGTAGTGAGTCATTGTCTTGGCAACCGAAGATAGAAAGAGAAATTGTAGATGTACTTGAGATTTTTGCTGGGCAGTTACTTAAAGGGGGAAAATTCACCGAAACAAAAATATCGATTTGAATAAAAAGAGAAATATCACACAAGACAGCATACCGTTAAAAAGATCATAATTAAAGAAGAATAATCTATTTTGAAATTTCGCTTAAAAAAAACTCCGAATAGTTAATCTGCACATCACAGTGATATGCAAATGAGAGAGTCGGTGACGGCACTCGATCACTATTTCTCTGTATTTTATTGTATGAATAATACAATACAGCTCGATTTCTGCAAATTAAAGAAAACTATATATATATCGAATTACGATAGATTTCTGAGTTTGTTATCCTTGGATTCTACCCTGCCAGAAAGTATTGTGTGGATCCGAGGGGCGGATCCAAGATTTTCCAAAGGGGAGGGGGCACATTTTCCCGATGAAAATTTGACATTAAAAAAAAATTGGTCCTCTCTTTCAAAAGGGGAGGGGGGGTGACGGGTCGGCACACTTGGGTAAAAATTGCACATTTACATTAAAAATTATGATTATGACTCCCTACGTCGTGGAACACGATGTGCTCATAAATGAGAGCGTTTTAACAGTGAATCAGACTTATTTTCACATAGTCTAATGTGTATTCACACTGTAAAGATGGCTGAAGCATGATAAACGACAAGTTCACCCCAACAAAGAGTTGGTTTGAATAAAAAGACAAAAATCAAACAAGCATAACACTGGACATTTCATCAAAATCGGATGTAAAATAAGAAAGTTATGACATGTTAAAGTTTCGCTTAATTTCACCATAATATATTCAAATCCTGATCGATATGAAAATGGGGAGACTGACATCATCAACTCACTATTTCTTTTGTATTTCATTGCATGGGATATGAAATATTCAATTTTTCCTCAAAGGCTCATTGTCATGTGAAACAAAGTTGTATTCCTTCGTTAACATGTGTAATAATCATTGTTTTAAAATTTGTGGTTTAAAGAAGAGAGTCCTTATTGTCAAATCTGTAAAAATTGAAATATTATACAATTCAAACAATAAAAAACCAAAATAAATAGTGAGTGGGGGACATCATTGACTCGCTCATGAATATGCATTTCACCGAGTTTTGCATATAACTGTTTTGTGAAAAATAAGTGGAAATTTGAAATGACATAACACCCGATTGTGATGAAATTTCCAAAGTTATTCAACTTTTTGTTCGGGTGGACTTGTCCTATAACAGTGAGGATTATATCTCCACATAGTCCACTATATATGTGAACATGCTGTGTGTGGCACTTTATTCTTCTAGCGGGGTAATTACGACACGAGAAATTTGTAGAAATGTCGATGGGCTTACAAATTGGATTACAGTCAGAGAGCACAACTGTCTGTCGTTGTCGAGTTAGCCAAGAAATAGCCTTTATATCAGGGAATTCAGGAAAGGGAATGGGATAAAGCGCCTTTATTCCACGGTTAGGGGCCAAAAGTGAAGAAAAAAGAAATTATAGAAACTGATTAAATTTCGACCCTACTATCACGATCAACAATGGCATAAAGCGACCATTAATGTTACCTTTAAAAAATGTAATTTTCCCCAGCGGGGGGGGGGGGGGGGATAAGAACGTGCCCCAACCCGAAATATCAAATATGTAAAAACCTATACTCCCAGGAGTTGGGCACTATATACATGGAACTTTGTGTTATATAACCTTCATTGTTAATGAATGATCAGATTGTACTAATTCTTTTTCTGTAATCTGATGTACGTATTATATTAGCAGCAGCAGCAGCAGCAGTAGTGAAGTAGTAGTAGTAGTAGCAGTAGTGGTAGTAGTAGAAGTAGTAGTAGTAGTAGTATAGTAGTAGTAGAAGTAGCATAATCATCATCATCATCATCGTTATCATTATTATAATCGTCTTAATCATAAAGAAAATCAAAATTACGTTTTGATTGGAATAAACGTGGGAAATTTGGCAAAAAAATGTTTTTCCGTGTGGTACATAGTGTCTATAGGTGTGAGGTGTTTCTTTCTCTGGGTTGTTTAAAGGTTCAGTACGTGCCCGAGTACGTGACACGTGGGTTGTTCGACGATCATTTTACCTTGCTATGGTATCTGATAATATGATTAGGAAGGGGGCGTTTTTAAGTTCCTGCTCGGTCGATCCTCCAATTTGCACGTCACTGATTTGAACAATTCTTTCTTTTTCCTTTACGGTTGAAGCCTATACCTTTGAGGTGGGGTTATAAAGAAGAACATTGTGTGTGGGTGTGTGTGGGGTGTGTATGTGAAAAAGAAAGATAGGGAGGGGAAGGGGTAGAGACAGAGAGCCTAAAGGAGGGAGGGGAGCGATATTATACAGAGAGAGAGAGGGACAAATGGGAAGGGGTGTGACGAGAGAGAGAGAGAGAGAGAGAGAGAAATAAAAAAAAGAAAGGGCAGGGGGAAGAGCGCAAGGGGGGTTGGTAAATGGCATTTTACATCACAATATGTTTTATGATTCGGTCACATATACATTAGAAAAAATCACACACCTTTTTATTACTACATACAAGTGTCATACTGCCTTTGTCCTGGATTTTTTTTTATCATACTAAATGTCAAGGATAAAATGCGGAGGATGGCTATGAAATCTCTCAAACATACGACTCTGAACGTGATTTAAAAACAGGGTCAACCTCCCACATAACAGATCGAAATTGAAAAACATTTGAGAAAATAATTATTAGAAATACAGTCATATAGTATTATTATGTTCGAAATAATTACAAATAGTTTCAATCGAAATTCTAATATAATTTTTAACCCGTAAATGTCACAGAAGTGGTTCAACAGAAACTTGACTTATAATCAAGACTTTAGCATGTTGGTCGCGTGTAACCATTAATGATTAATAAATAGAAACATAGACAATCATAAGATAAATGCATGGTTAGAAAGATAAATGAAAAATATCAATCAATCAATTTATTGATAAATAATAGTGTGTTTCATTTAACCTCCAAAGGAATTGGATATTGTCACCCTGGTCTTAGCCGCTAACTTTTCTTTTCTTACAAGTGCACAAGCATTTGATGGAATGAATTCCTGTACTGCCATGACTGCCAGGTACGCATTCACCTTACCTGGGTCGAGTGCGTCATAATGTGGATCAATTTCTTGCTGAAGGAAATTACGCCATCTCAAATGAAGGGAAGAATGAAATATGACCACAAGCTGGAAACATATATTGGTATGTGAATTTTGGACGTGTGAAAGGAAGAAGTACGCTCAAATCCGTATTCCATGTTCGCTGATGGAAGTGACGTCATGAGTATTTGACGTACTAGAGTGGGTGGACGGATGAAAAAAAGAGAACAAGAAAACACCTCCCAAACAACTTTTGAAACAGTCAACCAAGGCTATTCTTGACGACCTTTGCGCCTTTTAACTCGCGAGCGTTGTCGTTGACATATTAGCCGAAAACGGTTTCTTTAGAATCATAATAAATTACCCTTGACTTGATTTAACCTTTCTGGAAGTACTTGAACTCATTTCAAGGAAGTGACAGTAAAAGAGATCAAGAAGGAATTAAAACCTTTAAGTAATCTAGGAATTTTTAATTACAGGTCGTAACTCAACAACTGACAAGCAGTTAACTTGCTTTTGAAAATAAAGCACAGAAATGGAGAAATGAATTCCAAATTGTGATAGATTGACATTATCAGATTTAACCCGTTTCCTTTCCTTTTTTTTCCTCTCTCCTTTTTTGTGTTTTATATTTATTCATTTTTATTTTAATTGATTAAAACAACTTTTATTTATTCATTTACTTATTCATAGGGTATAGGGGTCGAAAGCCCAAAGCCCCTCCCCCCTCAACCTATACACCAGTACTGATTGGCCAACGGGTATCTACAGACATAGACTATATCCTGAAATTTTCAGCCTGTATCAAAAAGAAAACAAACACATTTATATTTTATTTTTATCAAAATAGATTTTCATGTTGAAGCACAAAAATTTTCATCTCTTATCCTCCGCATCACAACTGTCCAAGGGCTTACGCATTTCGATAACTTAGTGATGATAGTGATATACTAATTTGGAACACCGGAGGGCATTCCCCGTGGGATTTTTTTTTTCAAAATGGAAAATGCACTTTTTTTCCAAAATGAAATGTGCCCTGTTTAAAAATGAAATACCCCTTTTGAAGTAAAACAAATCACATTTCGTTTCGGCTCGCATCAATCATTGTATAGTAAGGCACTCGTCCTGTGCATCGTTACCAAAATGCAGTCCAGTTTTCAGGTTGGAATATTACAAATTTTCAGCTCGCGCTTCGCACTGGCATTATTCGATTGGTGAGATATTTCTCCTATTCTTGAGTCACTAATGCTGTCTTTCAGTCAGGTTCTTTTTCTGGTCAGTATATTAAAAATTTCAGCTCGCGTCTTTCGCGCTCGCGTTAATTCTTTTGATAGATATACATTTTTTCATAATTAAAAAACTGCTCGGAATATTACATGAAATGTCCAAAAGTTTGAGCTCGTGATTCGCACTCACAACATCTCACCAGGATGCCCTTTCAACAGTAATCAGCGCCATAATAGGCCCAAAAGCGAGTTTTACAACTAAAGATTTGAAAAGTTTTCCAAACCGCGAACGAGCGTATAGAAACCGAAATATATATCTTTTCAATCAGATATCAATTAAATATAAGCGCCCTTGTTTTGCTTTGCCCCCCCCCCAAAAAAAAAAACACACACACACACAACGAAAGTACGTTCCGCCGTCCTTGGGGCGCGGAGTATCAAAACTAAAATTTTCAATTTATCTATTCCAATCCTAGAAATATAATCCTGCGGTATCCCCTTGAAGTTTGGTTGGTGAGAAAATCATTACAGAATTCAAACTGTGACTCAACAATCTACACAGGCAGTGCATGGACAGCTGTACTGTGAAGATAATAGCACGTAATCTCTGTCAAAATCAATCCGACATGACAAGTTTGGGGAACAATAACCTGAGTCATCATAAACTCGTTATGAACCTGAAAAATTCCATAATATTGTCTAATTTGATTTCGAAGGGAGGGGGGCATAGAAAATTCCGCAAAGAGAGGTGACTATACGAACTATTGGAACATACTCCAGCATCATGAGTGAAAAAAAGATATCTCAACGAAGTGTTTCTTATTTCTGTGTCAGCTGAAAAATGCACAGGTAAAATCATTTTTCTGAGCATACTTGTATGGAAGTTATTTCACATGACATGAGGAGCTGCTCGCAGGTGACGTTATGTTTTTATTATTTTATTTTATCTAACCGAATTTGACGTAGGGGTTTACTTCCCCTTCAACGAACATATATTTTTTTCTTCTAAATTCAATTGGAAAATAATTATTAGAAATACAGTCATATAGTATTATTATATTCGAAATAATTACAAATAGTTTCAATCGAAATTCTAATATAATTTTTATCCCGTAAATGTCACAGAAGCGGTTCAACAGAAACTCCTCGATGTGGACTTCGAGACTTCAACATTGGGAGGGTTCACACAAAGTCAAATAGATCAATATGATTGGCAGTGGAGAACGGGAAGAAATCAGATGCATGTGAACGGCCCCGCGGTAGACCATTCAACTACCACGTCAGCAGGTAGGTCCGTTAACATTTTGTAAAACTTTTATTTTTATGTTCATATCTTCCATTTTCCAGTTGCAGTTAGCCGCTGTGGTTTATGATTATTATTGATTATTTCTGATTGTTAGATTAAGTCCAATTTAATTAACATTGAGCATTTATCATATTTTGACACTAAAGCAGCAGCAACTGCATCATGGGTACAGACGTACAGAGCTACGTACGATTATTTTGACAAGGGCGGGAAGGGGGTAGTCTGCAAGCTGTGACCCAAATTTGACACTTCAACAAATTTTTACCATGCATGTCTAGAGTGAAAAGTAGACTCCAAACTCTATATCAAATTTGGTAGAAGGAGCTGCAGTACATGGGTAAATCTAGGCTCAGTATATACCCCAGACTCTGAATTGTGCATTATCTGTGTAAAAATAACAGATGAATACAGATATTTAGGACTCATATTTAAACCATCTGGTTCCTTCACGGTAGCTATCAAACAGTTAATGTGAAAGCAAAGCCATTTTTTGTATCAGAAACACTGTACCAGACAAAAGAGTTGCAGCACTTCCACTTATAAAATTATATGACTCATGTGTAAAACCCATCCTATTATATTGTACTGAAAATTGGAGTTTACCAACGTTTTTACGTGAAGAAAAAAGAAATAGAAAAACTGTATAAATCATTTCTTCCTGAAAAAGATACATAATCAATAGTTAAAAACGGTTCTTGGCGTTCATATATCAGCAACTAATAGTGCTATTTTGGCCGAGTTTGGGCGATATCCCTTATATCTCTCAGCTTTAAAACATAGCATCGGATACTGGCATCACGTAATTTCAATAAAAGATAACAGTCTTGTGAAAAGAAAATATGTTTCGCTTCATTTTAATAACGCGGGTTTCAAAATTACATAGAATATTATTAAACAAATCGGTTTCCTTCATGAGTGTGAAAACCAGGGAACCTTCTCAAAAAGAGCACTTCTGAAAGCAATTATGAACAAACTCAATGATCGTTATATAATATCATGGAAAAACAGTCTCATCGATAACGTCCAACATTAACATTCCCATGACCAATGCAATAAACTAAGAACCTATAAAACATTGAAAAAGATTATAAGATTGAAAATTACCTACTATTAGAAATTGAAAAGACGCACATCGCTCATTTTTCAAAGTTAAGAATAAGCAATAGTAAACTTATGATAGAACAAGGTAGATATAATAGGATTGCTGTAAACGATAGAATATGCCCTGTTTGTACGACTTATGTAGAGGATGAAAATCATTTTTATTGTACACTGCAAGGCCCTCGAAGAACCCCAAAATGAATTATTTAACAACTTAAAGGAGGTGCTGCCGGATTTTATGAGAATAACTAACAAAAATAAATTCTTAGGTAGCAGTGACATGGATATCAGCAAAATATGTGTTATATGAATAAGTTACATATACGTGGAGAGATTGAGGATGCTTGAAAGAAAAATATTATGTTTATGTATTTGCATAGGTATGGGTGCATTATTTTTAGGTATATTATGTATGTGTGTGCATTATTTATTCATTGATATGTATCTCGCATCTAAAACTTTATCCAAGATTGCTTTTTTTATCCCTTGTTGTTACTACGTTATGCTTGTTATTTTTTATTTGTTTTGATGATGATCCTTCAATGTCAGGATTTTAAATCAATAAACTTTTGAATTTGAATTTGTCTGCAGACAAGGGGGGGGGGCAAGACAAGGAAATAATTGCCCCCTCATTTGCCTAGAACTTTGTTGAAATTGTGAAAAATGAAAATTTCAGAACGTCATAAATTTGTTATTTCACATGTATCAGATTTTTATGAACTTTTCCGCATTAAGCTTGTTTGGTGTTTTCTCTTTTCCTTTGTGAATAAAATTTTGTGTTGGAGGCCCCAATAAAAAAAAGTATATTAACAAGAAAACTTGGGTGGACGTGAACCTGAAGGAGATGCAATTCTATCTTCTAATCGCATACATATCGATCGAGGTACATGTATAATTTTGAATATGAAAGTTCAGTGATGTGCAACTTTCAAAACAAGCCAGCCGCGTATTACATCTCGAGATTATTCAACGGAACAAGATATCCAAGAATCCGTTCGACTCTTTGCACTCGAATCAAAATAAAAAGAGCGCTGCCAATTTTCGAGAGAAAATGACGAAATCTGTCGGAAGCAAGGGGTGAGAACATCATAGATTTTAAAGTAACAGTCATGGGGGTGGGGTCGTTTAAAGCTGCGCCAATGAACCCGCTTTAATGCAGTCTGCCAAATTTGGACTGGACACATTAAGATTATGGATGAGAATACCCTTGTATTTTTCAATGCATCTGGCGTGTGTTCCATGAAAGGACCTATCGGACGTTTCATCCGACAAGTCCCATCTCATCCGACAGTTGCCATAGGAACAGTGCCTCTCAGCCAATCAATATCGAGGAAAGATGTCAGATCTAACAACTTGTCGGATGAAAATATTGATGAAACGCTCCCCTGATGTTGATAGACCTTAACTTATAGAGAAAGGGGACTGACTTAATGTATGCAAGTGTCTGTAGATTTTGAGAATAATTATTGCTATGTCAATATGTAGGTGACTATCAAATTTGCCGCCAAAATTTACATGTGAAATAAGTTTGTTTCTAATTCATTAAGTTATCACATGACACGATTTTGAACAAGTTTTAAATTCTAGAATTGTTGTTACGTCAGGCTGTTAATTAAAGACCATTGATTAATAGATATTTCGGGCAGTCAACACGAGAGGTGTAAAGCGGACACCATAGTCGCACCCGAGTCTTGATTGAGACTAGTGGTTTAAAAGGAGTTCGCGGCTAGAGATCTGAAACACAAGGCCTCCCTTTCTTTAAATTAAGTGTCGCCTATTGTGATGGTTTGGGGGTGACGTTGGATTTGGAGAGATTGAGGATGTTGTGTAGTGCGACTAAGAGATGTCTTTGGCCACGTAACAAAATATTTGGGGCTTGTCCGAGAGTCGAACCCGGGACTTCATGTAAATGAAACTCAAGGAGTGGATTTATGTAGTAATCAGCGTTTATTGATGCAGATATTGGATAGAGATTAAAATTATTATTGAACTAAGTAATCATTTTTTAAATATCTTTTACAGGACATTTCATGTTCGTCAACACTGTAAGTTGGAGAAGCGGTAGTAAAGCGGAACTATACAGCCCCAACCTACCGGCCAGCGGTTCCAACCGCTGCGTGCGGTATTATTTCTACATGACCGGTATCACACCGGGGTCACTGACCGTCAGGGTCAAGTCAGGGACCGGTTACAATATGACGTCAGAGGTCGTAGGTCAACAAAGTGGTGATAAAGGTCAAGGCTGGCATCGCGGCATGGCTAGTTTACCGCCCATTGGAAAGAGCTACCAGGTAACAAAAACACACACCTTGAATTACGGGAATTACTTGACTTGCGTGATAATGCAAAGGAGGAT
Source organism: Lytechinus variegatus (assembly GCF_018143015.1). Taxonomy (NCBI): domain Eukaryota; kingdom Metazoa; phylum Echinodermata; class Echinoidea; order Temnopleuroida; family Toxopneustidae; genus Lytechinus; species Lytechinus variegatus. The sequence goes on along the minus strand of NC_054744.1, from coordinate 24,179,762 downwards.
ACACAGCAAAACTGTGGTGTTAACCGGTGTACATAGAGGACCACACCGGTTATTTTACACCGGTGTTAAATCGGGGGTGTTAGTTTTACACCTATATGTGTTATTACAACACCTTTTGCTGTTACATTTACACTCTTTGGTGTTATGTTTAATCTCTAGGGTATAATTTTAACACCTCAGGGTGTGGTCCTCTATAAACACCAATTGGTGTCAGTTTTTACACCGCGGTTTTTACAGTTTAATAGACCAATATTAAAAGCAATATAAAATACATTTTTGGAATCCTATGTTATTATTTTACTATCAAATTATACGATTTTAGTACCATGAATGATACAGTTTTCCTTCTTGCTCAATGATAGGTCATGTATGACAGCATAAAAAACAACATTTTGTACGCTATTATAATGTTTTCCTACATTTTAAGTTCTACATTTTACGATGAAAAGTTTATTTTAGAAGAGAATTGTAATTCTGCTTGCACACGCTATTAATAAAAAACAATTGAATATTAATAGTCAACACTAACTATTCAGATGGGGGGGGGTGGCACTTGGGGGCACATGACCTTCACAATTAGACGACAAAGAAAACAGAGGGCCCACAGGGAAAATGGCACATATTATGACATCTATTTTCTGAATATCAGGTCCCATGAGAAAAGTTATCACACCAACGGATTTCATTTTAAAAAGTCAGAAATTTTGGTCGCCCGCTCGTGAATATTAAATTGTCTCAAACGCCATGCAGGTTAATGTGTCCGTTAAAATCTTTGACGTTGACATTTCATTTTTTTATATACTGACTGTATGATTTAATATCAGTATTTATCTTTGATTTTTTTCTCCATCAAGAATTATAATGGTGCTGCAATGCTACAGATTCTTCCAAGTTTGATTTGAAAAAAAAAATCATTTCACATGTTTATTTACCAGATAACATTTGAGGCGACTAGTGACAGTACAATCGGAGGGGAAATCGCCATTGATGATGTTGAGGTTCTCAATTCTTCCTGTCCGAGCGGTAAATTTGGTTTTGTTTTGAATTTTCAAAAAGCGAAAAGACATTGGGTTATTACGGTATATAAGTGCATCTTAAATTAACCTACTACATCTTCCTTCAAATATTCATGATTTTATACGATTTCAATTTAATCTTGTGATAGATCGAGGGAATGATTTGAACGAGTTATCATACAAAATGACCAATGCAATCAATCGCAGAAATCATCCCTATGCACGATTAATTGCCAAACCTTATGTTACGACGCCTTAAACAGATGTCACACTACAATTCACTGATGAATTGTCATTATTATAAAGGACTAAAAGTATATTTATGTCACAAGTAGCTCACCATCATTTTAAATCAGATTACGGATTTCTTCAAAAGTGCAATCATTTTATTTTAATTTTCTCCCCAATTAACTTGCTAAATATATGAACATTTCAACGGTGTAAATCCAGCAGGGAATCTAACTTGTTCTGGGTCAGCCCATAACAGTTCGTTAATATCCCCCTTTTTTTCTTTAGACGAATTTCAGTGTTCTTTTGAGAGTCCGGATCTTTGCGGGTTCATTCAAGATCCGACCGATGATGGTAACTTGGTGTATTCGAACGGAAAGACAGATAGCTTCTATACAGGACCCTCGTTTGACCACACCTTCCAAAATTCTTCAGGTAAGGATCGCAGAAATTGGGTGGAGAACAGGGGGGGGGGGGGGGAGGCATGAGAATTGAAAGACAGATAGATTCAAGCATGCAGGATACTCGTCAGGTATGGATCGAGGGGGTGGGGAGCCGCAATTGGAAGGAACTAATGTGAGGAGGAAGGGGGAGGGGACTTTGCGCATACAAACGGAACGAAAGATAATGGACGGGGGGGGGGGGGTGAGGAGAGAGCAAGAACTTTTGGGTCAGGTGAGAGAGGTAAAAGAGAAAGATGTGAAGAGGGAGAAAAGGGGAACACAACGTGTATCATACTGATAATATAATATCATAATCAAAGTGGTGCAAAGTTTTATTACGTATACGTGTTCCAAATTGATAATAATAACTGAATCTTGTCAGTGAGCCGCAATCAGCAATTTCTCAAGTCATCATCATGCTAGTAATGAAGCAATGTTATACACAATAGATATAGAGTTAAACAATAATACACTAAATTACACACACTGAAATGATCATTACCTCGTACGGCTGACAGAAGGGCGCACGCACTATAACTTTCTTTTCACACGGTAAAAAATTGCAATTTGAATGATGATTCCAGTGAAAAATAATGCTAATGACAAATATTTAGCACGTGTGAAACCAAACTAGAACATGATCAGAATGACGAACGCTAATCACAGTCACGATTGCAATAGCAATCATCATTACAATGATGAATCAAGGTTCACGTGTGAAAAGGCCCTAAATCCCATCTAACCTATAAAATATCGACTTATTTCAGACCAAACTTGAATGAGGGGATGATAGGACTTTTACAGTTTGGCGTCAGTTTCGTTTGTATGGATGACTGTACCTAGAGACATAACATCCGACGAAACACCTGTTCCAGAATATCACTATCCGGTCATTTACCTTTATGTCAGCAGCTCTTTAAGAAATAGAAATAACACAGTAACTAACCAATATCATGAGGACACTACCATTTGGAGAAAAAATGAAGAGAAAATGCATATTTTTTTAGCGATAAGGGGATTTCAAATATCCACAGCTATTTAGATTCATTGTAATTTTTCTTCAATTTTTCACTATAATTGCTTCAACGCTTCCAACCGAAATCCACCATCTGTACAAAACGTGGTTTTGTATTTGATTCATGGAAAGAGTGTAAATCAAATCATCATGAGAGGAGTTGATGCAGAGGTGCGAGCTCGGATGAAACCTATCGGATGGTGACGGTAAGATCAATCCCAGGTTATATGATGTGTAAAAACTCAATTGCAGACAAACGCACACATGTTAAATTCAGGAACTGTGGGAATACTACCGATCCCTCACAGTATCACTATCCAATCTTTATGTTACAGGGCATTATGTATTCATGGAGGCCACGCCCCTCGGACGTGACCAGAAGGTCCGGCTCATCACCCCCACCCTACGAGGTGTCCCTTCCGACCAGGAGGCCCATTGCCTGGTGTTCTGGTACCATATGTTTGGCATGGCCGTTGACTCATTGGCTGTCTATCTCCTGGATGCCACGAAGCAGGTGTCCACATTGGAATCCACAGAACCCCAATGGATCCTCAGAGGCAACAGGGGCAATCTCTGGAGGGCGACGGAAGTGTCCATCACCATGCGAACTGATTACAAGGTAAAGATCACTGTGATTGTCGAAGATAAAGCAGGCTCATTCTGGTGAAATAGGTAGAAGGCCATTTCCGAAAGCCCTGGCTGGAACTCACAACGACTACCTTTTTCAGAATCTCTACCGATCATCACAGAAGTGATTCCTGGCATGAGATATCTTTACGGGGGTGTAAGATGAGCCAAAACAAAGGAGGCCGTAAATCTGATAGTGTCATCCATTTGGGATCGACGAATTCCCACTTCCCCTTAAAACCACACTTCTGTTGGGAACAATGTCAAAGTCGTCAACAAATCAAGTCATTGTAGCTGATGCTGCAGTCAGACCAATGAAACCGACTCCAAACCAATCGATGGTCTATACATGGTAATACCTTATGAATTTATGTCGGTGTGCAGGGTTTGGTTTCACCGGTATAACTGATGCATGGCAGTGGATAATTCTGGGATCATAAATAAACTACAAGATATACACAACTTGGAGTCTTCGTAAAGACAAGGAAGACAAGAAAGACAGAATGTCAAACTCACAGAATTGTATACATCTCTATGGTTAAACAATAACACCAAGAAGGATAAAAAGCAAAAGGATATAGACTGCCGAAAGTTACAATTTTATCAAAGAGTTAATATCACAGGGCTCGCAGCGATCCTTTTTTTGTTTTGGCAAATATAGGCCACTGTGCATTTGAAATAAAAGCGGTATGTCAAACACTGTCTTCTTAAAAAAATGAGGTGTTAATTTCTAATTCTAGGTGTAAATTTTTTTCTTACTTTCTTTGGTTTCAGATTGTCTTTGAATTTTCTCGAGGAGTTCGGTACGATGGGGATATAGCTATCGATGACGTCATGGTGACATCATATGCCTGCCCTGGTAACCGTAAGTAGGAAACAAAAACCTTTCGTATTTTTTTCACGAAGTAGATGTAGCTAAGTCTAAGTATATCATTCTATTCAAAGATAAGTTTGAAATACTACCGGTGTCTTATAAGCGAAGGTATTGAAGAGCAATATTGACAGGGGAATATAATCTTGTTACTGTGATATAATTCCAAAATATTCAACATCAACAGATCTTAAAGATTATAGGATCACAGAGAAATAAAATCAATAATGAGATTTTGAAGCGAAAAATAAATGACATTTACTACCATTTTCTTATCAACGTGTCACATGCTGCCCCATGCCAATGTTGTGTTACACATGCTTGTAGGTTCCTCCATTAGGGCAAGGCCAATCTATTTCCACCCCCTCATCGGGCGTGCCAAAATTTCGCCAATGTAGTCCTTATTAGCAGTTCTTCCTACTCTGTCTTCGTAATCTTCCTTACACATATCACTAAAAATCCCGACACCTTTCTTCAATCAGATGTCTACGCAAACGTATCGAGTGTCTCATGCGAGTTCGAAGAGGCTGATATCTGTCACTACGTCCAGGATAGGACAACGGACACCGAGGATTGGCAATGGGGCAACGGACAGACCTATGTCGATTTCACTGGCCCAAGCGTGGATCACACCCGAGGCGACGAACTTGGTAAGGATATCTGTGTTTGGACTCTTCTAAACATTCGTGTAATTTCATGAAAACTATGACCCATAGTACTGAAATTTTGTGAGCAGACGAAGGTTTGGGGGTTGAATCCCAGTTAACGCACAATAGCCCGTCATTCCAAGCACAGTTTTGCAAAAACGCTCAAACGCCTGTAAATATGATGGCGATATTATTTATTAAATCGGAAATCCGAACGATATTATTTGTGCCTAATCATACATCCATCTTCAACAATGAAGTAGGCCTATGTCTAATATTTGTTTTTTCCCCCCCAAGGGACTAAGCTTCGTCCTGGTAACTTAGCTGCTGATGGATGTTTTCCATCGAAATATTGCATTTACGACAACGACAGATTTAACAGTAGGCCAATAAAAAAAATCCAATGTCTATTCTTGCTTTCTAGGTGCGTTATTTCCAACGTAGGCTACTTTTGTCTTTGAATTATTTCTTCCAGGTTTTTATCTCTTCTTTGAGAGATCCGTGGGCGGAGGAGACGACGCGCGCATCTCGTCGCCTCCTATCCAGCCGCAGAGAGCGTCATCCTGTGTCGAGTTTTGGTATCACATGTACGGCACAGACGTAAACGCTCTAATCGTATACATCAACCGCCTGGACGGAGACTTTCCAGACAGACAGGTTTGGAACATGACGGGGAATCAAGGAGATAGGTGGCACCGAGCAGAGCTGATGGTTCCGGCATCTCTCTATCCGCTTCATGTGAGTCTCGATGGATGACTCCAAGACAAATACGGATGTTTTATCCAACAAAGTCTGTTTCATCCCTCAGTCGACATACTAAAAGTCAAACAGTTGTGCTTCATAGCCAATTAACCCAGATCAATCAACTTTTTAGACGTCAAAATTAATGTTGATGAAATAAAGCTAACCTAGGGGTTAATAATCTAAGCCCTCCATGCTCTTGAACCATTTTCTGTTATTGATGAAGTAAATTTAAAAGACGTAGCGCTAAAAAAGAAATCCACCCCCCTTACCGCCCCCGAAAAATGTCTTGTAATGCCAAATAGGCGACGATACTGAATATAGGCCCTATGAATTTTCTTCTTGACCCTCAACTCATGACATGTTCTGATTGACTTTATGCACACGACACGTTCTGATTGACTTCATGCACAACTGGTGACCCCTTCTTGTCTTATTTGTTTTAACGAATTAGATGTTAACCATTTGCATCAATATGAATGATTCTTCGTAGCCACTATAAGAATGATAAGGTTGAATGTCTTAACCGTCACAAAACTCATAGCAATAGGCATAGTAGACGTAATAGTGAATATCAAACTAATTGCCTACATATTGTAGCCACTCTAATGTCTTCTGTAATGAAGATTACAGAAATACAAATGCCATTTATCTTATCGAGTATTATACTCCTTTATCTAGTTTGACATTGAATGTACAGTGAAACTAAATGGCACTTCTGAAATAAAACAAATAATCTATCCTGGGTTTTTTCTTCATATATTTCAGCTTGTGTTCCATGCTTTTGGTGGTACTCAATTCAGGGACAACATTGCTATAGATGACATCAGACTTTTTGAGAGTGCCGAATGCCCTGAAGGTATAGCCAATTATGTTTGTATTAAAGCAGATGGATAATATGTTTGCTTAAATTAATTATTTAATTCAATACATAAAAATGGAATCTCAAACTTGTTTACGTCAGTTACATTGACAAAACATATAGCTTCACATTATACCTCGGATAAATAAGATATTGTACAAAGATAAAACCAATATCAGACTTTGTATCCAAACATTCCATTATAATTCAAAAAGAGGGTGATGAAAAAATAATACCAAAGAAAACATTTAACATCTTTTAAAAGGAGATAAACTTGAAAAATGTCTAGATATGCACAGGGCGAAAATAGTCAGCTCTAAACAAATAATGATAACAAACATTTTACACTTTTGGTTCATAAAATTTTAAGGAAATAGTCAGCTCTAAACAAATAATGATAAACATTTTACACTTTTGGTTCATAAACTTTTAAAAGAAAGGAGGATCTACATTGTATTGATAGTAAAAAATATCCTTTCTTCTTTCGTCTCAAGTATCCCCGGACACACCGATTGACGAGCCAATCCCTCCCCTTGTAAGAAGCGTTGCGTGTACGTTCGAGCAAGGATTCTGTAACCTCACCCAGGAGAGTAACGATGTTTTTGATTGGACGCTTGGGCAGGGGACAGACGCGAACCAGGAAACCGAGAACATGATAGACCATACCTACGCGAATACCACGGGTGAATGTCATAAACCAGATCTTATAATTTTATGTTTTAGTCCTACTTCATCACATAATTTCTATATTATATAGGAATGTAACATGGCGAATCTCATCTTTTTGATAGAAACGCCATTTCAGCTAAAAGCCCATCTAGAGCTTTGGTAGAATGTCAGTAATGTGAATCATACACGGATTATCATATTAGCAATCCAATATGATAATAGTGAAGTGGTCATTAGATTTTTCTCTCTTTTTTTGCCATTAGAATAATTTGAATTTGGCATCTAGCACCCTCTCTCAGTAATGTTTTTTTTAATTTAAATTCTAAAAAGGCTCTTGAGCACTTAGTTTACAAATTTATGGAATTACAAAAAGGAGAGAAGCTATTTCAGGTGCAGTATATTGGATCGTGATGGAAATAAAGGAGCAAAAGTTTATAAGATAGCAGACATTATTTTCTGACAGACTTCGAGAGATAATAAAATATGAATACGTATATCTCTTTTGATTTGTTTCAATCAATGTCCTTTTCATTTTTCTTTAGGAACATACGCGTACATTGATACATCAAAGCGTTTCTTGAGGACCAACGACAAGGCACGCCTAAAATCACCCCTCATCGCTCCATCCCAGTATCCGCGTTGCTTCACCTTTTATTACTTTATGGCCTCAAAATATGCCGATTTTCTCAATGTGTATATCGTTCCGTACGGCGGAACTGAAACCTTTGACCCACAGTTTGTGATATACGGGAAACAGGAAGCAAAATGGTTGAAAGCTACGGTGGCTATCGAACCGTCTAGGACCACAGCTGTCTACGTAGGTATTTAAGGAATGAAGTTGTTTTCTGTCATTTTCAGTTTTCTTTTTCATCACTTCCCCCTTTCCTATCATCAATTCTTTATAACCAACATAATTTAATGTTTATGATGACTAATACCATTATAATCATCATCATCACTACCATCACCAATATCATCATCATCATCATCATCACCACTACCACCACCATGCACCACATTCATCATAACCAGCGTCCTTCACCTCTTCATCACCATTGATAATACCCCCTCCTCGTCATCATCCTCATCACAATCACCACATCACCAAACCTTCACTGGCATCATCAATGTCACCATTACAACCACAATCTGCAGTAGATGGTAACTTATTGGTAACCTATCACAATAATGCACGTTCATCATCATCATCCTCCTCATACACCTCTTCCTCACCATCCATATAACCTCTTCCTCAACATGATCTCCATTATCATCATGATCATCATCATCATCATCATCATGATCATCACCATAATCATCATGATCATCATCATGATCATCACCAAAATCAGGATCATCGTCATCATCACCTTCCTCCCCTCCTCTTAATGAGTATCGCCAAACCTTTATCTCCAACATCATTAATATTATCACAATCACAATCTACAGTAGATTGTAACTTATTGAGAACAATCAAAAGTACACATCATCAATATCACCACTACAACCACAATCTGCAGTAGATGGTAACTTATTGAGAACTTCACAATCATGCAAGTTCATCATCATTGTTATCATCAGCATCACCATCATCCTCCTCCTCCTCCACCTCATTATCTTTCTCATCACAATCACCCCACCACCAAAACTTTTATTTCTGTCAACATCAATATCACTTCAACAACCGCAATCTGCAGTAGATTGTAACTTATTGAGAACAACCAACTTCATCATCACCATCATCATCATCGTCGTCATCATATTCATTTTTGTCTCGCTCACCAGAGGTGAAGGCGAGACTTAGGGATCCAAATGTCGTCCGTCGTCCGTCCGTCACAAATCTAATGACACATAACTCCACAACCGTAAGGTGCTTTTCAACCAAACTTGGATGGTAGATGGACTTGGGGGACCTGCATGTTATGCTGCAGTTGGAGGTCACATGGTAAGGTCAAAGGTCATTTTCAGGTCAACGTTAAAGTTTACATGCAAGACTCTCTTATGACACCTAACTCCGCAACCGTAAGGTGCTTTTCAACCAAACTTGGATGGCAGATGGACTTGGGGGACCTGCATGTTATGCTGCAGTCGGAGGGCACATGGTAAGGTCAAAGGTCATTTTCAGGTCAACGTTAAAGTTTACAACCGTAAGTCGCTTTTCAACCAAACTTGGATGGTAGATGGACTTGGGGGACCTGCATGTTATGCTGCAGTCGGAGGTCACATAGTAAGGTCAAAGGTCATTTTCAGGTCAACGTTAAAGTTTACATGCAAGACTCTCTTATGACACCTAACTCCGCAACCGTAAGTCACTTTTCAACCAAACTTGGATGGTAGATGGACTTAGGGGACCTGCATGTTATGCTGCAGTCGGAGGTCACATGGTAAGGTCAAAGGTCATTTTCAGGTCAACATTAAAGTTTACAACCGTAAGTCGCTTTTCAACCAAACTTGGATGGTAGATGGACTTGGGGGACCTGCATGTTATGCTGCAGTCGGAGGTCACATGGTAAGGTCAAAGGTCATTTTCAGGTCAACGTTAAAGTTTACATGCAAGACTCTCTTATGACACCTAACTCCGCAACCGTAAGTCACTTTTCAACCAAACTTGGATGGTGGATGGACTTGGGGGACCTGCATGTTATGCTGCAGTCGGAGGTCACACGATAAGGTCAAAGGTCATTTTCAGGTCAACCTTAACGTTTACATGCAAGAGTCTCTTATGACACCTAACTCTGCAACCGTAAGGTGCTTTTCAACCAAACTTGGATGGTAGATGGACTTGGGGGACCTGCATGTTATGCTGCAGTCGGAGGTCACATGGTAAGGTCAAAGGTCATTTTCAGGTCAACATCTCAGTTTACGTGCAAGGCTCTTATGACAAGTGTTATTCCATCGTAGTTATATTACAATGAAGTTTCGATACAAATCTGTTGCGTGCCCTCGCAAATCACGATATTTCTAGTTATTTTCATAAGTGGGCGAGACACAAAATCGCTTTTGCCTTGTTTTGAATTTCTGTTATCGTCATCATATTCATCATCATCGTATTCCTCACCATCTACATCATTGTAATGATGATGATCATCATCTCTCACCATCATATTCACATCCATTATCATCCTCCTCACAATCACCCCACCACAAAAAAAAACACAATCTGCAGTAGACTCATCAATGACAATCATTTCCAAATGTAGATACTGCCATTGGCCTACAATGCTAAAAGGAAACACACACCATCAAACAAATTTCATTCACTGATATTTTCCTACTTACACTCGTATACTCTTTGCCATGATCTAACTTCATGCATGAAAACTCTCGTTCAGTAAAGAGATATGTAATTTGACTTCAGTGTAAATGTTCAGTACAACTTAATGTTTAGCATCAAAAGCCACTTGAACATGCAATTATATTAAACTCATGAGCTTCTTAAATAAACATTTTGGTATATTTGCAAGCTTAGATCCATTTTCTCATCAAACAAATAGTCAGCACAACCATATACTTCTTTAGTTCTACTCATGATTGACGCAATTGATTGGAAACATGAACCAAAAATAATGCAATATGAAATAGCCAGTGTTAACGAACAATGATGAACTTCTCTGTGATGTAATAATATATATTATTATGGATCCTTCAGTTTGGCTGAAATCCACCCCGTGACCAATCGTTTATTTTAACAAAAAAAATATAGGCTAATCAGTAATGGCTGGTACTAATGACTCTTTCTATTGACTGGTCATGGTCTAAAAAATATGGATAGTTTTCAAAGAACAAGGTTCTGCATAACTGTCTTCTAAAACACATAATAAACATCATTTTGCTCATACTACACAGACTTTGGAACAGTCCAAATGCCCTCAGCTACACCTCGCGGGACTGTTGCAACTGTTCGAAAGATACCTTGTGCTGATAATTCTTACCATTATCCTTAATGATATGTATTTTTAAAATATTATTTCCTAGGTGATCATCGAAGGTGTGATAGGACGGAGAGCAAATCAAGGGGACATCGCTATTGACGATGTCAGACTGGAAAATAATGGCTGCCAAATACCAGGTGATGAAAATATTATGACTTTGTCTTGTCAGGGATTAAATAGCTTGAAAGCGAAAGTTAGAATGTACCAATATCAAATGAATATGCATCACATCATCAGTGGCGGATATACATGTAGGATTTACAGAAGAGGTCGGGCAGGGGATGTTTTCAGAAAATATGTTGACAAGTATAGAGCCAACTCCAGGAAAAGAGCCCTTATCATAAATTAAAACAAAATAGTAATAGCTTCAGTACATCAACTTCGTTTTCCTGCAAGAAAAAGTAGAGAGAGGGAGGGGGTTGGGGGAGGAATTATATAAATTGAAAATAAGGCCAGTGAAAGGTTTTTTTTTAATTACATTAGTCTATTTATTCATTTCTAATCATTCAAACCAATACAGAAATAACACCAACAAATCTCCCGCTGACAGCTAACTGTGATTTTGAGCTTGATCGAGGCTGCGGCTACATCCAAGAAAAGACAGATAACTTTGACTGGATTAGACACCGAGGAAGAACCGAGACGTTGGATACTGGACCTCTAGTCGACCACACCAAGGGAACAGCAGAAGGTAATGCACTTTGCTCTCAGCCAATCAGGTGCAAGGATTTCAGTAGCTTGTAACAGCGGTCAATTGAAAATCACTGACAAACTGCTTTGTGAAATGCTTTGCTTATTCATACCAAGATATTGACATCCAGAGCAAGGCAATGGCTGAATACGATAACAATTTGGAAAATGGAAATAAACCTGTACATAAATTATACAAGATACCTGGAAAATACTTGCTCTAAATAAATAGATTGATGTTTATCATAAAAAGATTAAATCCCATCTTCTCTTTAAGATTCTGAAAATAAACAATGATATCAAGGTAAAAACATTAATAATAATGCAGGTGCTCATTGACCAAAGATAAATCACTTCAATATCACGACTAATTTAATTGATAAATTCCCCCAAAATCTAGTTTTATATCAGATTTTGTCATAATATTCTGAAAATATCATATTTCCCACTTTTTCCTTTCCATTTTCTTTTTCTCCTTTTTTTTCTTGGTAATTAAATTTTTGTGGGTCCATTGCCCCCTCCAAAGCCCCAATCTGAAAGCCAGTGGCAGGGGCCACGAAACCGGGGGGGGGGGGGGGGGCTTCAGCCCCTCTACTTTTTTCCAAACCCGGTACAAAAACGTAAAAATGACCATATGTTTGTAATTTTTAGCATGGTCAGCCCCCCACTTTGAAAACCGTTCCGCGGCCCCTGAGTGGGTTGTCCTATACAGGTGGTTACAAGACTTTGAGGTTTGGAATTCTACTCTGGTAAATTTCAGTCAGATTCTTTTCAGACATCCATATTGATGCTCCTTTTATCCCCGCATTTATATTCCACATAGGGTTTTATTTCTATGCGGAGGCATCCCAACCCCAGAGGCCCGGTGACCGAGCCGCCTTTCTCGTCCCACCCATTGATGGGAGGAGCCAACCTATGTGTCTCAGGTTCTTCTATCACATGAACGGCGTGGACACAGGATCCCTCAGGATCTCCATGGTGCTTCCCGGACACCAGACAGGGTCTACAGGGTTGGAGATCCTGAGGCTCTATGGTCAGAAGATGACGTCATGGTTACCGGCTAACATTGATGTTATTGAGGTCGATGGACCAGTCCAGGTGTGTTTCAGAAATATTTTAAAGGACCTTTACAATATTAAATTGCCCTCAAATGCCAAAATCAGAAAATTTGGTTGGTCGGTCATTCAATATTTATATACCCCATACCTTTACTTCTGCACTGCACAAAAAAAATAATGCATGGGATGATGTTTCTGCAGTCAAAACACATACATGTGTTTTTTAGAGCCAATGAAATACAAAGTCATCACCCAAATCTTTCTCACAAAACCATTTTTTGATAGGCAAAGAAAAAAAATAGTGTCCCTGTTTTCACATTTTATGTTTGGTTGGATGAGGGCAACAGAACAATTTTCAAAGCCTAATATGAAAAATTTATATATATATATATAAGGCTTAATATACAGATAATAAACATCATCAATGGCATTAGTTAGAAGGATACACACAAGTACCTTTGGAACAATTCTTAAATGCATGATGCAGAGCCAAGGGCATTTTAAATGTTTCAAAGGTTAAACGAGTGCTTGTAATTTTGCTAATGCCTGATCAAAAAGCATATTATATATTTTATGAATTAGTGATTTAGATTCTTGCTATTTGATAAACAATCCTCATCTCCAAACCATGACCGGTCAAATTTGTTTGCAATAACAGTAATTTTTAGTAGGTTATGAGTGTTTTACACATCCAAATCCATTCTTTTTCAGATAAGATTTGAGGCTGTCATCGGTAAATCATACCGCAGTGACATCGCCATCGATGACATCACTTTCCTACGCAGACCCTGCGATGGACTACCGAGTGAGTCTCTGTGCGACTTTGAGAAGGGCCTGCACGATTGCAACTACGAGGAAAGCGGAGGTCCCTCGATCTACTTCCAGTGGTCATGGTACGATTCAGCGACACCATATAGGCCTGCTCTACAGTCATTAGATTCCCTCACGGAAGAGGGCTCAAGAGGTACATACATGATTAGGAAAATGCTTCCTCTATAGGTTTCTAATTTTGTATCAAATTTCGACCATGAAAACACAGAAATTTGCATGATTATGCCCATGATGATTTTCATTCACAAAAACAACAAAAGACTCCATAATCTTAATAATAATAATAATAGGCATTTATATAGCGCCATCTATCTAGAAATATTCTATTCCGAGGCGCGTTTTTTAAAAATTATTATTATTACCCCGGCTTTAGCTCGAGCTGCCTCTCAGCGCTCATGCATTCAAGGAATTAATTCTACCGGGTACCCATTCACCTCACCTGGGTCGAGTGCAGCACAGTGTGGATAAATTTCTTGCTGAAGGAAATGACGCCGTGGCTGGGATTCGAACCCACGACCCTCTGTTTCAAAGTCAGAAGACTTATCCACTGGGCCACAACGCTCATCTTGGTTGGATTTTAAAAAATAATGAGGTCTCCGTAATCAAATAGCCCTTAACTTCAAGTCCTTAGCCAGGGAGAGGGGTTCAGTCAAACCTTACCCCCTAAAATTGTATAAGAGCAAGAACAATATGGGAGGAAAAGGAGAAAAGAAAGGAAGAGAAGGAATCAAACCCCCCTAATTGAAACTCATGCAGGGGTGGGAAACCTAACCATAACCCTAGGGAGCTGCAAATATAGATATATGCCTATCCAAGATTCAAGATTATTCTATTGGTCAATGCATGCATTCAAAAGAAATTTGGTTTCCAATGGCGTTAATGATAAGAATACACAAATATGAAAAATAGAGTATATCATAACATTGAAAATTGAACATAAATACAATTTTCTGCAATACCCCTAAGAATTCATAATGTATGTGGATGATGATAAAAGGTCAGTATACTGCTAAAACATCTTGTTCTTCAATAATCATCTCTTTCATATTCCATTCTCTCACACTCAGATTCTTTCCTGTTCATCATGGTTGGAGAAAATCAAATTTCTCCAGGCTCAACTTCAAACATATCAAGCCCTTTTCTTAACGGCGTCTCATTCCTCGGTCACTGCGTAGCGTTCAATTATGCCGTACTTGGAAGCGGCGAGCTACAGCTCTTGGTTTTTGTAGAGAGCGAGAGTGGAGCCTCACAACTCTTGGGAAAGCTTGATACGTCACAAAAGTGGAAAAGAGCTACGATACCGCTAGGAGCAGGAGAATATTACAATCCTTTTAAAGTAAGTAGAACATTAATGTTGCCCTACTGTTAGCCCAACATTCACATTTTATGCTGTAAGAATGAATATTTTAAAACTACTTGTGACTGAAAAGCAACTCCCGCAAAGGATTTGCAGGGTATCACGTTTGGCACACTGTTGTAAAAATTAGAAAGTCTGAGTTTGCTATTTTTTCCTTTATATTCATTCTTGTGCAAAGCAATAGCAAACTATCAAAGCTCCCAAAGTAATATTTATACTATCAACTGAAATAATTTATGATGAAAAATTCAAAGGAGAAATAAAATGTCTCTGAAAAAATCTCTTCACTTTAAAGATCACGATAACTTGCAAGAACTTGATGAAATATCTAATTACATCACATTAACTAGCGTTTAATTTCCTTTGTTTTCTTTTACAGGTCACATTTATGGCTCAACTGAATAATAAACATGACAGTGATATAGAAGTAATTGCAATAGATGACATTGCAATTACAGTAGGAGTGTGTAAAACAGGTAAATATTCTTGTCACCCATACCATCATGCATGCAAATTCATTTGTCACTACCAACAAAATTATTGATGACTACAAGTTTAGAAGTGTTACAGATGATGAAGAACAGCATGCTGGCTCACCAATATGTCACTTAGTATTCACACAGTTGCTGGAAAAATATAGGTCGTTAGTTCAGATTTGGAAGTCTCAATGTTGTTACAATTACAAAGTTGATAGCTATTCTATCTGATTTTGGAGAGGAGTAGTGGACACAAGCTACTTTAAATTATTATATGATTTATAGGGATACTGACCCAAACAAAAACTATATTTCAATTAAAGAGAAAATTCAGATGAGTAGGAAAATGAAAGTTTGAACAACATTAAAAAACAATGAAAAGTTTTGAATTACAATAAAAATCCTGGCGCATTGTCTTGCTTTTGCCATGCAGACGAGATAAACATCCAGAAAGAAAAGAGTCTGCCTTTTAAGAAAACTTATAATTTTGATACAAACATACACTTCACATCTTCATCAATTCACCAATCAGTCCAACATTCTCCCTGTTCATTTTTTAAAGGAAATGTTTTACAAATCGAAGGAAAGCATATACCCGTGCTTGCGCTATCACTTCTTCTGGTCATCTCTACCCTCGCGCTGATCATCGTCTGTTTCTTATGGATACGAAGACGACATCGGTCGCCATTTCCCGTCATGTTTCTACAACGACGCCAGAGCGATGAACACCCAATCACGATGTCGCTGGCCAACAACGATCATTCGACTTTAGATACGACAATGAGTGTGGATGAATACAGATCATGATAATAACTTATTAATAATAACAATTACATATTCAATGTGTGATTGTTGTAATGTTTTGTATTAATTGTAATTATTTTTTCTATGAGGAGATGAATATTTTAGATATTTTGGATAAAGTGCTGTAGATAGATGATTGTATATCAGATCATATAAGAGTATCTAAATTTGTCCTTTGTTATATGTATAAGAGTCAGTCCTCTTCAGAATTTGTGGTGTGATAGATTTACCAGCCTATAAAATAAAGAGCATTTTCTAATTAACATTGCTCATTTCTCACTTACAGAAGCTAAATGAACCAACAATTTATCTGTTTATAATAAAGATAGCAACAGCTGGATTTATATATTAAAGGTCAAGTCCACCTGAGAAAAATGTTGATCTGAATCAATAGAGAAAAATCAGACAAGCACAATGCTGAAAATTTCATCAAAATCGGATGTAAAATAAGAAAGTTATGACATTTCAAAGTTTCGCTTATTTTCAACAAAATAGTTATATGAACGAGCCAGTTACATCCAAATGAGAGAGTCGATGATGTCACTCACTCACTATTTCTTATGTTTTTTATTGTTTGAATTATAAAATATTTCAATTTTTATGAATTTGATGATTAGGACATCCTTGCCTGAAGCACAAAATTTTTAAAAATAATGGAATTACACATGTTTAGGGAGGAATGAAACTTCATTTTACATGACTTTGACGAGAAAATCAAAATATTTCATAATTCATATAATAAAATACAAAAGAAATAGTGAGTGAGTGATGTCATCAACTCTCTCATTTGGATGTAACTGGCTCGTTCATATAACTATTTTGTTGAAAATAAGCGAAATTTTAAAATGCCATAACTTTCTTATTTTACATCCGATTTTGATGAAATTTTCAGTGTTGTGCTTGTTGAATTTTCCTCTTTTTATTCAAATCAAGTTTTTGTTGGGGTGGACTTGTCCTTTAAAGCGCAACTATTATTACTCAAATCTTAGATTGAACTACCATTTCATCAGCAATGCTCAGCGCATTCAATGAATTAAATGACATAGTAATAGATATATTGCGAAAATTGAGTGTTGATATGAAGCCCGGTGACCAGGGTGTAAAATTGTGTGTCATAATTGTCACACCTTGATAAAAAAAAAATGCCATTATAAAAAAATGTACCATCTTTTTCATATAAAAAGAACTTCATCTATTATATTTATTTATAGTCTTGATTTAAAAGGACTGATTTGTGTAAAGAAGTATGTATTCTAAAGACTGATATGTTTGATAAATGAAAAGAACTGTATTCATTTATAGAAGATAATGTATGAATAAAAGATCAACTTTATGAAGAAAAAAATACAATTTGATAGAAAGTCACATATTTTGCTATTAGTACTTATTATTTTTTCATACATACATGTATCTGATGAGTTCACAACAGGTTAGTTTTAAGATGCCTTTGTTACAATGGGAATAGGAATATGAAACAAAACGGGGGTAGGACAATACAAAAGAAGAAAAATGTGATTAATTCTTTATTGTGGGAACTAAAACAGACCATCAACATTTAAAATGCAAGTAAAAGATAGGTTTTACTATCAATTATAATAGTAAGTTTATAACAATCAATTTCCTCTCCCCCCCAAAAAAAAATACAAGAAATTTTAATTTAATGCTTGATAATTATTACTGGTTAGGAATAAGGTTTCAAAAAGAGGGGAATAAAGCAACAGTTTCAGCTAAAGAAAAAGAAAAAGAGGAGAGTTGGGTGAAAAAAAGAGGAAGAAAATGAGACTGATCGAGACGAGACAGGACAAAGAGATGAAGCAAAAAAGGGTTAGAGACATACAGTGTAATGAAGACAAAGAAAGAGTAGAAAAGGAGAGATTGCAGTGAAGGGAGAGAAAGACACACTCACACACAAAGAGAAATAGAGACAGAAAGATACAATAAGAGACAATTCCGATGGATAGAAGGAAGGAAAATTGCAAAAAAAGGGCATACAATCAATTTTAGCAATTGACAGATTGTAATAGCCTCAAGAGTTTTTTAAAAATTCAATCTCATAAAAGCTCAAAATTAAAAGTAGTAGGTGACAACTGTGGCTACTCAGCTGTAGAGCTACATGTACAAAAAGTCACAAGGTAACACTCCCCGTGAGTAATTAAATGCTTCAAAATCTCGAAATAGGTTCAGTCGAAAGAGTAGGGGAAGGCGGGGTAAGTTGTGACACTTTTTGCATTTTGCATGTTAGAATTGATATGACTAGTACTATTGTAGAAATAAGTACCTTGCCTTTAAATTTGATTCTTGGGAAATGTTTTTCACCTACATGTAACTTTCTACCCCCACACTGAAAGTCATCGTGACCTTTGAAAAAAACGATGTCAAATGGCTCAACTTGCCCCATATATGGGGTAAGTTGTGCCACCCGTCTGGGGTAAGTTGAGCCACCCGTCTGGGGTAAGTTGAGCCACAAAAACTACGTACAAAATGTATAGGGGGAGAACCAGCATGTCAATTTTTTGTTTAAAGTCTTTTCACTTGCTAATTCTCTATAAATACTAACGTCCTTTAAAAGGAAAAGAGCAGTCATGTAAATTTGCTCCTTTCAGCCTGCATTTCAATCGATTTTTATGGTTTGTTTGTTTTTTAAGATACATTACCATGGCTCAACTTGCCCCATGCTGTTTGGCTCAACTTACCCCAGTCCGAACTTAGTGCGATAATATTGTATCCACACATTTATTATGCATCCATCATATAAAAGACTATAACAAGAATGAAGATCCATACCTGGACTAACAATGTTGTTATCATGTCTTTACTATATTTAAAGACGTGTGTGTGTATAAAGCACTTATCTATTTCACACTCTTTTTTACTTTTTTGGCTGAAATTCATACTTTTCCCTCTAAAAAACTACTTTTTGTTTCAAAGTGGAAAACAATGTGGTGGGGTTAGGGGTTATGCTATGGGTCATCAATACATGACACCACCACAATGTCTGACTCATTCATTATTGGCCTGGGGCTGGTGGCTCAACTTGCCCCTATGGTCAACTTACCCTGCCTTCCCCTACCTTTTATTCTTCATGTATCTAATGTCAAAATATGAAATCCAACCCTTTGAAGCTTAATTACAATCTGCTCTTGCAAACTACATAATATTTTAATAGACTAAAAACTGATTTGATCAAATCTTATTGCGAGCGGTCCCAATTTTATCTTTTCTAGCATTAAAAGAGGGGCAAAATGCAGACTAATACTTCAAATTCTACCATAAGAGGAAGAAGTAGTATTTAATCCATGATGCTAGGTAATTCAGCATAATTAAGAAAATACTTTAAAAAAAAATTGTATGAAATTAGAAAATACTTTGCTATTTCATCATCAAGTACTTTCTGCTTTAAAAATCAATGTCTGTAATCCTCACATAACTGCTCTTCAACAAAGGAGTCTTTATTGATTTCATATTTCTCTTCTCTCATACTTCCTTTGGTGACCCTCTCTTTCTCCATCTCTTCCCCTCTCTCTCTCTCTCACACACACACTTTCTTTGGCCCGAATTCACAAAGGTGGTTTTAAAAAACCCACGGTTGAGTCCATGGTTTATGCAGATTTACTCTATAAATTACTCTTAATTTAGCGTGTATCTGGCGCGTGCATAGAGAATGTCTAATTCTGATGCGCGCTTTTGTGACTTGCGCTAAATTGACGCCTGTTACCATGGTTATATACGCTATTTTATTCATGAGTCCTCTGTTTGTAAAGTGCACTCATGAATAAAAATAGAGGTCTCATGAATAAAATAGCGTATCTAACCATGGTAACAGGCATCAATTTGGCGCACTGTGACAAAAGCGCGTATCAGCATTCGAATTATTTATATACGCACCAGATACGCGCTAAATTAAGCATAATTTATATAGGAAATCTGCATAAACCATGGATTCAACCGTGGATTTTCAAAACCACCTTTGTGAATTTGGGCCTTTGTGTCTTTCTCTCTCTCCTCATCTCTTTCCCTTGTCTATTTTTTCTGACACTTTTTACTTCTCTCATTTTTGCCTCCTCTAGTACTGTATTCAAGAATAATGAAAATTATTTTCAGTCTTTCCTAGTCCCACGGTCACCCATGCAAAACTGACTGTTCGTGATGTGAACATAGCATAGTCTACCTTTGAAAATATTGGCCTATCAATGTTGTTAATCCACGATTAAATACAGTTTATCATTATTTGAAACAAAATATTAGCTTTACATACATGAATATCAATTTTCCATTCAGAAACTGCATTAAAAATAACTTCAGAATAACAATCGATAAAGTACAATTAAATTCTTTATTCATGATAATGAAACCATCATTCAGAAGATATTGCAAATTAATATTCAAAACAATAAATATGTCAGTATCTATGGTTTTAACATATAAAATTAATTGAAGTTTAGTCTAAAAACATTGATAGGGGCAAGTTTTAATAGTACAAGGCATGCAATGCACATTGGGAGCATACATGTATATGGGTATGATCTCATTTTTACATATCAACATAACATCTTTATAGCACCGTTTTATATTAATCAGATAAATTGAACTCATAATTCATGATTTTAAATTGGACCTACATCTTGATGTAATGCATTCTAGTTTTGTGCTGATAGGAATGACCCCCAAGCATACAAAATATTGATGATGTAAAAAAAGTGTACACGGTTTTAGATGTAAAATGTACATGTATGCATAACCAAATTTGCTGATAAAATAATAAAAACAACCCCAGTGTGTTTAAAATGTTTAAGATACATGTACTCAGGAACCATGAAAAGAATCAAACTGCAAATTACATTTATATGAGATATTAAAAACATGATCGCATAAAAATCATTTGCATGAAAGGCAGTCCAGTTCAAAGAGCCTATCTTATTTCCAACACTGCAAATGCAGTATAGAAATATCAAAAAATGAAGAAAAAAAAACAGACATGTGTAGAAGAGGAATCCAGCCAGACATCTATTTTGAAGGACGGACCATTGTGCATGAACAATACAGCTCCTGAAATGGTATCGTATCGACCCAGCTGAACCTGCCACTGCATTTAGCAGTGACTTTCAGCAAGAGTCACTTTCATACCAATCCTTCAATTTCTGAATTGAATACCGGTATAAAAGCCTGTCTAAAGCTTTGGTACAGACTAAAGGGCAGTTATTTGAGTATCATAAAAAATTACAATATCAGAGAAGCAGAGTAGTGATTGAATGCTATTTTTGCCAGGAATTTTTTCCCCGCTGTTAGGATTTAAATTCAAATCTAACAATCTCTCTCGGTAGTGTCCTTATTTTTATTCAATATTGCTGTTTAATTAATTACTTTACACATTTAGTTCTGGATATTAGAAAGACACTGATAAAGATTATATCCTGAAATTTTAAGCCCATTCCTTGCATGAGAAGGTTTCATATTTGTTTGATTTGTATATTTAAGGTAAAAAATCAATATTATCAATCAATGTTATATCAATATTATCAATCTTGATACAAATAGTGAAATTTGTTAGATCTAATGCAATGTTCATTTTTTGGGGAACACCAAGAGTATCGTTCAAACAATCAGGAAGAATTGTGTTTGATCGCAACAACTAAGCACCATCCGTTTCCTTCAACTTCATCCAATCATTAGCACAGACACATAAAAAGAGTCATTAGTGACCTCACTTGAAATTCATACATATGGGATAATAGAGTTAGTATGTATCGACATGTTCATTCAGTCTAAGCCATCCAAAGTCAGGTAACGATGTGAATCAGCAATGCCTATCTTTCATTCCTTTTCAACAAGCCGAGAACACTCATAGCTGAATTGACCTGCCACTCATAAATGCCTCGATATTGAGCAATCCATTCATTCACAAAGAGAAAGTCGTTGGTGACCTGCTTTGACCCTCGTAGATGGTTTTAACTTTTGAGTGGCCCCAGTCACATATGGGGTGACACATGGTTAGTACACATTTAGTTGTAGAGTGAGGAAAGCCATACCCAAAGTCAGGCACCGATGTGAACAGTGACGCTTCTCGCCTTCATCTTCCCTCCAGTCAACAGCATTCCTCCTTCCTGTGGTCATCTAGGTCACCAAATCCTTCTTGAAATTCTCCTCTGGTCTTCTCCAGTGCAGCGGCATTTTCTGAAAATAACAACACAGAGAATAGTACGTACCTCTCATTTTCACAAAAGCTAAACTTAAAACATGTCTTCTCACAATTTGCGTCTGTCCACCAAAAAACCTCTTGGAATGGTCTGTGAAAAGGGCAACAACTTAGTATTGTATTTGTTAATGAGTGAAAAGCAGGTTTGTGAAAACATTGCA